>NC_092535.1:11205000-11505000 GCF_037038585.1 Patagioenas fasciata | reverse complement strand
TTATACTTGCATCTTAAAAAATAAGCACTTTCTGTAGCATCTACCCAGCTGTAAGGATTTGCCAGTTCATTTGCACTTTTACAATCTAAAATAGGTTCAGCTGCAGCACTTTGGTGTACCTTTGTGACACCTTCTGTGAAGAAAAGGTGTCAGTTCATTATGGTTTGTAACCCACCACCTGCTTGTCTCGTATCCACATTAAGAGATCCAGTGATACTGCTGGAAAATTTCATCCCACTTTCTTCTCCAAATTTCTGGTGCTTTGGGGCAAATTCAATGTTTTCACAGTATCACAGTATGTTTGGGATTGGAAGGGACCTCAAAAGATCATCCAGTCCAATCCCCCTGCTGGAGCAGGAACGCCTAGGAGAGGTCGCACAGGAAGGTGTCCAGGCGGGTTTGAATGTCTCCAGGGAAGGAGACTCCACAACCCCCCTGGGCAGCCTGTTCCAGTGCTCTGTTACCCTCACTGAGAAGAAGTTCTTTCTCAAATTTAAGTGGAACCTCTTGTGTTCCAGCTTGATCCCATTGCCCCTTGTCCTACCATTGTTTGCCACTGAGAAGAGCCTGACTCCATCCTCGTGGCACTCACCCTTTATATATTTATAAACATTAATAAGGTCACCCCTCAGTCTCCTCTTCTCCAAACTAAAGAGCCCCAGCTCCCTCAGCCTTTCTTCATAAGGGAGCTGCTCCACTCCCTTAATCATCTTTGTTGCCCTGCGCTGGACCCTCTCCAGCAGTTCCCTGTCCTTCTTGAACTGAGGGGCCCAGAACTGGACACAATATTCCAGATGGGGTCTCACCAGGGCGGAGTAGAGGGGAAGGAGGACCTCTCTCGATCTACTGGGAAGAGCACAGACATTAATGCAGATTACAGCCCAGAAATGCTAAGCAGTAACAGCTTCCTTTGAACTACGGAGATACGTCAGTTGCAAATAATTTTGCACTCCTGAAAACCAGCACTGCATAGCCCTTGTCCAGATAAATAGGGAATTTAGCCATAAAAATCCTGGTAACTCCTGCTTCACCAAGAACATACAACCTACAGTCTCTTCCCAAACCCTGTGGTTTGGGTCTGATTCTGGGCTGATAGAGAAGAAACCCCATTTTGATAGGAATGGGCAAACCAATGTTCACCTCACAGCTAAGCGTGACGGTCCCAGGAAAGCAGCTCCCTCTTTGAGGGACATTTCAGGAGATGTGTGAAAGAAAAAAACAATAGAGATTGACAATGCCAGAAAGAGACTTTACCAGGAGGTTGACAGGCAGAGGACACACCTTGCAAAAGGACCTTCTGAAGGTTTGGGGTCACTCCTCCAAGAATTGTGTTTTATCCAGTGGCTCCCTACTCTGAAATATAGAAGCATTCTTTGGAAATAATCATCGTGATAAAAAGGAAGGCACATGCTTGCTTTGTCCACAGCCTTCCATCCCTACCTCCCCCTTTTTTAGTCAAGTGAGATTTTAGACCCTTTCTTTCCAACTCAGTTGCTGTAGCTGATTATAACAGCACTTTCCAACAGTGGGGAATTAAACCTGGATCCCCCATCTCAGCTTGAGTGTTCCCACTGTAACCTGAGTGTGTGTGGATGCTGTTGTCCAGCTTTAAAAGGAAGAGCTTTAGTCCTTGTCTCTTATACTAAAAGAGGCCAGGAGATGGTTTTGGACAGTGGATCATTAGCAGGCAGAGAGCAGGAAAATATAGGAATATTATTCTCAAGGGCAGGATTTAAGACTCATCCATGTCCTTTTTATTTCCTCATTGGCTAGGCCTAGGCTTCTGCTCTTCCATCGTGGTACGGGTTTTGGCCCCATTCTCAGGGGTCTTGTTCACCCCTATACTTTATAGTATGCTTACGTGCCTAACCAATATCTAATTTTACTAGAATAGTCTCAATTTAGGCTTCAAAATTGAATCCTTTCTTTACAAGGACTTTAAGATCAGCAATGTAGAATATTAGGCTCAATACACGGGAAATCATTCATGCTGGAATTTACAGCTGAGAGATGCTGCTCACATGCAGGTCTCTGATTTACCCTTGAAGAATGAAACAACTCAGTTGCCAACAGCCTTTGGAAAGGAAGATGTTTCCTTCCCTGCTCCAAACTTGTCATCTTGATGGTGTTCCTGGCTACACATAAGCTTTGACTACGATTTTAATATCTAGAGTAAGGTAGATCCTCTTTGGCCCAGTCTAAATAAATATGTTCTCAAAGGCAGTCAGCATTCAGCCAGTTTGTATGAGAGAAAAAGGTTCCTTTAAGCACAAGATTACTCAGCTGCGGCAGAAACAAAACTACAGTAAATGTGTTTTCCAATGAAATTACAGCAATGAGTGAGTGAGTTTTTTCCCTTTAACACACTGATGATATTAATTATAATTGTAAACTGTATGTCAGGTTTCATCAGACCTGTCTTCCACCATCAAACAAAAATAGTCTAATGTTAAATTACTGAAGTCTCCCAGCTGCCGGAAACTTCACTTCCCATCTCTGAGTGTTTTTCTTTACAATAAAATAACAAGCAAGTCCCCATGTGTTCGTACCAGTCCTGAAAGTGCTGTCTGTAAAAGTCATGTCATAACCTCAATCAATCACTCAACATTGGCCAACACTCTGGTAGATGATCCAGAAATACTACTGACTGGGATTATACTTGAGGAAATAACGTATTGCCGGGTGACAGCAACAGAAAAATACTTTATAAGCAGGTCAGATAAACCAAAGTTACCCAAGTAGTTCCTTTCTGTAGTTTCTGGGTCAGCAGTGTATGTGGAGAGTACTCGAGAGCAGGAAACCTGCAGCTGCTCATTGGAATAACTTTTCTGGAACTATTTTCCCAGAAGAATCTATTTTAGAGAGGACTTCAACATGGATCTCTTAAATCTGGGAATCAAATAACTTGCACAGGAATTCTTAAGCTAAATTAGCTACTACTAATTATTTTTCTAGAACTAAATTCCTAAGCGTAGGTAAGTATTTATTAATATCTTTTACTTGCTCGCAAATATACACATCAAATTTCTCTAATTAATCAGAATAACAAAATGCTACTGATGATTTAGACCCATAGTGAATACAGCTAGTAGAACTTAAGCCTGTCCTTTCTTAGACTGGATATTCAAAATTTATGTATCTGCCAGTCAAGATATAATGAAATGCAGAAACTTGCTTGTAAAAAGAAATGTGATATTTACTGTTCAGCCATGTAATATCTTCTACTTATACATCTCCCTGGAGGATAACTTGATGGTATTGGAAGTGTAGTTTTCTTAGATATGCTCCATTTCTCCATTTTCCTCTTTTCAAGTTCTTTTCTTCCTTTTTGTTGTTCTCACTCTCTGTTTTTTTTTATTTATTTGGTCTCCTTTGGAAAGTGCCAGCCTTTGAAAAGAGTAGCATTGCAATAGTAGAAATGAGTAGCATTTGAGACGGAATAGTTAGCTTATTTGAAATAATATGCAATATAAAACCAAAGAGCAGTTTAGAATGACTGTGTTTAAGATCACTGAAGATTTAGACTTGGGTTATTTGTGCCAGAGCCAGTCTGAACTCAGACTTCATGGACATCCATGAATACTAAACATAAGTAAAGCCAGAACTGGAGCCTTTCAGTGGAGTTTTCTTCCTGTTTTCAGCCAGTCGGTAGCATTCTGTCTCTGTTCCCCAGCAAACTTTGGGAAATCACAGACCTATTGCTAACAGGTGGGTGGCTTAAATGAGAGGTCAAGTAGCTGTATCCAAACTAGAATACAGTTCTCAATTCAAAATCCTCGCAATTTTTCTGTGTTATTTTAATGTACTGTACATATAGGAGCCATGAGGTCTCTGGAGTTACATCTGTCTGTATGCATAAGTCTGTCTGTGTATGCATATCATATTCTAAATATTGCAATGCTGAAATGATGCCAGCTTAAGGTCTTAGAGGAAGCAATGGTGTGTGTTTTGTAATACTCAGTAAAACTAAATGTCATTTGATTTTGCCTCTTGGTGAAACAATAGGGAATACACCCTGCTGCACGCTGTAACTTTAGGTCTCCCCGCTTTTATAGCTTTACTTGCTTTTATGATGTGTGCAGTGACTAAAAGTCTCTTGTGAATGAACGTCTAGCTTTCTCTGTGAGGGTTATTAAACGTGGAGAATCAGTACAGGCCCCTCTGCTGCGTGCAGTGGTCAGCCAGCTGGGGAACAGAGAGGGGCTGCCTTCTCACCCCAAAATACATCTCCGTATCAATTTACATAGTAGTTTGGGGAAATCCCTGCGATGGGCCAAGGAAGGCGCAGTGGATCCACTCTGTCTTGAAGCTCTACTACTCAATGCAATAAATCTGGAGGAGATGTAACTGCTCCCCCAGCATCCACAGAGGCCTCCACCACACGCCAGATTTGCTTCATGAATTTCTTTCTTTTCATTGCCTTAAGCAGAATTACAAATACATTATGCAGTGTGAATTTTCACCCTTTTTTAGCATTCAGCAGTGCTATGAAACACCATCCTTTCCCTTTAGTGTACTGGGTTGAAATTAGTGCGTTCCCCAAATATCCTGCTGCCTGTGCCATCCCACTGTGACCCAGAGAGGGGATGCTACAACCAAATGCTTCCCCTGATGGGATTTAGTCAATCAAATCCACAATATCATCTGACCCCAGCTTTCACAGAGGTCAGGAATCCAAGTCTGCCGCTGATCCCAGGTCACTGCACAATGAGCTGCTGCCAGGCTCCCACTGATAATAAGCTCTTGATTTTCAACTGGGGGAACAGTACGACGTACAAAACAAAACAAAGATCTATTTATCCATTGGAATGGGCAAACGCTTCTCCTTCCTCCTAGAGGAGCTTTGGCTGCTCATTAGATTGCATCCTTTTATGTGTATTTTTGGCAGACAGGCATTGCGCAGCACCAGGCGCTGTGCTCCACTTTACTGCGGTGCAGAGCACGACATGGTGTATTGGCATCTCCCGCGTGAAACAGAATTTGACAGAAATTTAGAAGAAGTTGGGTTTCGGGTTGGGAGGCAGTGATCAATTCTGACAGCGTCCTGCTCGGCTCAATATTATCTCTGAACTGCCTGGAACCAAATGCCAGCATGCAGCGCATTTCTTCCCAAAGTTCAAGAGGGTAGATGTAAACACAGGCCATAAAAGACCTGCACGTCTTGAGCTTGTAGGGGTCGTAATTCTTTCCAGCAAAGTTACCTTTCCTGTTTCTATGAATTACTCTTACATTCTTGTAAGAGATACAGTTTGAGGTATTTATGGTGCATTCAATTCTGCTATCATTGATTTACTGGACTAAACCTGCTCCAGGATATGATGTAAAGCCCCTAATTCCAAAAAACTCTTACATCTCAGCGAGAACAGCATTTTCTGCCCTGTTGCCCTCAAGCAGATGACCAACAGAGATAAACAGAGGGCACTCCACTCTCGGTTGCAATGTGCTTGGTGATGTGAAGGAATCAATCAGACAAAAGCAGATTATTAGAGTGTCTGAGAGAGATCAAACATTGCTGGCATCTTCACCCACACACGGTTGATTTACAGGCAAGCTGATAAAGTGCTGCAGCTCACTGTCAGAAGTACATGACAGCTCCTCTAGCTCTATGGATAAATTATTGCTGAAGCCCATGATAACATTTCTCCACCTAGCAACCAAACATAACAGGATGTGGCTTTTAGTACTCGGAGCCAGAATGATACAAAGAGAAAACACAGAAACTCTTCAAGCAGGGAGGTAGCGCACCAAGAAAGAAAGGCGTGAATAGATTTTCACGCACGTGCACACACACGCATCGTGTGTATATCTATATCAGCTCTGCCGGCAAAAAACTGACATTGTGCTAGAGCTGTGTATTAGAAAATATACATGCCAAAATGCACATAATTGGTGCAGGCAATGACTGCAGTAGCAGGATGGTTATCAGGCTAGTGTGCACGCACGCAAACTGACACTAAGGGCAATGGGAAGAGTCCTGGTCTGGGTGTTTGTGAATGTACAGCTCACCTATTTACCCAGGTCTATGCTGCACGAGTGGCTAGGAACATACAGGGAAAACATTAGGTGTTTCCTTTTGCTTGGAAAAGTGCCAGTGATACGAAACCAGCAAACGAGCCAGACTTAAAATAACCCTATCTTGCTTTTAAAAAAGGCAACTCAAAACAATCAATTTATTTGGAAGGCAGTGCTAAAGAAATGTGCAATTCAGATATTCTCTTTATTTTTACCTGGTGTCTTATAAAATAATAAGCAATATAATCTGTTAAATATTGCATCATGGCTATTAGACATCTGGACTGCTCTCAAAAATTAAGTTGGGTTAATTAGAGCACGTACTATGTGCCTAAAAAAGACTAACTCAGGTTCTGTCTCAGGAGCCAGATGTGAGTGCTTTTCAGAAACTGAGAACGTGACCCTGACAAATTAAAATCTAAAGTACATTGGAAGTACTCACAGGTTAGAGGCTCTGCTGACTCAGATGCCCTTAACCAATTTTCTTTGAAATGCACTCCTTTATTTAAAAAATACTTTTCTCTTTGTTGCTCCATCAGAAGTAGGCCCACAAAAGAGTAGGTAAATGAACATGGAAATAACTATTTGAAATAAACTCTGAAGCCTGTTTATCTGCAGTGTTCTGCCAAATGAACAATCAGAAAATGAGATTTCTTTTTTCTCCCTCTGGCATTTTCAGTTGCAAGTATTTAGAAAAGGTGAAAGGTGAGAAATTCCGACGTTTAAAAAATGTAAGCTGATGATATCCCTTAAGTAATTATTCATATTATTTGTTAGTTTGTCATAGTAAGGACTTGGTATTGTTTATATTGGGGACTCAGTGCTGTTTCTCTGCAAACTGAGATCTAAGACCAATTTGCACTTGTACATTTAAATTGTGTTTCTTTATTCACTGCTGTGATTGAATGTAGTCCCAGAAAGCAAGCTCACAAGTTGGCTTAATTAACCGTTTGCACTTGTTAATACCTGCACAACTGCTCTATCTGCACACGCCTTTATGAAAATATGGACCCAAGTAGAATGTTTTCCTTATTAATAAGCACATTCCTGCCTGGATTACTTGAAGTACATCTTACCATCCTGCCTACTGGAGGTTAAGTGCAAGGGTGGAATCTGTGATTGTTCATCAGATTTTAGAATTTCCATCTAATTTTACCATACACTACGCAGACTTACAGACAGATTACAGGTCAGTTTCTGTTGGACCTCATGGGGAGGATTTAGCAGTGCAACTCTGGTAAAAGCCAATAGAAATTGCATGGCTTAATCCTTGCACGCTGCATTGAAAAATTACCCATAAATATTTCACCATTATGTTTTATTATTACAGTCAAATTTGTTTTATGTACTTATTATTTAAGGGATAATAGGGCAGGTGTCCCATTTTATGAGGCAATAATCTGGTTCACGTTGACTCCATAGTTTATCCCTACCGGTGAGCTGCATTATTACCAACAGACATGGTGAGCTTGTCTTATAATAATAATAATACCTTATATTTCTAAGCAACTTTCCTCTAGAATGATCCTAAAGCACTTAACAAATCCTGTTCGATTTTTGACAACCGGGGTCATCTCAAGGATTATTTCAACAGTGCCAGTTCTGGAGTCGAGATAGAAACCAGATTTTAGACCAGCCAGATATCCTCTCTCGAATGTCTGAAAATGTTTGCTGTTTATACATCTCTTACTCAGATAGCTGGGTGTACATGTGCAGGGGATGAGGTTCCAAATATTGATGGATGTCCTTGGCTCTGGGACCACGGGCTCAGAGACTTTGGAAGTGGAATGTGATGCCTTTTAATTCGGATGTCTTGTAAACGTCTCTTTGTGAGGTACATCAGAAACCGCACTCAGAGGAGGGGTTGTGAGAGCTGGACGTGCAGAGACAGCCCTCACATTTAGTGGGAGATTTGCTTGAAACCAGATCAAAGGGGAGTGATTCCAGCCCTTCATTAGGTAATGCTCCTCTTCCAGATGATTTAGATTATGTATCCTCAGTAAGGCCATGATGATAGTTAAAGTTAGTGCCCTTTTGGTAGATGCAGGTGCTGCTGACAAAAGAAACCATTCTACTTTCTTCTGTGCAACTTACTTCTGCACTGGTCTGGTTTTCTATTAGTACGAAAGCTATACTTAAGCTTGACTGAGGCTGCTGTTATTTTTCCTGAATACCAGCGTCTGGGTATAAACCCGAAGTTGCCGTTTCAGCCAGAAATGCTGATGTGTGCCCATTCCCACCTGCCTTTTATGAGCCTGAGCCACATAGAGCCTTGGTCATCTAATGTGGATGCCTTGTGTGCCCAGCCCTTCAGCTGACGCTGTGTGCCACAGTGACCAAATATCGCATCACTCAGCGTTCCGAGCCCCCAAATGACGGCAGAGCTTGTGATTTCAGCATTTTCTCCCAGTTACAGCCTGCCCTGGGGAAAAGAGTTGCTAAATCAAGAATGGGCTTGCATTTTATTAAAAGTAAAAAGAGGGTTTACCTACAAATACTGCATGGTTTTTGCTTTTTCTACTGCTTCTTTCTTTTACGTTTTTTCTTCCTTTTGTTCTTTTTCTTTAGCCGTGAATCCAGAAAGGCAAAAAACTTGTATGTTTTGCCGTAATGAGAGCATCTAATAATTTCCAGGAATAGAAGTGGTTTATATCTACTTGAAAGCTGAAGCCAGATCTGATGAAGTTATGTATTCCTTGATTAAATAAGATATATAAGGTTGAGTTTACTCTCTTAACATCCCATAGTCACAAGGGCATTAGCTACTTAGAGATGGTGATACTCATGCCTCTCTTATCCAAAATCCCAGGCTGACCTAAAAAACTTTCCCAACTAGTGCCTCACTGAAATTTCCAAATCTCCACATTAAGTACAGATTTTATAATTTGAATTTTCACCACAGGAAAAAAAAATCATCTTTTTAAAAAATCTCCAGAGTTTTGCTCACTTGCATCTTGCGTGATTCAGCAACATATTCATATTCAGAATATATTATTTTATTTAATGTTGGAGGGAAAAATGATCCGTTTCTGCCATCTTCAAGGAGAATTAGTTGTCCAACCAGATTTTTAAAATATTAGTGCATAACTGTGCCAGTGGTTGCTTAAAAGGACTTTTATGAGCCCCTACATGTGTTTTTGAGTACCTAGATACCTCAAAAGGTTTCATTTCATTATACTTCAGCATTGTGGCTAAGGGATAATGCTTTCATCAGATCTATCATCCATTCACAAAATATAGCTCCCTGCGACATTTACATCAGTAAAACAAATCATACTGTGCCTCAACTTTCCCCCATTAGTAACTGAATGGATGTCTTGCCTCACCCAGGCAACAGGATATGTCAGAAGTTCATTGGATTTACGGATAACAAATCACTAGCTATCTTTCAAGCATTGTGCAAATTATCAAACATTATTTTATGTCACCGAGTGAGCTGACTTGGCCGTGATTCAGGCATGTGCCGAAGCACCTTGTTGACTTCAGCATTTAAATATCTGAAATGAGTATTTAGAATGAGAAAAAGAGACATGCTATCTCTCTTCCCTGGAGCAATGTGTAGAAGATCAGTTCCTAATCTCACACTGCAAGAAGTATCAAAGTTTATCCAGGAGTTCAGCATCTACTATTTTGAACCTCTAGATCCACCTTTCCTCTTTTCTTTCCTTTTTATTTTTTTTTTCCTGTTTATTACAAAATTTCAGTTTTTCATAACTTCAAGAAAGTTGATATTGCAAGGAAAAAAATTGTATATATCTCATTATATTGAAATGTTAACATTTCTAATATTTCCTAATGACACCACTATAAAGTAAGCATTGGAATGAAAAGATCTATGACAAAAGTGGAGCCTAGAGACATTTAATGTGAATGCGTTTCTGGGGTAGCTCAGGATTTGTTTTTGGAATGTATAGAAAATTATAGAAAATTGGTTCAATTATGCCCTCAATTACAATGTGTAAAGTCATTGTACCCTGCAACTGATGGCAGAATTGGGACCCAACAGTGTATATTGAGAAATATGATGTTGCTTTTATGTTGATTTCAAGTTTTCTGCTCTTGTATCATGTTCTATGCTTCTGTCATTTATGCAAGACAGTTATCCTTTGTTATCCAATTGTTATTTTTTTAAATAATAACGCATACAGAGGGTGGAGGACACGTCTCATGAACACCCTCAGTACAATGCTTTATTGATTGATCAAGGTCCCGTTCCTAAAGGAAACAATGGTGTGTTTTTCGTGCCACGTCCAGGTGTTCAAACTCTGTTGGAACAGCTATTGCACACGAATACGAGAATTATTAAAGCAACTGAGCTGAAACAGGAAACAGCCACAATGCAGGTAGTGATGTACAAGGATTTCTTGCACAACCCTGTCCCCGCTGATGACATCCCTCATTCTCCTCATCTGGAGCAGTGACCTCCAAGCCAGCCAGGCTTTTCAGTCTCCAGAAGCCATTCCAATCCAGTTGCCAACGAAGGTGCCAGTAACTGTTTTGCTGGTTTTGTAGGATGGTTTTCTGCTTCACCAGACACACTGAGCAACCATTATTGATCATTAGCTGTGTTGGGAGAACAGCTGTGATGAAGGCTGGTAGGGACTTGACAAACACTAAGTTTTTGTTACTGCTTATATCACGGGAATACAAGCACTCCCAGGAATTAGGTTTTTCTAATTCAATATCCATGGCTAGAGCCAACCGATCCCCAACAACCAAAGCATGCTAGAACATGTACAAAATAAGAAACAAATACTGTGGTTCCTATTTGTAAAGGACGTTGCGAATATAAATCATGACTCACAAAGCCAAAGGAAGATATCAGAACAGTTAACAAACGTTGTTTGTCTACTATGCTGATTTGCCCTAAGAAGACATGGATCCATGGTTTTCAGTTAGGCTTGCATGATTTAGCTGGTCATAATCAACAAAACATGCCAAAATCTTCTTGTACCCCATAACTGAGCTTCCAAAATGTACAGCATATAATTGCCTGTTGTTGTTATGTGGGGGGGGGGGGTCGTTTGTTTTCTGTTTTTTTAATGAAAGCCTCTAGCACCCATGAGATTCTACAGTTCTCTGAGTATTCAGACAATTGAAGCGTGATAAAAAAGAATCCTTTTCTGTGGTATCAGGGGTATTTTTGAGGCTGTGGATATTAGGATTTGGATGTGTGATGCTTGTGTCATCAGCAATACAATTCTATATTCATGAGAAAGTAAAATATGAAGTAAAGTGTGAAGTAGCTGTTGCATTCGTGCTTTATCTGGAAACAGTAATTGAATAGCTGCTAAGTGCTGAATCCTGAAGGGGGGCGGCGAAAAACCCTATATGTTTCCTTGGCATTCTTTTATACTACGAGTGTTCATCCATCCATCTTAATTTATGAAACGCCTTCATATTTTGGGCTTCCAAATTTCAACCAAATATGTTTCAGATGCAATGTCTTTATTATCTTGTGCTTTAGCAGAGGAGAGGAAGCAGGCACTGAATTTCCATGAATTCTCATTGTTGTTATCTCTCTGAATACGCAGCCCAGACAAAGAACCCTTGGAATGTAAAGTAAGAGAAGTGCTAATGCTCAGCTATAGCTTCATGTTGAACCCTTGCAAGCATGAAAATCCTTCTCACATTTCAGTGCATGCAGCATCTCTGGCTGCTAATATACAGTACAAGAAAGCCTGGTGCAACCCTAGCACCATGGAAAGTTTTCCGTCATCTGTTGAAGGTACCATTCATCACATTATTGAATGCATCTGATCTGATTGGCTTCCTCAACTCCCATTAAAATGGAAAATAAGGGCTGCATAGGTTCAGTACCTTTTAGGTCACCAGCAGCTTGCAAAACCTGTGTCTCCAAAAGGCACCTGACCTGTAATGGATGGGACACTCTTCTTGGGCTGATTTGTCCATGATAAATTTATTGGCTATTTTGTTCTTGCTACTTGAGCTACTTCAGTACCAGATGTTGCTTCACTATACAGTTCTACTGGATGTAGGAAAACCCCGAACATGGTGCTTTTCCACCAGGACCTCTACCCCAACACACTTTTGTTGACTGCAGTGTTTGACAGGGAATATAAAGAGCCTGCCTCCTCCTGAAACTCAGCAAGAGCAAAGTTCCTGGCAAAACAATGGACAGAAAACAAAAGCTCCCTGTAGTTACAGAGGGTCTCATAGAGCTTCGGTGAGATCTATGGCCTTCCAGACCGCTGGAGGCTGAGAGGATTGTGGAATTTGGCTCAGCTGGGCTGCCCCTTCCTGCACCAGAATTTCAACACAAACATAACGTGAAAATTTCTTTCTTCAAACATATTTAATTGCTTTCAAGTTTTGGCACTTCTGTTACTATTGGATTTCGAGGGCGTCCCATGATAATGATTAGAACTAAGCAAATACCTCAAAATATTTTCCATGAAAACTCCCTTGAATAAAACATTGAATAGCCTTCAGCTGTGTTCACACCCCTTTCATATTTGCTTTCTCTGAATATTCCAGTGACTGATTTATGGGCAGAAATGTTAACTGAAACAGCAATTTTTAAGGGAATGTTGCATAACATTTATGGAAAGCAGATTTTAAATATGGATATAGCAACTAAATGCAGTCTAATTGGAGCAAAAATAATACCAGGTGATTTGAGTCCACCCAGTGTAAGTAACCCATCTCAGTGTCCAAAACTGCAAACACCACTAACAAAAGGAGGCTCTGTCCACCATAATAAAGACCAGAAATTAGGAGCAGATACAAACAAAACTTAGCAGATACTTAATGTGTTTTTGAAAAAATGCCTGAGCAGTGTATGCGTCCAGCTCCTGTTGACAAAATACCTTCCTAAATCTGGCTATAACTCAAAATAAATGTTGGATATTAAATACATTTTAAAAACGTGCATGTAATTCAAAGTTAATTGTGAACAGGAGAAAAGACTGAGTTCTTTTACTTAGATTTTACTATGAATAAGTTGATTTGCCTTACTAATGATACAGGATTCTTGGCTGCTTCTTGAAGACTTCACTGTCAAAGAGCAAATATTTGTGTGCCACTCTTCAACATCATGCATTTTGTTTTGGAAGGTGAGTCATTATGAAGACCTACATTTTTTTTAAGTGTACAAATAATGCACATCTGATTTGCATCAGTGTCTAATATGTGCATAAATCAGGTGAGATATCACAGAGATGACCAATCATGTCCTCCTTGGTTGTGCAAAGATATGCATATAGGTAACTCATGTTATCAACTACATTAAAAAAAAAAACTGAAGAGAGTTTTAAAACTCTTGATTTTGTATATGAAACTCTTCTCCTTTCTGTAACATGTTCCAGAGAGAGATAGCTTTGCTGGTACAGGGAACCTTAGACAGATCTGCGTTATTCCCCTATGAGTGCAAAAATATCTCCATGCAATATCTGAAAAAAACTCATTTAAATGCTCTGTGAATACAGCCCTTCCCAAAGGCCAAGATGTATTCATGTATTTTGGATGATCTTCTGCTAGAGAATGGTGCAGCTAATGCACCCATCTTAGCACGTCAAAGATTTAAACAAAAAAAATATCCTCACACAACAAAAAAAGAGAGATAAGCTGAAAAAGCCAACCTACAGCCTCTAACCTAGATTCACGGTTTTAAACAGAGATGGTCTGAATATGTTCTTATTACCCAATTCCAACAACAGCTAAGGTTTGTTCTTTAAAAATTAAGAGCTAAAGTGTTTTCTTAGGGACAGTTATACTATATTGTACCTTTTTCACCTTTCTGGTAAAATCTCTTAAATAGATCAGAAACAAACAGCAATTTCAAGGGTAGAGAAACTGCTTTGTTTTCTTTTTTTTTTATGTGAATGAATTGAAAGGGTTTCAAAGGATGGAAATTATGAGTGGGATAGTATGGGCACTTTAGCCAAGCATTGGCAAAGTTCAAACTCAGACTAGATACCAGGTTATTAAAGAGACCCCAAAGCCAACCAGATCTTTGGCAGGATGTGTAAGTGAACACACTTCAGTTTCCCTTTCTTTCCTAAAATATAATTTGCTCACCCTACTGCCATCACATGCTAAATCAAGTCATCTCTTTATTTTATTAACAAGACAGCTATTTTCTGAACTTCTTAAACCTTTCTAAATATTGTTACCACAAACACTGTTCATTTCTTTTCTTATCCTGAGACTGATAACAGGGTTTCTATAAAAACGAACATTCATGATCAAAGAGCAACTCTGTATCATAAACAAAATACAACAACTGGGCATGCTTTGAAATAGCTTAACCTAATTAAGCTCAAACGCTTTCGCAAAAGCTTAGAAAAAAATGGGTGTAACTGGAGCTCCATTCAGGTTCTGCTGACTTCATATTTATAGTTTGTTTGCCTTTTTTTTTTTTTCCTTTTAGAGCTTTGCATAAACAAAATATTTTGACAGTGTTGCCTTCCTGGGAAAAATGTTGGTGGTGCTGAAAATTCAGATTTCCAAAAGAAATGCAGTTCTAATTGCTCATTTTTACAGTTCTTGTAATTCACATGCAATGTCCAGGCCAAACACAGACCTAATTGGCACATTACTATTTCATACCTGTGTAATATTCATGTGCATACAAGCAAGTGTAACTGAGTTGGTGCTGGAGCATCAGTAACCATGTGGGTATCTGAAATGCAACTGAATGTATTTTTCTTACCAAACTCTTTCACAAATTAAGGGTTTGGGGTTGAGTACTAAGAAGGAAATCCTCGTGGGATCATCTGATCCCAGCGTCTCAAACTGCACTGTGTGTTGGGAATGTTCAGGAGTGGTCATCCAATTCCAAACACAGGATGTCTTCATCATCTTCAGTGCATGTTGTTGGTTCCTTATGGAAAATTTACATTTAGGCTGAGATCACTGAACACTCGGGTTGTAGTGTCTAGTTTATGGTCTCACTCTCTACCTCCATTTTAAAAGTGTTATATAAAACTTTTCTTAACTATTTATGTGTTATTCAGTCTTCTGTAGTTAATGACTTCCTATTTTTGATAAGCTTTTAATTTTTTTTATTTTTAATTTCATGATAAAAATAATTTGCTGTTTGCCTAGCTGTAGAATTTCCATAAGAAAATAGTATTTTTTTGAACAGTCTTCACTTTTTTCATATCTATTTTGCATTTAAATATCAAAACATAAGGTGTGATTGGTGTGTGGATCAATGTCTCCATAAGTACCTCTACCATAATGTATATCTATCAGGAATATTTGTGGGAAAATAATTTCAAATGCATTCTTATCTACTCCTAGTGTTACTGCACAACTGTTAACACTGAATTTTGTTCTTTGCATACCCATGTTTGTAAAAGTTTAATATACTGATGATTACTGAAGGCCTTAATTGAAACAAATTATGTACACATTTCAACAAATGTTTGTGTTCTCCAATACTCATTTTTTCCATATATCACGAGAAGAAAATTTTCAGTAAAATTTATTTTAATAATTGGAAAGTATTAGAAGTGCTAAGCCAAATTACCTGTAATTATATAACCTTCTGATTCTGACTGTGTTCAACAGATTAAATGTTCTGTCTTTACAACTTTCAAGGTTAAGTGCTCATAATGGGACATGCTGGTGAGTAGGTCATATAATCCACAGCAAGTGGTACTCAGCAAACCAAATGGAAGATAGTTATTAAAATCTATAACCTACAACTTTAATCTAACACTCAAATTATAAGGGAACCACTTAGAAAGAGCTAAAGGCTATTTGCAGGTTCAATATATTCACTTTGCTCTCAACAGTGATCAAAGTTTGGAACTTCACATGTCTTGGACTGGTGTAAGAGCTAATTTGGAGGAGCTGCAAAAAATACTGTTATATCCCCAAGCAGTTTCATAATTGGAGTCTTATACCTGCGAATGAGCGAGCAGCCGCTTGCATTGCACAGCTCTCAGTAGGTTTACATGCTTGCATTTGTAAGGGTTAAAGGCAGTTAAATGAATCAGAACACTAAGACAAACTACACTTCTGTTTTCTATGTATAGCTTTTAACTGAAGCAGTTATTTTTTTAATTGGTGAATATTACTTTAAAATGAGATGCGAGATTGAGTCTTTTTTCAGTTGCTGTCTAGCCCTCCCAATGAGTTCATGCCTATCTTTGTTCCAAATATTTTATTTTTTTTTTTTAATTTTGAATTTTCTTCAGTTTAGTGATATTTTCTTTCCCTAATCTAAGCTGAAAGCCATAAAAAGTCTACAAAGTTAGGTCCACAATTTATTTAGCCTTTGGGGGTGACACATTAAAGAAGAGGGTGGCTTTCTTATTTTCCAAAACGACTACCTTTGTGTAACTATCGCACTGAAACAGTCGTAGTGAAAGCCCTCTATCAAAACAACCACACCACCTTTGCATTGCTGTTTTCCCTGTCAGTCC
Source organism: Patagioenas fasciata (assembly GCF_037038585.1). NCBI lineage: Eukaryota > Metazoa > Chordata > Aves > Columbiformes > Columbidae > Patagioenas > Patagioenas fasciata. The sequence continues at coordinate 11,488,591 of NC_092535.1, read as the reverse complement.
TTGAAATGACCTTGGTTTAATTACCTGCATCTCAATGAGTGAATCTACATAGAAAGTGAAGGTTAATTAATGAAGGATCGTTTCTTACTTTAAACCCATCAGGCAGTGGCTGACAAGCAAGTCTGGTCCATGCCATATTATCCTATATCTCATTAGAAATGGTCAGATTGATGTGCTAGCTCTGGTCTAGAAAAAGTAACAGGATAGTTTGTTAATGAAGAGAAGTGACGATACTCTTGCAAAAACTTTGAAAGACTGCGTAGGAGTCCATTATCACTAACGTGGTTGAACTTCAACTTTTCCACTAGCTTCTTTATTTCAAAAGTGTTTCATTTACTCCTTTTAAATTTATTGAACTTCAAAGTTTTCCACTCAAAAGTTACTATTGTTTTTCTACCTGAATGAATCTGGCTAAAATTGGCAAAATAATTAGCGCCTCTCCCATATATTTGTGTAGCTTCCACAAAACCTGCTCAGGTCACACCATTTTACATCTGTTGGCTACAAGAATTCTATACTTGTGTAGGTCAGAGGAAATCCTTGTCCAGGAGTGAATTGCTGTGTTTTGGAGCCCAGTGCTGCTCTGTTAGCATTGCTGGTGGTGTCCAGTAAACCATCCGCACACATGGTTGTACCGGCCTTCCCATTGGGATGTGCCTTCTCATACACTCAAGAAAGCTATTTTACAGCTCTGTAATGGAGAAAAGAATGAAGCAAACTGAGGAGGGTCTTACTGTCATCCCTGTGGGTAAATCACTGATTAAATAATGCTTACTTTCAGCTCCAGCACGTTGAACAACGTGCCACAGGACCCAGCAAACCCAGTGCTCTTGTCTCCAGCAAACCAAACATTCTTACCATGAAAGCTTCAACTTTGTTCTTAAAAGGTTTTAGGGTTTTTCTCCAAAAACAAACAACCAACCAAAATAGTTTTCTGTGGAGATGACAGTGAGATGAGACAGACTGCACTAAGGCTTGAATGCTGACATCCCTACTGTGGAGCATCCAGTTGGTTTAAAATACCCATGAAGAGCACTGAAGACCAAAACAAAAATCGAGAAGATAAGGACTGGAGGAAGACAGTTTATTAGAAGAAGCAGCTGAAATCACAGTTCAGACGCTTTACTGAGAGCCCTAAGAGCCCTCTGTGCATATGCTCATAAAGAGGCAGACATACGCTGCACGTAAATCTTTTCTTTCTAATCACTCCTCTTGTCGGTATAAAGTAGCACGTTCATGATTTTAGAAAAATGCAGTTTGTTTCTTTCAAAAACCATGGCGAATGTATTTTTAAGACAATAAACAATGTCTTACATCTGGCTGTCGCTTGCTATGATGGAGGTAATTTGGTCTTATGTCACTTGGAACTTTTAAAAACATAAAGTGAGACTCAGTTTACACAGAAAGTCATTTAATGGACATTTGCAGACAGATGGATTACACCTGCAGTGATTAATTGCACTCTTAACTCATTGGATTGCAAAGATCAAACTATTTCAGCATAGGACCTTACCTTCAAAAGGTGATACCCCACTGGAAGAAGGGCATGAAGATTTCTGGGCGCTGTAAATAGATCAAAGGGATCCAGCTTCACCTATGAAACCATCCTTGGGCATTTTGGGGTTCCAAGCACTGATGCAAGTGCTTCTTATGCTGGCGAACAAAGAAGGTATCAATACCGGAAGTTTGTTTGCTTCCATGTCTTAACTATATTTGATCTGTTTAGCATCCTTCAATCCTCTGCCTTTCTTTAACACCTTCCCTTCTCAGTCTTATCCACTGATTAAGAAATGGTAACAAAACAAGACTAAAATCGTGATCTTTTTCTCATTATCACTTTTGAATGTTTACATAAAAGAAGGAGGGTCTGAGCTGAGAGGTAACATTTTAATATGCTACATAGAACAATTTTTAATAAAGGTGTAAATGGTAAATTGATCCTACCTTAAGTGGAAAATGCCTTGTGTGATCATGTTTCTGTCTGTTCTATAATGTGACTTTTCTATATGCAGAAATATTAAGAATTGTTTCTGGGTTTGACTCATCACACTTCTGTGTTTTCAAGTCCCGGTAAAAAATGATACAAAAATTATATTAAAAGTTTTCTATAACTGTGAAACAGAGCTCATTTACCTTTGTAATTTTCTATTAATTTACTACCGGGATTCATTTTGCATTTAATTCAGTCCTCTGATGGCTTAAAACCGTGTCTTTGGTCTTTACACATTTGTGGTCTCAGCCATGTCAAGCTTTTTCATCTACTTTATGTTCATTTATTTTAACTTTTAGTGGTCTTCCAGCCATTTCTTTATCCTTTTTATTACAAGAGCATGAAATTTTATAATGCCCTAGAGCTTTGTTAGTCAGCTGCTACAAGGTTCTTAACCTTAGTTAATTTATTCTTTCACTTTTGACTTTCAGATATGGAGCACGCTTTAATATTTTGGTTTTGAATATGAAAGCAACTTTTATTAAGTAGGTTTATTGCATTAATAGATCCTTATTTCATTTTTACAGTAGTGTTTAGGTATCCTCCTAGACATAGAATGTATCATTTTACATAACGATTTATAATTTTTTGTAATATAGTTTAAACTTTACTGTATTAAATACTGCTAATATAACAATCATAACATTGATATGTAATTTTACTAAGGAATAATTGTAAGCAGGCATAAGAATGTTCATTTTCATTGTAAAACCTGACATTTCTGGTGGCTTATTACATCAACAAATCCCAAGCAATGGCAGTTTGCTTATGTACAGAAAAATAAAGGGGAAACCACGAAAATTACCACTTCCCTTAATTTTACGTAATTATTCCAAACACATCTTATATCCCCATCAAGTGACGCAATGCTGGCCTCTCTTGTAATCTGGGTTGTCCCATGGGAATTCATTAAATCCCTACAGCCATGCTATTATCCAAGAGTTTCATGTTTTTATCTTTCAGAAGTAATTATTAGCATTGCCAGCCAGAGAGAAAAGCTTGGAAATCGAACTGTTAGACTCCACCTTGAAAAGGCTAATGGAACCAAAATATCACAAGGAGGAAAAAAACCAAACAAACAAAACCAACGAAACAAAAAAAAAACCCTGTTCATTTCTACTTTTGCTTCCCCTTATTCCAAAGCTTGTATTCAAATTTTGTTAGTCTGACTCACATTATACTTAGAGTGGGACCACTACATAAATACAAGAAGTATCAAACTCAGGAAGAGGAGTTCTGAATTTGTTTGGGACCTATATCTAGACCTACTTTGAAATCCATTGAAACGAACAAAATAACTCCATTTTGTTGAAAAATTTTGCAGTCCCTGATGAAATGCCAGCTTAGAAAGATTTTGCTCTGAAACTGAACCTGATTCAATCCAAGGAATGTAACACATTTCTTTTCACTTAGGTGACACATAACACTGGATTTCTACATCATGTTTCTTACGCTTAAACATCAACAAACATTATACTGTGCCCTTTAATTTGCAATCTGTCTTAAATCTCTGTTGGTGTTCCTCTTCTTCCTCTAGCTCATTAAAGTTAAAGTGCATAACTTTTGAAGACGCTTAAAGAGATGAATGAAGCTGATGCTGCTGGTCATGTGCTCATCAGCGATGAGGCCACACACAAGTGAGGGTTGGTCCCAGGTCTGCACAAACCCTGGGCACCATTTTTATCCCATATCCCTTCAGTTCTACGTGATGGTCCATTGCCTGGGCAGCTCCCATCTGTGATTTACTGACAGGGATCAAATATCCAAACAGGTAAAAGTGGAAGCTGAACAGCAGGCAATGAAGGTGATATTAATGAAAGATTAGATATCAGCTTAACTGAGTTCCCCAAGATTAAACATGATAAGATTCTTCAGTGTTATTGAAGAAGTGTATTTTGAAGAGAGAGGCTCAAAGGAGAAGAGGTTGGAGGTGTATGAAAGCTGGAGCTCAAATGGTGCTGTAATATATCCAGCTCTAAATGTCACGGCCTAACCCCAAACATTATTATTAACATGATACTGACAGGCTGTTTTTATTTGCCTTCTGAATTTTCAGAGTGTGCAGAGTTCACATTGTCAAACCTTTAATTTTATGGAGAGCTAAATGAAAGATATTCTCTGAGAATACCTTGGCTTCAGCAGCCCAGGTCCTAAAAAGTTTCCTAATAAAATCACAGCAGGAAGCGAATTCTGTGTTGAATGGAGAAGATGCAAAGGTTAATATTAGAAAAAAATACAAAAGTCATGACCAGACAAATGACTAAACTCAAGCAGCTGGAGAATGGGTAGCAAAAGAAAGACAAGGAAGGAGCTAAGCCACCATCAGAGTAAAAATAAGAGGAGATGGTCCTATCCACTTCTTATATCGTGGTAAGTGAATATGAAAAAGAAGAAATCTGAACACTGGTGTAAAGTAAATGTTAATCTGAGAGCTGGAAGGCAATTGCCAAGGAGTCCTCAGTATCAGAGCTCCGACACAGGCGTCTTTGCAAAGGCACTTGGTTGAACTGCATCCCAGCCCTTCTGGATAAGGATGGCAGAAATCATCACAGAAGAAGAAGGCATGAGAAACGAGCTGTTTGTTTGAAACAAAGGACAACGAGGAAGGTTTTGAAGCAGGTGGAAGTTCAGTGTCTGGCTTTTTTTAGTTTGCTTTTGGGGCAGAAGGGAGCAAGAGGACAAAATATCACTGTTGAGCACCACTCTCTCAGCAAGCACACGCACATCCTGCCCCAAATGTTTAAGCAGGAGGGGCCATTAACATTGCAGAGGGCATCGCCCTCACACCACTTGCTTTCTGCTATAAAGCAAGAGAGCCGACCCAAAGATGGGACTGCTAGAAAATCAATAGCAAAGGAAAACATGCTTCTCAAGAAATGCACTGGCTAGACTTACAATAACCATAGTTGTCTGGAGTATTACGTTTTTATATTTCTTGGCTTACAGAAATCTCCATTAATCTGTAATTTTAATGAAAATGCATTTTCATTTCAGAACAGGTAAGAGTGCTTGCTATAATTCTCATTCTCAATGCGGTATAGTTGTTATTCCACCTACATTATTTACTTGTGTATAAGTATCAAACTAACTCCAATACGTTGGAGTTTTGTTTCTCTTCTACAGGGAGCTAATACTTAACATGATTTTTATATATATATATATATATATGTGAACACTTCTTTGTCAGGTAGAAGCTTTTAGTCATTCTGACACGAGGCTTTCATACAGCAAAAATATTAGTAATACTATTTTGCCTCTAAAGTGCATTTGTTATCAATATGCACTTAAACTAGTGATCAAGAGTTGGTGGGAGAGACACCTGCTCTGCATTTCTTATCTTTTTAATACCTTAGGGATACATCACTTAATAATTTAGTGCTAAACCATTTAGCATTTTAGCCTATCATCTCTTATATTACACATAGGATTTCAGTAATGTCTGATAAAATTATGTGTTAGCTGCCTTATGTGTGTGTAAAACTTAATAAGTCTTCTTCCCCTCCTCAAGTTTAATAACTGATTTCTTACATTTATGGATGTGAAATTTTATTGCTCATGGATATAGTTTGAACCTAAATCTTCATATCTTATAAATTGATTTTTAGTTTCCTTTTTGACCTTATGAATTTCAATCAGACATTGACCTCTTGTTGCTCATGAATCTGACTGATTTAGTGCCATATAACAATAATACTGTAGAAAAGCATTATCATAAGAGCCCACAGGGTTTGCTGAAACCCATAACTAGATTTTGGAGGCCTCTAGCAATAATAACTTTTGACCCAAGACTATTCTCTAATGCCTTTATCCTTTACTGTTCTGGACTGACCAATCCTTGGTTTAGTACATTCAAGGAAAGCGGTGGAAACTCCCAGGAGGTTATGAGCTAAAACTGTATGGAGAAGATAATGCTGAATACACTCCAGTAACATGAAGCTTATAAAAGACCAATTCTGTCTGGGATTTGTTACATTTTGAAGTGAGAGGGAAGGACTATTTAAAAGGAATCTTTTGTGACAAAAATTAGTATTTACTTAGTGTTTAAGATTCTTCAAAAAAGCAAAAATTTAATACTAATTGTCTTTACTGGAATGTATTGTTATTCTTCAGTCTATCATTATGGCTGCAGCCTAAATAGAGGACTTGAATGATTGCTGCTTTGTTTGCTTGGCTGTGCTAATTTAATTTAATTCAATTGTTTATATGCTTTGGTTTACTGAATAACTGGGTGTTGATGTTCATTATTCCTTATTAAGAAATAATCTTCAAGTGAAAACAAAAGTGCGAAGGACATGGGACTGTGGCATTAATTTATGAATGCTGCATGTGACTGACTTTGGGCAGCGATGTTTACTGTATGACTATACTTACTTACTGTATATGGGAGTTTAACTTATTAACTGATTGCTGGGAAATAAGCAGGGAGTCAACACCAAAAAATCCAGATAAAACTACTTCTGGTAAACAGGGCAGGGGGTTAAGAAACAACGCATGAGCTATGAGCTGTGAAATACTCCTTCCAGACTCCAGCCAAAATTATACAGGTGTTTCAGCATGACAGGGGGCAAACAGATCAAAAGGCTTGTAATCTCTTAAAAACTCCTTCTGTTCTAAGGCGATGGTCAGTTTATCAGGGATTTATTTATGAGGAGCAAACTGACACAGTCACTGCTTTGGAGGGCTAAAGGATAATAGATCTTAAGTATCCAGTATCATGTAAAACTTAGGGGAAGAGCGAGAGACCACTTACATTAATCCTTTTCACTTATGCTATGTTATATCCTTGCTTTTAATGGTAAAGTTGCCACAAAGGCAGAACTTGCAGTATAACATGAGAGTGTGTGTTGCTCATCATTTCCATCACAGACTTGGATCCAGTTGCATGCGGCCTATGAAAGTCTAAAACTGTCTGACCACTTTATGGTGATTTGTGAAGCAAATCTCAAACCATAGTTCCTGCAGGACATGTGCTGGCCTGGTCACATCTATATACTTTCATGTTGTATTACATGCAAACACATACACAGAGGTGCTCTTGCATTACATCCAGCAACCACTACTTCATGTTGTAAGACAAGAAAAACAGAAGGTGGTTCTGTACTTCTCATTAAGGATATCATGTCCTTGTTGTTTTGTATTTAAAAATGAATTAAAAGTGGGGACTTCTTCATGGCAGTCCAAAACCACACTGGCACAGGGCCATGTCCATTCCTCTTTCTCTAGAGAGCTGTTCTTTGCATGCTGATGGCACTGGACATTATTGACATATCTTGTCTGGTTCATATAACAGTATCAGACTGAGTTCCCAAGGCTTCCAGTGCAGACAGAAAGGCTAAAACTTGCATTCCCACAGTGCAACTGAAGTCACTTAAGGCTTTCTCCAGACATCACTTTTCTTACATGATGGAGAATGTTACATGAGGGCTCGCATTAGTTTTGAAGAAAGGAGGCCAAACGTTGTTTAAAGACCAAAAGGTAGACTAGAAGTAATCCAGCAAAGAAATCAGATTTCACATGCTCTTTTTGTAACAGCACAATACTGCTTCCTTTATGCACTGGGTAGTGAGCTTTTAAAGGGAGAAGTTTGTGTCTGGTATATTAATGTTCAAGGCTTTCCAATTTAAACATAGAATACAATAGGTGACTAGTCCAAAATATAACTATATGAACAGAGCTTTATGGTATTACTACTCTGTTTATGATGTTGAAGAGTCAAAACCATGCCAGGCCGTTCTCTTCACTTATATACTATTTAAATTATTTATTGACATGTAAACTGAAGAGTTTTCTGTGTTTACTCCAGCTTGTGTTATATCTGATATGAATGAGGCTCTTTGTACCTTGCATTTTTATCTAAATTTCACAGTGTTGGCAATAATGTTGCTTTTTCTATAACTGATCTTATTCACCTGCTGCTAAAAACACTTGTCATGTTGAATTACATACCCTGCACAGATATTGTTGTAATTAGCAATTACAAAATATCACAGCAGAAGTGTACAAAGGTTTAGAATCCAAACTTTTAACTGTATGTAATCATGTCCTAATTTGCTTAAGCACGTGCCAACAAGTTCTGTTCATTTGTACACACTATTTATTGATCTGTGTGTGCAGACATAGTGTTTGCATATGTAAATTTTTGGAGCAACGTGATATGAGCGTAATCCAAAATTCCACGTCTCTCCCCAGGCCCGGTGTTTCTGATTAACTGGTCAACTGCCATCCAACCAGTTAGAAACACTGGGCCCACAGGCTTGGTGGAATTAAACCCATTTGAATTCAGTGCATATCTTTTCTCAGTTAAGAAAATAATACTGATGATACTTTTTTGGAAGATGCTGAGTTTATGAATCACAACCAAGTATCTCCAAGGTAAGACTCAACCAAGTTTTGGCTACAAATTTACTTCCCTTCTCTTAGCACACATCCGCTAGCACTTCCAGGTGTGACAGATGTCTCGTATCACATGGCAAGAAGGTGTGGGTGACACCATGTAATTGTTTTTGAGATGCAGCCAGAACAAATTCAATTTGCGTTTAAACCAGTGCAGGGATAGATGGTGTCCAGGAAGGCTGGACCTGCTGGAGTCTGTAATTCTCTGTCGGTGTAGCCGCATGTGGGTCACACACCAGCAGCATCCGAGCATCCTGCTCTGTTAGTGGGAAACGGAGAGCTGTGCAGATGGGAGACTCAGCGGGAGGCGCCGGGCTGAGCGCAGCAGAGCAGAGGCTCGAGGAAATCGCTGTGTTTGAACAGTGGGCCAAATTGTAAGGACATTTTTGTCCCCTTACTATACGTAGCACACATAGAAATTACCCACAGCAGAATTCCTTTTTTTAATACATGAAAAAATAAATAAATAAAATAAATAAATAAAATTTAAGAAAATATAAAATAGAGAGAAAAAAATATATTGACAGGGGAAAAAGACTGGAAACATTTCTTGCTGCTGTTCCCATCTAGTATCTTGCTACAATACTAAATAGTCAGTTACTGGGGATCAACAGCTATTTCTTCTTTTTTGGTTCTCCAGCAACTAGAAACTATTTTGATTTCTTGGTGTCCTTTCTAGTTATGTTGTATTACTCATAACTGCAGCGCAGTGGTGGCTGCCAATACAAATTTAGTCTTTTCTGTTTATTCTGTGCTGTCCTGTCAAAGCAGATAAGTCTGCTTTGCATTAGAGCTCAAAAATTTAATTGTGGGAAAATGATGAGTCACTCCAGCTAAGGTAAACCGATGTCTGTGTCAGGGGACGTTCTTTTGATGTACAAAGCAATGAAATGACACTAGGGCCATGAGCCAAAATCACTAACTCTCACACAAAGGTGTCATTTACATTTCCCTGGGACAACGAGGCTTTTTGAATGAGAGATAAGATTGAGTTGGGGTCAAGCTGGGAAAAAAAAGGAAAAAAAAAAAATAAAAGGTAGAAAACCCCCACAAAACAGGAAAAGGGAATCTTCCAAGCTTTATTAGCAATTCAAGCCACCTACCTGTGAACGTCTGATGAAATTATCTCAAGAGATTGCTCAGGATGCTTAGAGTATTTTCCTTTCTTATCCCTCTGAAGTACAGAGACTGGCAATGAAATGGTGGGAGTGACCATGTTTAGGAACCAGACATGCAAGCAAGTTGAGAGGAACAGAGTCAGTCCACAGTTTTGACCAGGTTTGTTGGAATTCTGCTGCAACCATCTTTGAAGGTCTTTTATTTCCCTTTTCCAGGATGGAGATGAGGCAACCTATAGCTGATGTTACCTATTTGCTGGTGTCATTCTCCATCGCAGAGCTGCATCTATGAAATCCGGTTCATCTCAGGAGAATTGCACCAGCCTGAGTACTAGGTGTAACGTACCTCAGGAATCAGAGAACTGGGCCTTTTATGCATCTGGTAGTGCTGCCTAAAGAAAGGACAGCTCGAAAAACCCAGCCTATCTGTCCTCTGGTGCTACCTCAGGCATCTTTTGAACCTTTCCCAGGTTGAATGTTGCCATCATCAGTCTTTCCCTGGTTACTGGAACTGTGGCTGTGAAGATCTAGTTTGTTTGGAGGGCCTGTATCATAAAATGCATATTTGAGCTTCATTTACCTTCCTCTGCATTCTAGTTTGTTGAAGTAGATCTTTTCAAGGACAAATGTAGCAAATCACATAAAGACTAAATGAAGTGTCTGCATGATTTCCTTATGATATGATAAATTTTCAGCAGAACAAAGAGCAGAGATTGAGTAAAAATGCATAAGAAAATCCCATGAAGGATTGAGAGAAATGAATTCAAAACCTTTTTTTCAGCATAATTTGGACAAGACATAATAGAGTTCACAGTTTACAAGTGAGAAGCAATAAGTGAGAAGTATATAACTAGCAAAACAGCTCTCAATTAATTTACATTTTCTGCTACATCTTTATGGTGAAACTCAGCTGTGTGTTAATGGTCCTCAGAAGAACGTAGACAACACTGATGCTCTACTTGTACTTCTTATTAAGGGTAAAATTCACCCTATTGAAGAGGACAAGCTTAAGATCTATGCACCCACTTAGTACCACTTATCCCAATTTTCAGTTAACAAGGGCGTAAGTACTGTATACGTCTGGATTGTCCTTCTGCACTAAAGTGAATTTTCTCCCCAGTAAATTAGATTGGTCTGATGTGTGCTTAAAAGGAAGAAAATCTTTGCTTTCATTAGGGGTTGTTCTGGGAAATCGCTGCTTGACCTGTAATTTAAACAAAAATTTTCAGTTCTTCAGAACTGCTTTGACACTCATACATGGTGTATTTACATGATTTTCCATTTGATCAAGCAGCAAAGTTGAAGTAATGGAGCCCATCAATCATGAACGGGAATAAAGTTTTTGAGGGAGTTGCTACTCTTCTGTTATTCAGATCCTTGCTGTGGTTGGATTTTTAAACATATATTTATTTTGATGTTTGAGTAAAATCGGTATAGAGTGGGTTGAGTAGCTTCATAAGACCATAAGCATATCCCTCAGCGGAAAACACAGAATGGTGAAATGTAGCTATATATTTAACTTACATGTAAGTGAGATAAACATAAACAGGATAATTCTGCAAGCCAAGGAGTCATGACAATGTTTAATTCAATGGAGGGTCTTGTGTGCATGCAGACCTATGCGTATTTTCCTGTGCTCAGTTTGTTACTGGTGATAGGTGAGACTACCTGTGTGTGCATCTGTTTTGTTGTGTGCACAAGTCCTGCGATTGTACAAACACAATCTCACCCGTTCCCAGATGCAATTATGCAGAGCCCTCTAGCTTTTGACTTTGAAATAGGCAGCTGGTTGGATGCGTACACATTAGGGCACACAGAATACCTTCCTGTGGCCTCACACGCATGTTTTTATTTGCAAGAATACAGGCTCTGCAAGATATTCCACTCACAGTTAATGAAGTCCTTAATAAACTGATGGGCCTGTTTCTTATCTCACTTACGCCAGATTTAAACCTATGTAACTCCATTAACTTGTTGAGTCGATCCTAATTTTACATAAGTGTAAAAAAGATGAGAACCAGACGTTTTATGTTTTCATTATCTAAAAGAATACAAAGTATGACGTTCTTAAAAACCTTTCTTCTCTTTTCTACCACTTACAAAGAGACCTAAGCGCTGCCCCACCTTTCACCCTCCCCACTTTCCCTACGCACCAATTTCTGCAACTACTTAGTGTTTTCTAAGTTGATCATGCAACTTCTGATCTTGCTGTGGTTTTGTAACTCCTGAAATGAGTTTTGTAAGCTTTATTCCTAGTGAGCACATTCCTTGTCCCATGAATCAGAACTCCTTCCTACAGAGCCCTTGTCTAACAGTTCAGCCTTCTCTGTATCACTCCTAGCTTTTCTCTGATGTAAAGAAATTACCAGTACAGAAACCGGTCATAGAATATGATTGTAAAATTGTGGAATGGAAAGCAAAATCTTTTTCCTACTGCCAGTTTAACTTTGGTAAAGTTTAATCTAGGCCTGTTGTTTTCAGCTGATTATGTTGAATTTTCTCTGTCTCCAGTAGTTTACTTTCCATGCAAACTCTGAACTGAATGATCAGTTTTACCCCAAGGAGATGAACTCTGCTTACACAGACAACATTATTTCAGATGTTTTGTTTAACTTCTACTGTGTTTTGATATTGCCCTGATATGACTTACAACATAGCAATGTACTGTGCACTTGTGTCTCCATAGCCAGGTTCAAATGCCAGCATGAACCTAATCTTCAAAAATTCAAGGCAACAATCCTTGTGAGCAGCTCACGTATCAGGTACTTTTGCCAGCTCACTCTAACCATACACAAGAGTGAATGGCAGAAGTGGCCAGCAATACAACAGGAGCCCTAGTGAGACATCTCAAATCTTGAAAGCATGAATCTGAGCTGACCTACACCATGTTAGCACTGGGGTAATGCCTCTGACTTTGATGGAGTCACTCATAATTTACAGCTATGTAAGATCAAATATATAGCCCAGAGAACAGAAATGTTAACATGGATAGTCTCAGTCAGAGAAGGGATGCTTATTCTAATGGTACCTCCTGTCAGTCAAGTCATAGACTAGATGTCACTTGTGAGGACAATGGGTCACCCTTTTTCCTCTGTTCTGAATATGATTAAAAATATAAAAATGAAAGTTAGAATGGAAAAATGAAAGTTAGAATGGAAAAATGAACTATTAAGAAAATAAATAAGAGGACTGAAAAGGGAAATCGGAAAGGAAAATGAAAGGCAAGTGCCCTAAACAGCCCCAAAACAATTACCTCGGGCTTAGCAGAGGGTGAAGTGGTTGTCTGAACGGCTTGAAATGAGCTGTATTACTCAGCTGTGTTACAGTAGTCATTTCCTATTTCATTCTCCCAAGGCTTATGCAAGACTCCTCCAGAAAGTGCCAAGTTTCTGCCAAGGGAGGCAGTGAGAGCTGCAGGATCCTTCTGCAGCCAAAGCCAACGTGTGTCGAGGGCAATCCCCCTCCAGGAGACGCATCTGTTGAAATCGGATTGAGTAGTGAGAAGAGAGCAACGGCCAGCTAGTAAAGTCATGTCTGATATGACCAAATAAACACAGGGTTCAGGCTACATCTCTCAGTGGCTGAGCTGAAAGAAAAACAAATACAATTCAGGAGGTGAAATGCTGAATAGGTGATTATTTCCCCTTGTGTAGCCCTGCAATATGCCCAACCCTTTACATTTCTTATAGCAGTGACCAAAGGTTAAAATCAAAGCTAATATTTCTCCTGTGCTAGCTCATGCATAAAAACAAATGACCTTTTTTTTTTTTTTCTAGAAAAGAAAAGAGGATGCAGGTCCACTATTCATAAGGTAGATATGTATTTTAATTGCAGGTCTAGCCTTAGATGTGCTGAAAGCTCACATCAGCTTAAAGATACATGAATTCTGCTCTCTGTCATAACCTTACAACACCAAAAGGAGATACATCTTCAAGTGACTGCTAACACGATGGGTTTCAATTCTGAATTCCAGAGCGAGATGCCTCTGTTTAAGGACCAACTATTCAGAGGTGCATTTGGAGCCCTGCAATTGCTGCTGAAATCAGTTGGCACTTACGGCAAGCACCACTGAAATACGGTCCTGGGTCTCTCATACTGGAGTTTCCAAAATTGAAGATATCTGAAAGTTACAGGACACTTCAAAAAAGGTAAGCTGGAGATGACAGTGCTTTTTAAAGCACAGCAATACCTAAGTATGATAAAGACTATAGATGCGCTAACTCTGTTTGGCAATTTCCTGGAAGGTCTGTGGAGTGGAAATTCAGTTCATTAACTGATGTTGATACCTCCGAAGTCATTTCAAACTGTTTCCCTGAAATAGGACTTGAACCCAGATGGCAGAGGTGAACCTGCTTCACTAGCCTCCAAGAGATGTTGTAGGTTCAGAAACAATATTTATATCCCCGAATCTCAATCTCTCTCTTTTTTAAGCTTATTAAAATTAAAAGCATGACCTGCCACATCACATTACATCAAAACATGATGTAACTTCTTAATTTTAAAAAAAGTTTTAATTTATGATGTTGTATTATGCCACAAAAAGCTTTTGTTTTCCCCTGAGAAACTATAAATTTTTTACAGCGACTGTTTATCCAGTATCTTTGGCAGACTGAAACAGTGAGCGTTGGCAAAAAGCAGATATTTAACAGCTACTGACGAACAGCTTATGAATCACCAGGCTTGAGTCCTGGCACACATCTCCCTGTAGGTACCTTCCTGAAATCACCCATCTTCCCTTCACCTCCTTCTAACTGCAGTAACATTGAGTAACTGACTGATCTTGAACTACTAAACTTGATCTACTTTATCCTTTCAAGCCTTTATATTTTTGGAGGAAAGCACTCTTGCTGTAAAAGTGCCGCTGCAATAACATTCCAGGAGCAGTGTCCAATATGGATTTCCCACTGATTCTGAACAGCCCAGGAAAATATGTTTCATTACAACAACATTTGGCATTTATATGTTTTTCATTTACAGATATAAAAGGGCTTTGCAAAACAGCTTTAACTTTACAGTTATGTAGGTGGGGAAGTGAGGCACAAGCAATAGAGGATGTCATTAGTAGAGCTAAGGGTAAGCTGGCCCAGGTCTACTCTGCTGGTCCATGTATCTTCCAGATGATGAATACATAATGTTTGGCTTATTGTTTTACATGCTTCTGCAAGGCAAGCTGGATTGCCCTAGGACAAGAAAGGCTCTATGTTTGTTGGTATGGGGCTCTCACAGTCCGCTTACTTCTCTGGTGCTTTTTTTGGGGACTGCTGTGGCTGAAGTGAAGGAAATTCAATGGAACTTGAGAACAAGGACTACTTGTCCGAACAAGGGTTTTCAAGCCCTTGGTTTCTAAACAATTGCTTTATAGGGTGGACTGTGTACTATAAATCTGTAGCATAGGAGTATGGTCATATTGTCTTAACTGTCTTACTAAGACTGGACTTATTTCTCACACAACTGATAAAAGTCATAATGCTGTCAGTCCTTGGTATACTAGCTGTACTCAACTTTTACTGCTTCCTAGTTCCATGATCCACAGTGCACATATGGGGTATAAAGCCTTCTTAAAATCATAGCCCCTTAACTAAAAGCTTTTTCTGGGAGACAGTGTGGTTTGAATTATATTGAGGACCCCAAACAGCAATTGCTCTTGGGCCACTGCCTTTGAAATAGATCTATTTTAGGTGGATATTCCTCTTCCGAAGGGGTACTTCTAACCCTATTTATGAGCCTCACTGCTTGCACTGAATAACCTAACAGGGGAGTGAAAGCTCCCTAAGTACTTTTGATGGAAACACACAGCAATGGTCTTCATCACATACAGTGTGATGGGTGAAAAGGGGACAGGTTTTTTTCACCATTGTGTAGCTGTCGTTGTGGGTGCCCGAGTGAGAACCAAACCACAAGGCTATGACCCATTTTTCATTAAAAGCCTGGAAAAGTATGTGTTCTGTGTGTTGACTAGGGAAAAGTTCTAACTTCAAAACCTCTCCATGGGTTGGGAAACCATTCCTGACTTCATTTCTAGTATCGAGCACCTTTTCCATTAATGCGTCTTCTCTCCGTGAGAGATTGGCGAATTAACCTGGATTGGTTTTATGTGAGATCAGACCTTCAGTGTGGTTCCACAACAGCAAAAGTGTCAGAGCACTGAGTCTGAAATGAGCTGGAGGCTGCTTAAAATATGGTTGTCAGCCCACACTTAAAATGTGCTTTCCACAGTAGAGCCTAAAAGACAACACTTAGCCAGGGAGATAAAAGGTAAGAGGTCTCAGGTGAATATGCTGGATGAATCGGAGCTAAAAATCTCCAAACTCTCTTGCAAATATGGAAGGAATTATCTTGAATGATTCTCATCTTGACTTGACATAGGAGGTTTCAAGTTTTATGGCATCTTACATTATTGTTTAAATTTGTTTCAGGCAAGAAACACACTTTTTAAGGTCAGGAATACAGACTTGTTAGATGCTAAGACACCTGAAAAGCAAGAATACAGATTGTAGGATGAATATTTTACGGAGTAATTATTTAAATATATTCAAGTATGAACATCTTTAGATCCTAAATTTAGTATTCCTTAAAAACATAATCTTACAATAAAATCTAGCCCACTCTCACATTGTTCGTACCATTCCAATTTTCTGTTTGAACTAGTTGTTTTGAAAAGTTGTGTCTTGGTTGTTTATTTGAAGTGCCCCACTGATATTTTTGCCCCAGACTTTAATTTTTGGCATAGCACTTGCACATATGTTGATGATGATATATGTCTGAAGTTCTCAAAACACGACAAGATACTACGGCTGGTGTGTGAACCACTCAGATGTGATGTGCAGACGCAGGTCCCTGTTTCCTATATAGATCCCTTGCCCAAGCTGTGCGTTAAGTGCCCGCCTGGGGCAATTAGCAACATCCAGTGACTGCAAGATCCTTCGGCAGCTCTGCTCAGGAGCAGTCTGCACATGGAGGGGACCAGGAATAACGTGGCACCTGGAATATTATGACTTGAAAGAGACGACAACGAGTCCAGTAGCTGGGTAAGTAGTTACGATGTAAGTAGTTGAGAGGTCTGGAGATGCTCCTGGAAGGTACGAGTTAAAACACAATAAAGGTGAGAAAGGAAGGGATGGGTGCCTGCCTTCACCTCTACATGTGCCTTGGAAATTAATAAAAAATTAGCAAGCAGGATTAGTCGCTGTTGCAAACTGAATTTGGGGAATCTCGTTGCTGTAACGGAGATAAGAAATTCATTGGCTCCCCAGAATTACTAGATCGTAAATCACATTTTCAGTTAGGTTCTCCAAATCTGCACACCATTGTGAACTTAAATTTTAGGGTTCAACTATTTTGTTTGGGCACCGTAAAAAACTGGATCTCAGAGTTTTATATCTGATTATACCTCCCGTACCTCTGAGCTTTATGTCGCATTATATGGACAACATAGGCACCTGCAGAAATGTGAGCCTGCCTGCATCTGGCTGAAAACAACACGGCTCGAATTTAACCACACCTGCCCTATTTAAAATCAGTGGTAAGTGGTTATTACATTGAAATAGAGATATCCTCCATTATGTTAAGATATCATTGAATGACACAAAGATCTTTTGTTATTCATGGCATCACCAAGCCTAATAAACAGCTTTTATTTCCGATATAAGTAGGGGCACCTTATTATCAAGTATCGGCCATGACATTGTTGATAATCTTCTCTGGCCACCTGTCTCCCTGCATGGTCTGTGTTGTGTCCTGATTGAACCTCAGCTTGTTTGGCTGTATCCAAGGTTCTTACTCTGGATCATCTGCTCTGCTAACCCAGCAGGAACACATACACCGAAGACAAGAACAAGACTTATTCTATGCGAGTCCTACACACTTCTGACTTTATATTGCGGGCAGTTGGACACAAGCAGATGCAGTGGAAAGCTTTTGTCTGTCACCTGACTGTTGTCTTGGAAGAACTTTATAAAATGCTTCCAGAGCCTTTCCATGTCTAAAATACAATACCATGAAATCATAGGAATACAGATGACGAAGAATGGGAGTGTCTAACAGGTCTGTTGGAATGGGTGCAGAGACTCCGTTCCTGCATTTTAACTCACTACGACAGTGCTGAACACTCAAATGACCACATGTACAACTGGAGCTGCCTTAAATATATCTGCTCAAAGCTGCCACTACAGTATGCTCATCACGGGATTGAAAACAGTCATGTGTAGACCCTGCTACTTTTACCTCTTGCCCTCCTGGCCCAGGGTGTTTGTGCCGGGAGGTTCTGGTGCCACCCACTGACAGCAAAGCTGGAGGAACCTCACAAAACCTACGACATTCTGCTTTGTTTCTGAGGGTTTCAAAACTGGATGTATGGGCAAGACAAGGAGAAAAGGGCTATGAACTCTTAGAAACAGCAGTTGTGTGGAACTCACTACATGCTGCTTTCCTAAGTGATATATGAGATTTATAAGGCGTTAAAGGGAGTTTAATCTCCTTAGGTGCCCCTGCTGCATCACTGTGATCATCAGTGTGCAAAGATGCTGGGGACGGTGCAAGAAAACCCCAAAACTTTCATATTGTCAGGATTACCTCGGGTAAGCCTACCTAATTTGTGAAAATCCAGCAGGCATTATATTAATACATGTATTTTTGTATTTGCCGTTGTTAAACATAACGTTGGAGCCAGAGAATGACCACATACACTGTATTTGGACCTAGGTCCAGTTTCAGTATCCCCAGTTCTCTGGAAGTACCAGGTAGGAGTCACCAAAGCAATTCCTGTCTCAGCCCTGCAGGGTGTTAATCAAAGCTTTGGTTTTGGACCTTTATTTTTCCAATTTTTTTCCCCATTACCATGCCCTCCAGTAACCCGAACTGAATCTTCCCTAACAAAAAGGCCCTTTCTCATCAAGATTAAAAGCAGAATACTTTAAGTAATTCAGAATACAAATGTGCAATGAAATATCAGCCTGGGTGATGTTATGAGAAGGAAGAGTGTACAGTATGCTTTATGTGCTTTTAGCTGTTCTACCCTACACTGCAACATGCGCACCCACTCTTGTAACCTTTACTGCTGTGCAAAGATGATCTGTCATTTCTACAAAATATATATATATTTTTGGACTGAGGCAGCTTTGAATCCTTACTGCCCTCTAGAGAAATTTTGGTAGAAAAACTCAAACTGACAGAGTCAGCAAAAAGTAATTGCAGTCCTAATCTTAACTCCACCAGCTGTGTGCAGTGTTGGTGACAAGATCTGCAGAAACAGAAATGCACTTAAAAGACCCTTTTTCTTGAGCCTCTCGCTATCGCTGGGAGTTGTGGCCAGACTCAAACACACTTATCCCTTCACTGCATAGGAAGGCTCAGGAAAAACTGATTTTATGTTATCCATGGGTTCAAGCAAAAAAGGAACAGGAACATTTTTTGGTAAAGAAATTACAAGTGCAAAATCTGCCTTATATTCATGTCACCAGCATGTAATGCTTAAATTATTTAAACTACACATCTGTAACTGTACATTTTTACTTTGTTGCACTTGTATCTCATATTAAACATGCAAACCTGATGATTATGGATGAAAACACCTGTGCCTGAGCACAATGGCCAGGACTGGAGCTGCCACGGGACCTGAGCCGTCCTCTGGGCCAGGCTGAACTCCTATGGGAGCTCTCAGAGGTAAACTGACCACTTGCATGATTAATTGCTGCAACCACAAGAGTATTTTCTGACAAGATGTAATTGTGAATACATCTGTAACTGTAAAATCAAAGTATCAGAAAACATGGCAACAAGTATATGTTTTACTATGCCATGGGAGGGTTGTTTCATGTGGTTGGGCCAACACAGAGAAAACAGCAGTTGCAGTGTTCACAGTGAATGCACGGTGCAGCTAAGAATACATTCAGCAAACTGAGATCTTATTTTTATACTGACAAAAAAAAAAAAGAGAAAAAATTAAGATGTGTGTTTGTGTGTGTATATTTTTTTCCAAAACAACTGAATCCCACTATCCTCATTTAACAGGCTGTCAGTGCAAGTTCCTTTACGTAGCTCTGCCTTTTCCTGCCTAATGGGGTTTACCCTGAACCAGACAAAGCCTATTAAACATGGCAGAGAAACAGATGATCCGAGAGGCCTTGGCAGCAGCGCTGGCTGCCCTCTAATGGCATGTGTGCCATGAGCACACACCTGAGCTCCCCGGGGACTCCTGCCAGCTGCCGCCACATGTGTCGTCCCCAAGCGCCTCGTATTCCCTGCAGGAGAAATTCTTCGTAGCCTGAGCAAAAATTAAAACTGTGTATTGTGTGCTCACTTTTTCAGACCGTGCCGGCAGGATGGAGGTAGCAAACACAATCCAAAAGCACCGTCCGCAAAACGGGGAAGATGTACCAACGGTGACGCCACCAAACCAAGGGGCTGGCTTACTTGGGAACAAAAATATGAGTAGCGAGTGCTGTGCCTGGTGGCTATCTGTCAGCCGAAAACTATACACACTGAACAGTGTCAGCATTTCATTCCCTTTGATTCTAAGGAGGAAATTCACAAGTTAATGGGTTCAGATTGAGTTAAAACTCCTAATTCCAAGTGTGTGCTGAGTCAGAATTTTGTAACTGTTTCTGTATCTGATTTGAGCGTGTGCAAATATCATGGCACATAAGAGTGAGTTGGACATTTAATCTGCAAGTCTATTGAATCATTGTAAAACTGTATTTGTAGAAGAAAATAACCCTCTAAGCCTGAGAGTGCAAAGTTGGAATTGTCACACAGAGACAAAAAACAGCAATTATTATTATTGTTGTTTTGTTACAGTAGCACTAAGGGATTCACTGCACCCCTCTCTACAGCCAGATTCTCTTATGTTCTAAGTAAATATGGGCTGAAAAGGAAATTAGTGTTTCAGCAATAAATTATTCTCTAAGCATCTCAGTAATAGTGCTTCAAACTCAACGCAGATCTTTGGAATCTCAAGACCTCATTCCCTGAACCTTTGATGTCCTCTCATGTCCCTTGTTGCTTACAACATTTTGCTCACCATGTTGTTTGAAACCTCTACTTGGATCAGGGAGAGAAGAAGCAGCAGAAATCTTATTCACTTCTAGAAAAAAATATTCAAACTTTTCTGAAACTTGAAAAAGGATCTGCTCAGTTCGAGGCAAATTTGCAGTCAGAGTTTTACTTTATCAGAACCATATCATATTCCATAAATTCATTTATTGTCATTTCTATTGACTCCGCACAATAAATTAATTTAAATAATCAGCAATTTCCAGTGAAAAGCTGTTCAGGAAAAAAAAAAAAATACCTAGATAGCTCTATGAATTGACGTAGTCCTGCACTCCTAGTGATAATTAAGCACATGCTAGATAAGACCTGCTCAACTCATTAAGAGGACAAACTATCCACAGAGGAGCTTTGATTTGTGACCATTATCTGAGTGATTCTCTATTACACCATCCCATCAACAGTCAACTGTTTGGCTTGTATGTTCATTTTTAAATATGTTCTTACCTCTTCATTATCAAATTTTCATCATTAAATTTTCACGTTCTCCTAAAACCTTTCAGACCCAACTAATAGGGGAAACAGCAATCTGGGAACCTGTTGATATCCTTCTATGGCAATTCCAATTGGCCTTCAACCAGCAGGGTACTCTTCAATTGGTTTCCCCGCATAACTGAATTTCTGATGAATCTCATCCCTGGCCCATTTCAAACAAATCTATTTATGTCAGATAGGGAGCAAATTGGATATTTTGGGGTGGAGTCCAACACTGGTAAATGTTCTTTATGACAGTTGTCAGTGCATTATTCAAAACAACTTAATACTGTACGAATTCTTGCACAAAAAAAGTAACATGCTGATAATACCCATTTCCTTTCTTCTAGATCTTTGTCTTTCCTCATTATTATAATTCTGTCCTTTAGTTTTTTCCTCTGCTGAGCTTTCAGAGCCCTTCCTAATCAACATTAGACACAGTGGGAAAACGGGTGGCACCAGCACGGGTAAAAGACTGTACCATAATCTGAGGCACTATACAATCGTCTTCACGTGTGACGGCACAATGCAAGCAGCAAATACTGCTCGCTCACTCACTCCGGGGAAAAATTATTTGATTTTAGATATAAATGTATTTATATTTATGTGCATATGTTTGTATGCGTCAAACATTAATTTCTGTTATTCTAATTTTCTCTCATTTGCATCTGTCCCTGTGCCTCATCGTGCTGGAGCTAGGGTGGCTTTATACAAGCAGTATCATCCCAGGGGAGAAATTGTCTCCAAAAGGCCAAATTCTCACCCTGTTCCTGCCTGTCCCAGGACGCCTGGACTGGGATGGTGTGACTGTCACCCCAGGTGCCAGCCAAGCAGTGATGTAAAGTACTGGGATGGATGTTTGTGGGTACAGGGGGGGCAGCATCCGATGCAAATCAGTCATGCCAAGGGGTGTAAAAGCCCATCCAGACACACACAAGGAAGTTTCCTGCAAGCAGCTCATACCGATGAGAGCAAAGCTGAGAGAACACCCTGATCTGGGCAAGGACCTGAGACCATGATCCCATAGAGGTGCTGTCCAAGCCCAGACATTACATATGACACAAACCACCTCAGATTACTAGCCCCTATAATTTGTAACTCTTACAACAAATCTCCCCATTCCTTTTGATCTGTATATGAGGTCCTTTATGTCCTTAACAGGGGGAAAAATCACCTTGCCTCCGTCAGTGCTATACTGGAGGCCAACAGGTTAATTCCACGCTATATGCATGGATAAAAAGGAGGATAAGAAGAAAGAGCAGGTCATGCCATGGCAAAGGTTGAAAAGCTCTGCTTTAAACACTTTATGGGAAATTGTAAAACTTCTAAACAATTTAATAGATTAACTTCCCCTTCCAGTGGCATCAGTAAAACTGAATTATCATCCTCACTTTTAACTGATGCCCAGACCCAATACTCATCCATCAGGGATCATTTAGTGATAAAGCAATCAATCCTGCCACGGTGCAGAGGGGACAAACTATGCAAGATACCATCACCAAACATCCTTTCCACCCCAAAGCATTCTGTGAGTCTTTGTCAATGAAAGTGCATTTGTCTAGTCTTATCTGCCGCAGTATACGTGGAATACAAAGGAAGAAAGTAAAATATGCATTTGATGTACATGTGCAGATGCCAGACATAGGATCAACCCAAGGAGGACTGCCTTTTTCCCAGGAATTGAACACAGCACCTGATAACCAACCACTGCATCTCTACTTCAGGTACCAAATTAACAGAAATGGAAGGAAACACGAAGCTGTTCCAGAATAATGCTGTGGCACACGAAGGATTTGAGAGAACAGTGAGAGATAGCGTTGAAAAAACATGTTTCTGTCATATCCTTGTTTCAGGAAACCTTCTGTGACTTAAGGCAGAATCTCTAAAATACTGGTCATCCTTATCATCAGAGTATGCAAAATACGCTTCCTTTTGTCCCTATGCTTTGACTCCTCAATAGTAACAGTTTTGCTTTTGATGTTTGTTTTCATAATATCTTAAAGATTTATATGCGCATGGGGAAGATTCCAGATCAAAAAGAATCGGAAAAAGTTACAAAACTTTCTATAATTATTTTAATCAACAACGGGATTTTATTAAGGTATGTGTAATCTGTGCGACTACTATTTGAAGAAACAGCTCTAATTTTTTTTTTTACTGGAAATATCTCCACTTGCAGTAAGAAATTGTCCATTCCCAATATAAAACAAGTAGATTTTTAGTAACAGGAAATCATGTTTGAATTAAACATATAATAATTTATTTTCTAGAACAGAGGGAAAGTTTTTATTTTCCTGCTAATTGTAATAACATTTCTATATTTTCTATATTATGTGAACATAAGGTAAAACAATAGAGCAAGTTTATTTCTTAGCCAGATATGAACTTTACTAAGGCCAAACATTTTGTGAATGATAACGTGGCTACTGGAGCAGAAGGAAACCTTTCCCCACCGCTGCCCAGGAGTTGGGCTTTTCATCAACAAACAGGTTCAGGCTAAATTAAGAGGTTCAGTGTAGCAGAGTTTTTCAAAAGCTTTGTAGCTGTTCAACTCCCCTGAATTTGACACTGAATTCCCATTTGTGACTATGAAAATCTCTCTTCTATAATGCACTGTGTTACAATTCCAGGCTGAAAAGCAGGTGCACAGTAATGTATAAAGAATCCCATGCAGGTACTTATTCTGAGGAGTAATGAAAATAACAGCTATCTTATCAAATGCTCAGTATTTACAATATTTAACAGGCTATCTCCATAGCAGTACAGAACCAGATAATAACAAATTAAGATTTTATTATAATATCTGCATTTATGTATGTGATCTATCACCCAAGATGTCATTTGATTTTTATGTCCAGAAAATATGATTTCTATTGTGTGCCCAAGCAAGCTATAAGCAGTTCATGGAGGACAGCCAGTACAATACAGACCTGCTGGTGACACAGAACTGAATTTCTTTTTAAGGGAATTAACAGGGGCAGCAACTGTAGTGGGGCTCAGAAGTGATGACAATAGGAAATTATTCAGGGAAGACAGTCTGACTCTGCAGAAGTTACTGACATATGTAGGACGGCAGAAACAGCCCAAGAGCAAATACAAATCCTATCTGAAGATCATGTGGTGAAATGTATCAGAAGGAATTACAGGAGATGAAAATGCAAAGGTAAAATGCAAGGCAGAACTGTATGCCGTCTGCTGCAGAGAAAACCGACATATCATATAAATCTGGTCTGGAAGAAGCCAACACCGTCAGAATTACAGGAGACACTAGAAAGGTCAAAACCTGATATTCAGTCTCAAATCCTTTTGAATTTATAGGCGAGTCAGGATCAAGTCACCAGATCAAAACCTACCTCAAAGGATTTTGAGAGATTCACAAGTGGAAGAACTTTATTTCTCGCTTCTGATTCAGATGTGACGGAAAGCTGCCAGCAGCAGCCGCTCCCCGCAAGCTTCTGTCGTTTGGGGCTGAAATACTGTAAGAAATGTTCTCAGACTTTCAAATTCCATGACTAGTGTTGAGCAGACCAAGCTGCCGGTTTGTGCACCTAAAGCAGACAACAGCAATCCTAAACTCACACTTCAGGCTTGTCAACCAGTTAAAGTGTCGGGTGACCACTGTACTTTTCTCAGCATCCTTTTCTGCTCCTGAGTAGATTTGGTGTTAATGACTGTGTGCAACGAAGAGCTGCTAATAGGGAGCAACTCGCTAGGAGAGCTGTAGTTCCTCCCATCCTGCCTGTGGCCCTGCAGAGTTTGTTTCTTCAGTGCCTTTGAGTGGTTTTATTGAACCTGCGGATAAACCGCCTTTAAAGAGACTGCCCAGGCTCTGAGAACAGAACAGTAGTTATAAGGAAATTAATTGCATCCTCGAGGTGTTGACCCTGTTGAGCACTATTTGGTCAGCAGCAGTTTCAGATGCGAACAGCAGGAACGCGAAGTCAACCCCACAGGCTGAAGAATTATTCCTGCAAGCTTGAAGTCTAGTTTTACCCAGGCAGTGGCAAGCAATAAAAAGCTCCTGCTATCAATGTGCTGATCACCCATTTTATAGAGGACGCTAACCAACACTTCTCTGTAGAGCAAATACAAGCAGCATTTCTTAATTCTGCTAACCAGTCACTGGCTGGTATGAATTTCTGCCAAGAATTTATAAGCGATCTAAAGCGAGCTGAAGAAACAGAAACTTGCCCAGTAACATAAGATACAGCATAATATGCACAAATTCTCTGCATGGACATACAGAAAGGCACAGAATCATAAAAAAAATGAGCAAAAGTCTCACAATTACCACACATGTGGTAAAAAGAAGTTTTCTTTGCTTGTAGGCATTCGTTACCTGGGTGCAGCCTGGATCCTCACCCAAGGCAAAGCAAATGCAGTTTTGGGGCCTGTGGAGCTCAGGGTCTGTACCCTTTGTGCAGGGGGTTGCACTTTATCCAGAAAGAACGAGGAACGAGGGATGTGAGAGGACATGGAGCCCACAGGGAACCTGCAGGAGCCTCCTACAGCTCCTGGGCTTGTTCCAGCTCTCACTGCCAAAGGCAGACCTGTGCGCCAAACACCGCTTTGTACTTGTTGTAACTGCTGTGGTCACCAAAGTGTGAGCAGTATCTATATGCATAGGCTGTCATAACAACTTAGTCCAACACATCTTTCTCCAGGCATCTTGTTTCTTAAATAGTCCCCTGGCCCCCCTGGAAACCGTCCTGAGATTGACTTTTCAATATTTTTAACAGTATTAGGAGTGACTTCTTGCCTCTGTGCATACAAGTGATTGCAACTATTCCTGTTTATCACTGTGACAGATATGTGTGCTAATTAGATATTCTTTCATACATCCAACCAAATCCCAACTCTTTTGCAAATCAGAGCCTCCACTGAGCTCCTCAAAATGACTGCTGCTTCTCAGAGAATGCTTCCAAAGCATGTTGTGTCCTACCAGGAGGAAAGGGTGATGCTAAGGGTGCAAACAAGTGAATGTTGATCAAGAAAGCCATAATAAAACAAGCTTTTGAAGTGTAATGATTTCTAAACATAAAGCAAAACCATGGGTTGTATTTTTACAACTTAGAAAATTAAACAGTGGGCAGAAGACAATGCGTCGGTGTCTTCCACGCTACCGATTCTCGTGTTGTGTTATGGACAATCCAGAGACCTACAAAGGCAGGGGCTGCCCATGCAGCTCGATAGCCCAGATCTCAACTGGCTCCTCAGGACCTGGCACAGGACCACAAGGATGAAACACAGCAGCAACTGATCCCCCTGCTCACCTGTGCTGGTGGGGAAGCTCCATCCCATGTGCCCCCCATCAGGAATGATAAGAATGACTGGAGACCTTTCAAAAGAACAACTCGGCTGGTTTTCTTGTGTTGTGCCAGTTCGTGCAGTTGGGACTTGATGCACTTCACAAGAAGTCGACGGAGTGACCTTCACCAGGTGCTCCAGACCTCAAAGGGTTCAAGGTCCCACCGTACAGACCTGTGAGGCACCCTCATTCGTCAGCCCCAGGAGCTGATCAACAAATATTAGTAGATGTAAGACGTAAATGCAAATTTTGAAAACACCTTAGGGCCAGTTTCTGTATATTTATTACTCACAACCAACTCGAGATTTCCATAAGCACTTTATTTCTATTTAATTAAATAAGTAAGAGCCAGATTTTTCAAAGCACTTCATTGATCCCACCCCACTGTGATACCATTGCTGAGCTCTTCTGGGAATCTGGCTGCAAGGGGGTGTCTTGAGTACTTGGAAAATCTTGCTCATTCAGATCTGGCAGGCTGATTTTGAAATAATATCTGGAAATCCACTTGCAACATTTGTAATAGCTATCCATTTGCATATACAAAACCTGACTTTTGGCATGAATATCATTTTCTTATACCTTTCCTTTGAAAATCTGATCCAGACTGTCTAGACAAGTCAAAACTCCCGTTTGTGCTTACTATTTTGCAATTTATTATTTTGCTTTCCATTTTGATTAATTTGGAAACCTCCCTTAGCAAAGATGTAGCGATAGGAGGATATAGTTTTATAGGCTGCTCCTATAATCCCACTGCTCTGGTCATACATCCCCTTGAAGTTTGCTCTAAAGCTTCCACACAAAAATCCAGCCTCATAAATCTAATTCTACCTACTGGCATGCACTTTCAGATATCCACAGCTCATCCAAACGCACACTTATGCATTTGCTTTTTATTTCTTCCTATGCCTTTTTTTTTTTTAATAGTAGCATTGTAAATGTTTAAGCAGGTGAACATTGTAGAGCCAGCAGAAATTTAAATGTGCCATGTATTTTCTAAGCAAAGATACTATGGGAAGACACTAAGATACTTTTAAAAGGGTCTGCTTCTCTCTTTCTCTTTCTTACTCAAAATACAGCTTTTATAAATATGACATCTTAAAATTAAAATGTTTGTTCTGAAAGTAATAGCCAAGATCATAGAATATTTATGTGTTCATTAATATTTGAATTTTGAATAATGCATACTTGTATATTTCCACAAAAGAATGCAATGTGTGTTTTATACCAAAGTCATATTCCTTTCCCTGTAACAAGCACAGAAGCAGCTTTATTTGCATTACTCACTTGCAGGTATGTAATATCAGATTACACAGTTAATTCCCTTTGTTTCCTAGAAATATCTATGTCAGGCTTTTTTACTTTGCATACAGAGGAGGTCCATATTCATAACAGCCTATTCTAAATGCTGAAAAGTTCTATGCACTTACCTGTTAATTTTGAAACAGTTTCTCCTTTAATACGTTCTGTTCCGTTTGTTACTAATTGTATCTGCTTCTTACCAAAAGTTTTGCCTCTGGGAAATCTAAGCCACATCCTCCCACTTCATCAGTAACGGTTCATCTATGTGCAAGGACACCCGGCTGCATCTCAAATAGCACTTCATGCGCTGCCATTCACCATCACTCTTCGGGATGCTGATGAATGTGCTGACAGACAAAGGCTAATTGGCAGACTGCATGGAGTCAGTTTTTGATGACACAGGAGAAATAATAGGAGACAGAGCAGGTAACAAAGAAAGTTTAGAGGGAATAACAACAGAGACATAGACAGAGAGCGTTTCATGCGAGGAGAGCACGCAGGCTGCAGTACAGTGGGAGGGAACTGAAGAAGCCAAGAAATGCACAAAAACCTGAAAGAGGGAAAAGGTAAAGGGGAGCTAACCCTGCATGTACTGCTGTGACACTGACAGAAACGTCTCCGATGGGAAAGAAGTTTTGGGATGGCACTTTCAAAACTGAGGCGATTCACCGAAATGTTTGCTTCAGGTTCACGAACCTACTAAGCAAACGTAGACCTATTGTCATGGGAGTCTGGACTTGATATGTAGTTTATATTTCAAATTGTGGGCTCCACATGCAGTCGTTTCACCTGGTGTTCACCTCGCAATTTCGGTGCAGACATAGTCGTTATGAGAGCAAACATTCATTAAAATATTCTGCTGGGCAGTCATTGGCAAGCATAATTACAGTACCTGATTTACAATGTGTCCATGATTTTTTGTGAGGCTGCTTGTAAATGGGTAATTTCCAGTGTGTGGACATGGAATTAATTTGAACGCAGCCCAGATTTTACACTCCTTCATGCTACAGCTGTCTATTACTATTGATTTCTATAGCACCCAGTTGCAAGAGAGTTGATCGGGTCTTCGAGCACAACTGTAAAACTTTAAACACAAAGAGGGTATTATATGTAAAAAGAACCTGAGAAAGATGATACAAAGTAAAACAAAACCATTAAATTGTCCACAGACAGTTCTCCTTTAATTGCAACTTATTGGCAAAGGATTTCCTATACTTAACCTCATCTGGGTGTTCCTGCTCCGGCAGGGGGATTGGACTGGATGATCTTTCGAGGTCCCTTCCAATCCCTAACATTCTGTGATTCTGTGATTCTGTGTGTAATTAAAAGATTGTCCTCCTCTAATGCATTCTTCCATTAGAAATATCGCGTGTATTTCCAAAGCTGAATTTTGAGCCTTAGAAAATGCCTCTGAAATATTGGCTAGCATAAATCACCTTTTATCCCCTGTTCTCAGTAAAACTTCACAAGTCGAGGATATGCACCCATGTTTCTGAATTACCCACGTAAGCGCTTATTAGCAGAAATGTGGGGAGGGTTAACATGCTCGGCCAACTACTGGATGTAACTGACTGAAGAACACGTGCATTTAAATCAGTTGAGCCTGTAGCTGAAATCTTTCGCCTCAGTTTTTAAAGGGAGTCAGAGTGCTTGGCATCTTCTTCCCCAGCATAAGCCCAGTGAGCCAAACAGGCTGCGGCCAGACAAAGCGTCTGCATTGCCCACTCTGAGCTTCCATCAAGGCTTTAGACATCTCCCTGATCTAAACTCCAGTTATAAATAATTGCAGGTGAAATATGCACCCATAATTATTGTTTTCCTCACAAAAAAAAAAAAAAAAGTTGGCATTTGATCTTTTCCTTTCTCTTCTTTTTATTATAAAGCACAAATATGAAAAATACACCATCGCACCCCGCACTGTGCACAGAGACATTTTACCCTTTAAGCCTCCAAAGAAATATCAGGCCCAAGCAAACTACCTAATTACTGTGTCTCCATTCAGTGTGTCCCAGGTCAGTGTGCAGATATATGCATAAAGGCAATAGCAGCTTTGGGAAATAATCTTGATTATAAAGAGCCATATACATGTTCTCCTGTGTGTAAATACGTGCCACTCACCACAATATAACCACACAGTATTGCTGATTAGGTATCAAAACGGATGGGGGATGTATGTATGTTTAAGGAGGATTTTTAAAGCTATTTCTCTCCTAAATCACACAACATAAGTCAGTGGGAGTTAGCCTTTTAAAATTTGACCTTTGCATCACACATAATGTCTTTAAGTTGGATATTTTTCACAGTAACTTGCTCCAGAGGTAGCTGAATAACACTTTCTCATAAATGTAACAAATATAATCCATGCATTTACTTTTATTTCTCCAGTGTCCATAATTTCGGGGGTTATTGTTAAAAAAATGTGCATTTGCTCCCACATTGAGGTAATGAAGAAGCTGTGTCTTTTTCCTCTTCTCTTGGCATATGAATCGGATTTCTAAAAATTCACTATAGTAATCGCAAAACGCTGCTGCAAAGAATTACTTGATAAAACCTTCTGAGATTTCAGCCTACCTCGTCCCTTTGTTTCATAACTAGAAGGAGTATAATGAATGCAAAAACTCAGCGAATAGAGCTCAGCAGGGCCTACTTTTTTCTCATGACTCCTGTGATTATAATAATTTGATTTTATAGGTGTCTATCCTAAGACCCCAGCTAGGGAGCAATCTTTACTGAGTCATGAACTTTCACATCATTAAATCTCTCCACATTTATTTTAAACATATCAAAAGTGTCAGATAACTTTAGATCTACTCAGTTTTATTTGCATTGGGTAAAATGAAGTTTAGCCACTTGAGAAAATAAATGGAATCATTTCCTTAGCGCTCAGGAAGGCGTTTGGGTTCTGGAGCCTGCGATTCCGCCCATGCGGCAGCCGATCACGTCTCCTGTTCGGGCCAGGACACATGTTTACAAGGACAGGAATCTGAGTAATTCCCTACCACTCTGAAGGGAATATTAAACTCTTCTGTCAGTTCAATGTCTATTATTTATGTTCCTTTTTTTTTATTGTTGTTGTTGTTGATTTCAAAAAATATTTCTTTGTTGGTTCAACGCTGACTCCCCATAGAAAGTGATGAAATGCCCAATATGTTAAAAAACCTTATCACTAAATCAGAAGCAGAACTATAAATTTTGGCTTTTGAAACTGAACTGACTGTTGAGGATCATTTTGCTCCTGAAATATTACAGCAGTGATCAATTTGCTGTAAAATTAAGCAGTTTAGCTCTGCAATCTATAGATGGAAAACATGTTGTTCTTGAGCAAAGTTTATGCCCTGCCCAAGGGATAAATTAAATTTTATGGGTAAGACATGCATTATTATATGCTTATCTGTTTAACATATCATTCTTTTCCACATCAGTATTATAAATATTTTTAATCATACATTTGATCTCTTGTGCATATAGTGATATGGTAATTCCCCCTGCCCCCCTCAAAAAATACAACCAAACACAGTTAATTCATCACAGAACAGGGGAGAATATTCTAATCTTCCTAAGAAATATGCTGAAGATTGAAGCAGAGGCACTTAAAATTGGGGCTACTTTGCAATCATTCAGTGGAATAAATTTTTCCTGAAGGAAGGGGTGGAACTACGTTACCCATTTTTATTATGGTTGTTATTATTGAATATTATAAGCCTCTAATCAAAACTGGGGGCTGCAGACGAGGACAATCCAGTCATAAAAGTTAGGCAAAGTAATCAAATGTATGAATTTAATAAATTTGTTGCTGGTTTTATAAATTTCTGTTGATTTTCCTTGAATTGTAGAAACTGGATTCCAAGCTCTCCAACTGACCGTCACACTGGCTTTCAAATCATGGGCAACTTCTCTTCAAGTTTCAACATAAATGGATCTTCTGAAGCACAAAGAGTAAGAACCTGTGAATCCTTTGCCTTTCATATAGGGGAGAGGGCATGGAGAAGCCCTAACGGTGTTTGTAGGAAGAACCTGAGGAGTCCTGATGCAGTGACAAATGAAATCACAGGTATAATCACCTGTTCGACATTTACAATATGTGACACTAGAGTGTTCAAATTAGAAGCAGATGAACTCCACTTACCCACGTTTGTTATCAGCCACATCACAGAATATATTCTAAAAATGGCCATGTTGTGAGAACAGAGTTGAAGTGAAGGTGGACAAGCTGGCTCAGTCCCCTCCGGTCTCTTTTTCTTTTTTTTAGCTTCTGTTAAAGCGGATTAAAGGGGGTAGAATCAAACCCTCAATTACGAGTTAATTCATCTGGTCAGTTTGAACGGGAAAAGTAAACAGCAAAGATATCTTAATTTGGATATTTGTTCACCAGTCACCTTCAGCATCTGTGACGTATACTTGATGCTGTCCACTGTGAATACTCCGTGTCACACTATGTTTTATGAAATCTCTCCCGTTATGCAATTTTGACTCGAGACACATGCAAATTTTACTACTTTCATTCGGAACTGTGCGACTTACTTCTTTACTCAGCTTTGAAAATCTAAAGCGTGGGTCCTTGTAACATTATCTTCATGGTTGACAGCCCTTTTCTGCTCTCACCGCCCACTTGCTTCCTCTCAGTCACACAGATCATCAGTCTCCTAGTTTCTGGTGACATGGATATCACTGACATTATTTCTAGTTATCTTAATCTGCACTTCTTTCTTACTTTTGATTTTCTGTAGTGTGTGCTCCCACCATTTTTTCTTATTGACATAAATACTTTCAGCAGGCACATTTCAGCCCATATTCTAGGCTGCGTATAATATGTTTCCATGTGAATCACCTTTTCCCATTTTTATGGAATGAGAAGTTTAAGGTGACTATGGTAATAAAAAGAAGAAAAACCAGCACCTTTCTTCAACATGAGATCCGTTCCAGTGTGGAGAAAGCACTGGATGATGCACTGCAGGGCCAATCTCGCCTTGCCAGGAAGATGTACATGGTGGAGGTAACTTGCCTTCCTCACTGGGGTGTTGCGAGGATTAACCAGTGGATGTTTTACAGTTCTTGAAAGATACTGATTTACTAAACATTATTATTTTATTAGTATATCCTTGCACATTATAGCCAAAGGTGAATGGTTTTGAGGAGACAATGCAGATGTGTCGCGTATTATCCAACTTCTCCGCCACTGTGAGGAAGTTCTACAAATGTACGTACATCTCAGGAGTACGCTGCCAAAACAGAATCGCTGCAGGTATATAAACGGGTTGCCTTCTCAGGTCTTTTGGTAAACTTCAATTCTGTGTTTGTTCAGGTCACTGAGGTCTCAACCTGTGGCTCAGTGTCCTGCGTACTTGTACACAAAAAATAAAACAAAATTATATGAAAATGTTGCTCTCTGAGTTGTATCAGGCAAAAGATTCAAGTCCTAGACATAATAAATACCAACAAATTCTAACTAGTCTTTGTGAGGGTTGTAATGCTGATATGAAATTACGCCACGAGAACTGACTTGTAAGCAATTTACGAGTAGATTTTTACCTGCGAACTGAGGGAAAGTCGTTGTACATCTGGATTTCAAGACTCTGCAGCACACTCACAATGATCATACGTAAATTGGAAGTATGCAAAAAACAAGCATAGAGTGAAATACTGTTCTCCAGCTATGCACTCTGTTGGAAAATGCCTGGGATAAATAGAAGTGAATGACATACTTCAAAGATGATGTGATACAACTGCTTGTACATTGAAGATGTAGAGAAAAGCACACTGAAATGTGAGAAATACTCCTGAGGAGAGGAAGAGGGTGGACTCCCTGTGCTCCAGCATGGAAGGAGGTTCTTCAGCTGGCCTGTGAGAAGCTATTTGGAACATGATTACGATCAGGTAGGATGAATACATATATACATACAAGAAGAATGTTTTTAAGAAGTAATTTCTCTAAAATAGATTTAAACTGAACAAATATGACTGCGTTGAATCTCTAGTTACTAGTTTTATAGCCTTAAAGAGAATTACACTGATTAAACATGCCAGATCTACTCAGATATGTTAAATCCCTGTTAACGCAACTGAAGATCTAGTCTGGAGATGGGAGCACGTTGTGAGCCATCCTGAATGAGGGGACAACTGGAGGCCATGGCTCTGAGAAATTTGCACCCAGAGGCACCCCACAGACCCCAGACATACCGGATAATGTGAGATGGGGTTTAGGTCGCACCTTACAAAATACCCGTTACAACGTTACAACGCAGCATGTGTGCAATTTCTCATCTGTGAAAGCCATCCTACATGAACTACTCACTCTTTGAATTCCTGAGGCACATGTTATGCACTGTGGGCAAGCATCAATTATAGTAGCATGATATTAACAAATACTTTGGTCCCATGTATTGAATTCAATGACAATTTGCCACTGTCTTCACTGAAAACTGGAAAGAGGCCACAGATGAGATGGAGAAATACATTCATACTCTTCCTTGTCTCTTGGAGAAGAACAAGACAAAGGAGGTGGTTCCAGGACTCCAATATCTCACACAACTCAACTACACTTGATTATTATTTGCTTCTCACAACCTGAAAAGAAACCTGCTACCAGATTTGTCTGTATCAACCCTGCTGAAGCTGAATACTTTCATACATATGTATGCATAGCTTAAGTTTTTATGAGCATAATTTGGGCTTTTCAAAATAGTGACACAATAACAAAGCAAAATTGAGACATGCATGCAATTTGAATACTGATTTGGTTTTATCTCTTCCTGGTGCTGGCACTTTTGATGCTGCTCTTTTCCTTTCCATCTTCTTTCTGTTCTTATTTCCCAATGAATGGAATTAGTTGTGAGTGCATTTGCTGCTTCTAGCAACCAAATATGAAACTTGAGGAAATATATATCTGTGACCTCCCTAAGAGTTTTAGACATTTACTCATTTGCTGCCACCTCCGAGTTTTCTACCGACTACTTAAAGACGCGTTCCTGATCCTCCTGTCAAATAGGAAAATGAGCACTCTCAGATGGCTATTGCTGTGTTTCGTAGCATTTTCAATACCATATGCCCTGATTTTTATTTACAGCAATGCAGCATTTCAAGGAGGTTATCGTAAAGGCTGCCATCTGCTTCTTTTTCAGGTCAAATACCCTCAGTGAGGTGTTTGCATTGATTTGCAGACTCAGGGCAGGATTCCCAGCGCTCCTCTGGAGTGAACAAAAGCCACTCAACCAGCCAGCAATGAGTCACCACAGCCAGGTTCATTCTGCCTCTGCTGCTGGGTCGTCTTGCAAGTTTAGAGTTATTAGAGGGTCCCTTATGGTAGAGAACCAGGTATGACGAAGCTCTGCCATGTCGGGAGGTGTAGGAGAGGTGCCTCACACGCAGAGTTGAACAGTTAAGCCTTGCGGAGAATCTGGTCCTGAAAATTATTCATAAAAAAGTACTCACTCAAAAATTTCAAAGAGAAAACTAAAAAGTGCTCAGGGGCAATCTATGAACAGAAAACGGGGGTTAAATGTACCTAATAAATTATCTGCAGATTGAATAATTACTGGAAAATACAGGATGCATTTAGAAGGGTTGGATTTGGTGTGTCCGATTTCTCTGGGTAGTGAAGCTACCTCAGAAACTGCATTTTCTCAGGTATCATTCCGGTATGTTACCAGGGCAGAGCTCCCATTTGGAACCAGATCTGAGTTCAAGTTTCTTGTACCTGATTCCAGCCACAAGAAAAATTTTGCAACTGGTTTGTTCCATCACTATCGAATATGAAGCTGCTTGTATTGGGCAGAAACTGGAATAAAGGTTTCTTCATAACTGTGTTCCCAATCTGGCAGATATTTCCACACGTTTGAACTTTCATAATGTGAGCAGAGATTCGCTCACTTCTTTAAAGTTAAGCAGATGTATAGACCAAGTGCAAGAGTACATATGTGTATCATTTACTGGTCACGTTATCATCTGAAGAATTGTTATGTCACGGAGAGACAGACAGACTTAAAATTACTCATCTATAAATGTAAATGAACATCTAAGACCTTTTGGAAAGCTGTTAAACACTTGGCTTCATCTTGTGGCAGAGTTAAATTCAGCACAAGCACTAAGTTTATTTTAACTTTGGGTAAGATTCTCAAAATGTACATGAAAGGAGGCTGAAGTACATTCAAATGCAATTGAAAGCCCAGCATTTTAGTACGTGAAGTACATAACAAAAGCATATGAGACTTCGTAAACAGAGATTTTAAAACAAATTTAATAATAGACTTTTTAAACTACCAAATCACTGTCAGAG
The DNA here is from genome assembly GCF_037038585.1 of Patagioenas fasciata. Classification (NCBI taxonomy): domain Eukaryota; kingdom Metazoa; phylum Chordata; class Aves; order Columbiformes; family Columbidae; genus Patagioenas; species Patagioenas fasciata. The sequence goes on along the minus strand of NC_092535.1, from coordinate 11,452,691 downwards.
CATATATATTTTAAAAGACCTATAAATATATTTTAAAACAATCTATTTTCCTTTCACTTAGCTGCCAAGGTCTCCATTAGGAGGTTTGTGTTTCCTTCCAACATTAAAGAATATCTCTAACATCTGTAGTGATGAATGCTGAAGTGTCAGTTCTGCATCTGAAACAAGCAACGCCGCCATGTGAAGGAGGAAAAATGTGAAATAATGAATATGCCTTCGCAGAGTAGTCTGTTGTAACAGAAGATGTCCAAAGCCTCTTGCTAGGTTTGATCTTCTGAGTTACTTCTACAAGCAGTGCAGTTAATTATGCAAAACTTCGTCAATGGGAAAAGTATTGCCCAGAGACACCAAACCCAAATATGAAGTGCTGCAGAGCGTATTGCAAGGACTTGGTTTGTGGGAAACTCCAGCAGGTCTGTGGAATCCTTGACAGAAAGTATGGGAATAGAGAGCAGCCTTGAAGGTATTGAGGTTTACACTTGAGAAGGATGTAAAGGAGTAAAGGAGTACCTGGAGATATTAAGTTGTATCCGTGAGAGAGAAGGGATGTACCCATGAGAGAGAAGGGAGTAGAAGAATAACATGGATGACTGCAAAATTAGCCAATGAGATGTTAGTGCTCTAACTTGTAACCAATAGAGAAAAGACACATGAACTGGTAGAATTGTATAAAAATGCACTTGTAGCAATAAATAGCATCTACTACTTTCATCCGGGAAGAACTTGGTCCACGTTGTTTGTCCGTCTCAACCGCGACATTTGTTTCACGTTTCCTTCCTTCCAGGTGTTGGTAAGGAGAGAAACGTATCACATTAAACCATGAGTCAATCTCAGCTTAACTGGAGAAGCCATGACCTGAAATATTATTTGGTTTTTTTTCCGTAAAGGTCACCGGACAGCAGAGGAATGCTGCACTCAATGAGGACTTGGGATGTTCATGGTCACTTTTCCATAGGTGCTTTCTGCGTGACTTGGGCCCCTCAGTGCTTCATCTCCCTATCAGAAATGGAAAGCAATATTGCCTGATGTTTTAGTAACCATCAATAAACAGGCAGCCAAACTAATGACTGCAAAATGCTCAAGTCATTATAATAGAAGGGAGGCATGTACAACCACCGCGAGTAATTAAAACGTCTGCAGGAGCTCTACTGGAACCACAGTCCAGAGCACCACAGATCCTGCTGTAATAGGATGGGCAATATTTTATCATTGCAAGTATCTTTTAAAAAATGATCCCCGTGTCTGATCTATAGCCAAGAATCATAATAGGATCTGCAGCAATTCCAAGGCCAGGAGGATTCACAAACAACATTTTCTGGTGAAGTGATTTCTCTCCTCATTTCAAGAAGAAAATGCAAACAATCCATGCTAAGTGTTTTAAATCGTGTAAATGATGTCTAACACCCAGAGACGCAGCTAATAAACACTTATTCCGCCTAAAATGGCAGAAAATTTCAAACATGAAGGTTTTCGCAAATATTTCAGATCTTCTCAGTTTTTTTAGTGGAAAGTTTCCTGCTATTATGCACAATGTAGATAGGGTGTCCTGCCACTTCTGCAAGGAAGAATGAACACAGACTTTAGTGACGCACAGTCTTAAAAATAACAAAAATAAGTAAACAATTTTTTGCAATTAAAAAAATCTTCGGGTGCATTTTAATCTCAGAACTATTATTATCTAGCTATACCTATAAATAATCTCAGTTGATATGTGATTTGTATAGTTTTATACCCAAATGCATATATACAATAAGTGTGCAAGTATGTAATTTATCAAGACATAGGGGTACTGAAAGGACTATATTTGCAGATCCGAAGGGTTTTTTTAAATCTGATTCCTAATACTCGTGTTAAAGACAGGGGTTGAAAACCACAGTGGTTAAAGAGAAAGATAATAAACTGCTTGCTACTCGACCTTAACTACAATGAAGAGGGAAAAATCAGTGTTAATCTTGCTACTCCAGCCTTAATCAATTTTATATTTTGCTTAGCTTTTCCTTTTTCAGCATGTATATAATTTTATAAGATATGCATGGTTTTTCATTTATTATCTGTATATCTGCTCACCCCAAATAGCTAATTCATCCTTGATTTTTCTGATTAAAGTTACACACTTAATGTTATTTTAACATAGGGCTTTTTTGTAATGTAATGATATTTAATTTGCATTAGCACAAGTGACATACAATAGATCATGCTATTATCATGATTGATATCAGATGAACTGGCATAAATTCAACATTATAAATTGAGCCTATAAATGAAACTATTATTTTACAGGAATTACTGTGTAGAAAGGCTAAGGACCCTCAAGTCAACCTCAGTCAAACCCACTCTTTAGAGTTTTATATTTTATGCCTGCAATAAATGCTTTTGTGAAAGCCCATAACCTGCAAAAAAAAGTCATTGGAAGTCTATTAATTATAATAATACTATCCAAAAAGCTGTGAGGGCTTATTTTTGTGACATCACTCTTTGATTTCTTACTGCCTTAAATTATCCCTTTGTTGGCTGGGTGAGGGTAACAGTCATACATTTGTCATTAAATATAAGGAGTTTTAAAGCCTGATCCACCTTAGCTCTAATTGATATTGCTTTCATTTGGCAGATAGTGACCTGATTTATAATTTAAATATGCATCATTATATGCACCTCTTCTGTATAATGAAAAAGCAAAGTTACTCTCATCTTTTCCCGCAATGTTAACATCAAGGAAAAGTATCTTTCTTTTTTCCCTTTTATACTCGGAGCCTAATTGAAAACTGTTCATTGAATTTCAACATGATAGAAAAGTCTTTTTATCTCTCAATTTGTCCATTAGCTATTATAATTGAAGTATCTGCTACACAGCTGAATTGATATTGTTCTTGTTTAAATTCTGGATTTCTCTAAATCTTCTATGAGGCATCAACTAAAAAAATATGGGTTAGGAGACATTAGCTAACAATATTGCCTAAATGGGACATTAGACTAACACTCCACATGTGTAAAGCTACAGAAAGTAGGAAGTCATCTAATTTTACTGGAGAACGTGTTGCATAATAATCTTAACAGCATGACCATAAGGTTTGCTAATTGCCACATCTGTTTAACAGCTGTCAGATGTTTGCCATATGCTGCCATCAATATTACAATAGAGTACATTACAGGGAGTTTTATTGTGTTTGACTGTTATTTATTTGCCACAGACATTACTACAGCCAGTGACGTCTATTTATGTTAGATCACTAATTATATTTTTAAAGCTTCATGCAAAATCCAGGTTTTTCAGCTTCCTTAGACCCCATTTCTGATGATGTAACTAGTAACTTTCTCCCTACAGATCTCCAAACTGATCTCTTCTTATGGTAAATAATTCTTCTGCAAAATAACTTATTTATGCTGTTTTTGAAGGATGTTTCTAAATTCAAGTTCTGTTTTAAGGGTGATGTTTGTAAGAACTCAAAACCAAAAGTTCTTTGTCAAAGAACCCGCTTCATCTCGCGTTTGTGCACCAGGACACAGGTCAGGGCCAGACGATAACTCAGTTTTACAGCTCAGAAGGTTGGGTACCCCTATTCTAGTCCCAAACCTGCCGCTCACTCATTCCGTGACCTCGATTCCTTGTAGGACTTTAATTCCCATTTGCTGACCTGTAAGCGAGATACCTACTGTCCAGCCGTAACAGCAGAACTTACTCATTAAATGTATGTAAAAAGTAAAAGGTGAAACAGCACTATTACCATTGAAGTGTATAAATACGGCTGATCCTTGCTGTTCTTTTAAACGTTCTTCCAGGGATTTTTAAAATTACTTCTTTCAACTGGTCTGTGCGTTACTTTTCTGTTAAATGTAGCTACTACAGCAATGAAATAGGGAGCAGAGATTGACAAAGTGCAGACGAGGCAAAATATGCATGACGTGATTTAATATGAGTTGATAGGTGTCACTGATCTCTATTATAAATAGACTGTGAATTCCATATGATGTATTATTTATCTATTGTAGATGCCTTTTTGTTTCATTAATAAACCTGGAAATCAGACGTATACATTTCCAATGATGAGGTTTTGGCAATACAAGGGATTGTGGTATTTGTCTGCAATTGCTCAATTATTTTGATGATTTTCTTTTTCCTTCCACATAAATTATTAATGCTTGAGATGTTTTTTCAAGATTCTTCTGATTTTAGCTCATTTGTCCAGCTGCATTCTTTTTCTCTTCTCTGCCTAGAGAAGATTATGCCAGTGTAAGGACTTCCACTCTGACCTGAATTCTGGTTCCTCTGAGATGCTGCGCTGGAGCACACAACATCCATCCTCCCACCGAGGTTCATGTTTGACTGCGAGGTCTGAGAACTCCAGCAAATCTCACATTAACAATGCGGTTTCTGTTTAAATCTGCCTCAAAGCAGAAACTCTTACGCTGATGTTCTACCTCCAGTAAAAATGATTTCCTGGTACTTCTGTACTTGAGGAAGTCAAGAAAATACATTGCTGCTTATTTAGATAGGAAAGGACTTGAGGTTTTCCGGTTTCGGAAGAGAACAGTGAGCAGCAGCTAGTGCCTTCCATTGACTCTTTCTGAAGGTGCCCAAGCAAAGATATCCTTGAAGACATTAAAGAGCAAAGAGTTTAAAATACAAAGCAAAGCTGGGGGTTGCTCCAGGAGCCCCATCGCCAAGCCTGGAGTCCCTGAGGTGGGTGAGGATGACGGGGGGTCAGGGAAGGAGGGCGATGGGCTCTGAGTTCAGACAACACCAGCCTGGAGGAGAATCTGCTGTTCAGCTCCCATGAGAAATCAAAGTGCCTCACAAGAACGCCTCCATCAGTAATCTAAACTTTGTCTGCCTTCTGCATTTGATCTCCTTATTTTCGTTTTATATGCCTTTTTAATGCTGTTTGTAGCCATTTCAATTATGTGATTTCCTTATCTGTATACCATTGAGAATACTGTACAAGACTTTATAAACAGCTACTAAGTTTATCTGCCTGTCATTTGGTTTTCATTATGCAAGATAACAATCTTTCTCGTATCTTATAAGAAGATATAATGTGATTGTTTCTAAATGGGGTGGGGGAAAAAAGTCTAGTCTGCGTTATCCTTAGCCTTGTAGTATTTGTAACGTCAGTAGTGTCAGCACAATTTCCAATGTTTTTCCTTGCTGTGGTCCAGGAAGGATTATCTCTCAAGTTTTTTATGTTTGCTGCTATCTCCTCTTTTTCTCCATTTTAGACACAGTGAGTTTCTTATCTGGAGTGTGGTTATATGGCCACAGATTTACCTATATTCAGTCTGATCATTGCTAACTGTTTCATGGGGCGCCTGCACTGAAGGGAAGGATGAGAGGCAATTGTCAACAGTTCGCTGTATTAAATATGGATAGATATTATTCATGTAATTTGACAGTTCTTGACTTTCAGCTGTATAATGACAGTGAAACGGTAGGAATTTCAGCAGCCGAACTTCTGTCTTACTTCAAGATAAGCTTATCAACCGTAGCCTGAATCCATTCAACTCATAAGCAGATCAAAACCCACGTCATGCTGAACTGCTGTGCTGATTCCTGCTTCCTACTATTGCTTTACATGCCCATATGGTCTTAGTTGTTTGCCATCTTACAGTTATTTTGCAAGGTTTTTAGGAGACAGGCTGTCTCTTGTATTTGTTCAGCACCTTGTACGGTGAAGCCGCGGATCCTGCTGGATGCCACCAAATGCTCATGCAACATCAGTAACACGTAATGAAGTGATAATAGGTGATGGTCAGCCCTTGAATTTTTATCTCTCTTCATCAGTTATGCACTTGGTCTGCAAAGAGTAGCTGCTTTGTTCGGCTTCCCATTTAACTTTAAAAACAAACCAACCACCCTGAGGATTCTCTTGTGCTGTTTATCCCACAGATTCAGAGGAATCTCTGAGCAATATGCAATAATCGTGTACATCACTCGGTGCTCCCGCCGCCGCAGCGTGGTGTGGCAGCTGCAGGCTAAACAGTGTCTTCAGGTTAAGGATTGATCAAGTGTCCGCGGAACTTCCACGGTCCCTGAGGTGCCTTCTGGATTACAGTGTTGTTTCCAAACTGGTGGGATTGCGGGGCAACGGCGGAGAGGAGCGGAGAATAGTAGATTTGGAGAACTTCTGGCAGTTCAATGTTCCATTTTCTTTAGTCATCTCACTCATTTTCTTCTCTGCCACTTCTCTGCATTTCGATCTTACAGGGGCTGTGAACTCCAAGCTGGGACTGTCTTTCTGTTTCTGCCTGTACAATGAAGAGCATAAGAACATATACAAATGTCCATATGTTGCTCCTGGCCGTGGCCACAGGCTGGTGTCCACCTTCAGCTACACGTTGGCCACTTGTGTCCAGTGTCCCACCTCTAGTGGGCAAATACGGAACACTGCAGAAGTCACTCACTATGGACTTCCCCAGAATATTTTCAAATCATTTATGTTTATTAAATCACTGTTTATGTATTTTTCTTCTCTGAATTTGGTCACTTTTTGAGTACCCTTTTGAGCAGCAGTCAACGAAAATAATTGTTATCAGAACAACAGAAGATACAGAAGTTTTGCAATTTCTTAACAGTAGGAAACTCTTTGCTATTTGACTTTTCGCTGTAATACATTGGTAGAAATATGACTTCAGGTTTCAGAATTAAATGCATGCCTCAGTGGTTTAGTTTATGCATTCATAATTATATTTACAATTAGAAATAATGCAATCATGATTTTTTTTTTAATTGGCTGAGTGCACAGAATGAGTTTGGGAGAAAATGTAGTTTTAAGCCATGCCTTCTTCCCCGCAATTTAGGGTTCATTTAAGCTTCGTCTCCCACATACATGAGGAAATTATAGGCTAATGAAGTCCATATGGGGCAGTATTAGAACTATAGATTGCTGGGTCCCTCTCTAGATTCCCTTTTGCACAGCAAAGCCCCAAATGCTGTGGATGCAATAACAGGATATAAAATAGCTGCAGTGACTCTGCACAGTTACACCGTGCAACGGTTTCCTGTGAATATTTTAATTCCTTTATAATGGAAGAGTGAAGCTTTCAATGGAAAAGCAGAGAGGGTGCACGGCATCCTGTAATGGAGAATTGCTGTGCCCTGGCAGGCAGGGTTAATGGGCATTGCCCTGCAGTAAACCAGCTCCTGTGAATCCTTGAAATGTCAAAGTGGCACAAAACAAGAGGGAGAACCAGGTGCTGCTGGTGTTCAAGGGAGGCTGCGGGGCAGCGCTGAGCCCCAACGCATAATTCCTAGACACAGAATGTCATTTCCCATTGCTTACCTCTCATTAATACTAATCACAATGGCTCTCTGTGAAAAATTGATTTTTAATCGGAAAAGTTAAATCTCTGATCCAGTGTTATTTTTCCTTGAAAAGCATTTCACTCTGAACTGATGGAGATTGTTCTTGTTTGCTGATAGTTTCAAAAGCACTGAATGACCTTTTTTTCCTTCAGTCTTTGGTCCAAATTCGCAACCAAAAATATTTGTTCACATGCTTTGCACAGCCATTGTTGTCAGAAATCCATTTTCCATCAAAGAAACAAATTTCAGGAGATGTTTTCACTTGATTGAGAAGCACATTAACGCTCAGATGCAAACAGGAGAGCGGACTCTAACAGTGGGCTTCCCCACTTCTCCGGATACTTTTCAGCAGGACTGTCACGAGCAGCACGAGGTGCAGCAATGTCAGTTTTAATTAAAACCTTTTGGTTTACCTACTGCACTGAACAGCTGCAGCATAAACTGAGAAGCAAAGGCACCACAACACGTACAATTAAGGTTTTGTTAAACACAAACAGGAGACAGCACTGACGTGAACCTCACACAAAGCTAGTTCGTCCCAAAAATTCTAGAAAATGTTGATGACTCCTCCCTGAAATGTTCCACACAAATTTCTGCTGATTTTCGAAGAATCTCAGCTAGAAAAATGTGCAGATTGTTGGGTTTTTCTTTTCTTCCCTCGAAATTAAAAGGCAACCAACCACTTCATGCTTAGATGTGAGCGGCTTATGAACCACTGCTAGGTACTATTAAATAGGTAGCCCACAGAATTGCTCCATCTAATTTAGTAACAATTAAAATGTAAGCTTGCTCCCCAGGCTTTCCACAGAAAACAATACTTTTTATAAGGTGGATAGTAGCTGTTTGCTGATACAAGCCACAGTCCAATGTTGAAGATGTTTGAGATGAAGGGGCTTTAGGTAGCCAGTAGTTGTAGGTATCAAGTTCTTTTTGAATTTTGGTGTGACTGTAAGATTGAGGAATCCAAAATCTTACACCTCCATGAATAGATGGGCTGCCCCGTGTGCCTCTGCTCATCCTGATGAATTCACCTGCTGCTCTGACTCAGCTGGCACCTCTTCTAGGATGTTCAACCTGGTATTTTGAGGCAGACGGTGCAGCAGAATGACTTGGGGTAAAAGCCCATCCTGGGCAGAGAGGCTGACATGAGTAGGTAGGTGTCCCACTGACTCATCACTCAGGACAAATCCTGCCTGGAACTGAGCACTCACATGAGTGTGTAGAGAATGAGGAGGTGTGATCCTCAAGAAGTTATCTCCTTCCTCAGGTGTGTACCCACCTGGGGTGGGCCCTAATCTCCTGGAGGACCCATTGTTAAGTAATTGCTACAGGATATCACAAACTGATGTGTCTGATAGTCCTTGTCTCATAAATCTGAGCTGCAGCTGTGAGGATGTAAATAAAAATCCACTTTGAAAGAGTGATGCAAGCAGAAAGGTGGTGAAGGACCAGCCAGCCTGACCCTCCAGTAGAGCTCTCAGCTGCTTCCCAACCCCTTCCACCCAAAATCAACCCAGGGAGCAAAGGTGACCTACACAAACATGTTAACTGAGACTGAGTAGGGAGCATTTACAACTGCCCTGTTGTAAAGTGGTGGAAACGTCCTGCACAGGGTTGGGGAAAATAGCACCGAAGGACATTTGTCTCCAGCCTGGGTCCCTTTTGCCTCGGTTTCTCCTTCTGTGCAAAATCCAGGTAAACATATTCATCTCAAAGGAGGGGGAGATTGTTAATTAGATAGGCATATGTTATTTTAAACTAAAAAATTCCCAAGTCTGGTGTGCAATGTGTTTTTAATTCTTTGCTCAGTTTTCAAGTTTGTTTTTTTTTTTTTTGTGAGCATTCACAGAAATATCTTTGCAAGACAAGCATCTCATTTTCATGAGAATTCTATGAAAACCCCAGGGAACAGCAACTATATTACCTGGAGTTACCTTGATATCATAAGATACAGGTAGCAACTAGTCGAAGGACACAAAGGACCTTTGGAATTTAAACTTGTTAGGTGTTCTGCTTAATACAGCTGAGCAAGAATTTATGCTAGCATTGAAGTTTTCAGGGCTAGGCTGTGCTATTTAAAATGGAATTTCACACTAACGAGCCTAAAATAAAATAATGTGTGGAAGGAGATTTCAAAGTATACTCAATTGTATCTGTTATTGCATATGCACAGAAAAAAATTACAAATACAACCAAACAGCACCCTCTTCTGGACACCAACACCCCTGCAAAATGCTTTTTCAGAAATAGGGATATTGGAGCAGCTCATGAGAGCTATGCTGTCCTAAAGGAGAAAGGGAGAGAAGGTAAGATGCTATAGATAAATGTTTCATGCTCCGTTTTCCAAGAAAAACATAGAAAATATTATTCTACTTTTATTTTTTCTGTATGTTCTATATAAAATTAACAGAAAGCCAATTTGCTGGAAGCAGATCCTAGTTACAAAAGATTCATTTTCATTGCTTCTGTTATTACTGGGAGAGCTTCCAGGTGGGTCACTCAGCAGATCTGGGTTAACAATCTTTTGTATCAAATAGATACTTAATTTTTGTCTATTTCCAAGCTTTTAATAAATTTTTTCCCACTACATATGTTCGGAAAATAGTTTGTGGAACGACATTTTATTCTGTAGCTCTTTACGTGCAAATACGTTTTATGTATTTGATGTTGGGCCTTCTTCAGGAAGACGCTCTTATGTTTCTGATTCTTGACAGAATAAATTCAATTCTTAAAATCAAGTTTCCAACGCAAATTTAAAATGTGCTTTCAATGAATCTGCTGCCACACTCAGAAAGTCACGAAGCCTGATAATAGATGAAAGCATTTGTTACAGGTTTCCTGGAAAGCAAACAAGTATGATCCTGGGGAATATTACCATGATAAAGAATTAATTGTAAAATGAAAATGAGTGGCTGTTGAAGTTCAGATGCTCTTTCCCTAGCTGTGATTTTTGTATGCAGGTGTTATTCTAAAATAACTTTAGAAGAACCCTTCCATGTTTGTTACCCTTTTTATGCCTGAAAAAGTGAAGTACTAAGGTATGTGACATGAACACAAAGCTGAAGCCTTCTTTCAGAAGGATTATCATTTTTTAATGTGTTGGTTTTTTGTGCAGCAAATAGTACAGAGTTCCAGAACAGTAGCATTGTGGTGCAAAAAAAAAAAAAGCCAAATATATATTTTTTAATTATTATTATTTTTCATCAGGACTGACCAAGCTAAATACCTTGATAATTAGAGATCAGTAGATAGAATCTTCTAGTCGGAATATCCACCAACGCTTTGTAAAACGGCAATATGTTTACATAGTTCAAATGCAGAGGGTTTTGGACGCTATTTCTGACAAAGGTCTAGAGTCAAACTTCCCTGTGTTATGGCCACGTTAACTAAAATTTGCACGCAGTGTCTCATATACTTTATAAATGTAATCTACAGTAGCATAGAAAGAAATGCAACTCTTGCTCGCTCGAACGATCCCATTAAACTCCGAATAGGACTTTTCTTGTGAGAAAACTTCGCCGCCGTCACGAGCTGTAGCTTCAATGCCCAGGTTATGGTACTTTATAAACGATGTATAATTACACAACACAAAAGGAGTTTTCTCTTTATCTATCATCAGCTAATCTAGCTGAAGAAATCTTTTAAATTAAAAGAGAGGTTTGATCTCTAATAGCCAAGATATAAGCAAAAGTCCTTCTTAGTGTCATCTGACAGTAAAACATTCCTTTTTCATGGAGCTTTGCATAACCCACAGCTGGGTGAAGAAGAAACCCGATAAAGGTGTTTTTCTGGCACACTGATAGGCAATGTTTGTACTGCAATCCTGCAGTGTTTTCTACATGCACAGACTTCATGAAAGATGGTAAGATTTATAGAGAGAAACTGAAGGGAGAAGATTATTTTTTGGTAAGCTTTGGAGGGGATGAATTAATAAATTCTCGTTGTCCTGGCTCTCAGGAATTTCATTCTGTCTAAATTTCAGTTTTGTTTTCTGCCTTCCCTCCCCGGTAGAGTTGAACCTGGGAATAGCATCACTCAACGGCTCGTTAGTTTGATAAAGTGGTGTAAGTGGCTATAGCTACAATGGGTACTTCCAGCTCAGAAGCATTTATAGGTCTCAAGGGAATTCTGAAAAACACCAGAAAGTCTTTAGGTACTGAATCACAGGCAAGTATTTTGAATCTTTAATTTTTTTTATATATATTATTTTCTATGAGAATGTCAGAACTAAAATATGGAATATGCTTTTCCCACTTGGTTTCTATTACTTGTAAAGCATTCAAAAGCTTCTAGAATAAAATTACCTCCATGCCCTGCTAGAGAGCAAGCAAAACTCCACTGAGTATCAAGGGAGTCCCTCTGCTGGTGTTGCTTTCCATTTTTAACCCAAATATAATAATAAAAATGACTAAATATTAGACTGGAGCTGTACAATCTTAGATCCAGCATTTATTTGTTATCATGTTTATCCCAGTGGGGTTTACTGTACTTTGCTATTTATACAAAATATATCCCACAAATTAACTAGTTTATTTTCAGGTGTGACACATTCCTCATTGTAATAACACAAGTTTGTTTTAAGGGTTTGTTCAGATTATGATAGCTAATTTACATTAGAGTAAAACAACAAATGAAATAAAGGTGGAGAGATAAGAGGTGCAGGAATGAAGGGAAGGTGCATTTAAAAAATTCAACAATTTTTGGACAGTATAGGAATAGTTCAACTTAGCAGGGCTGGGGGTCCTGAGGACGGATGCTCCTTGTTCTCAGCATCGTCGCTGAAAACTGAATTAAATCCTGAACCAGTATAGCTAACTTTTCCAATCATAACTGTGTATTTTCCGCTGAGTGAAAGACAGTGAAGCATAGTTGTGTAGTTAACCCTATAAAAGCCTGAAAATCTCCCCTGTGTGGGTTTAGGTCTGCTTTCTGACAGTGAAGACTTAGACATCTCAACATAAAAATACTTCTCCATTTTGTTACAGTATTCATTGGAGGTTTAATCACAGTTGTCAATGTGCTATTTCATTGAATAATATTTTCATTTTGAGTTATTTTACAGTTCATACAGCAGTAAGAAATATTTTAAAGTACTAAGTGATTATTTAGACTTTATTGTAGAGGAAAGCAATGATGTTGAAAATGTTGTATAAATAGCAAATACATTAAACAGCAAAATCCCTACCTTGCATTATGAATTGAAATTACATTATTTTAAAACATTTGAAAAACCTCATCATAATTATATGTTATCAACGCAGAGACAGATTACCTATTATTTTAATATAATTAATTAGAGCTCAGTGCATTTATGTTGCTGTGTATGTCATTTTCCATCAATATAATTATGAAATGCTAAACATTGGGGTTTGAATCTCCCGGTTATTTTAATTGGTTGCATTTCTTCTCTAAGTCCACCATCCGTTTGTCTCCATCTTCAGTGTCTGAAGTTTTTAGAAGTTGCGTTTCTTTTTTGTTTGTTACTTTTTCAGTGACCACAAGGGTATAACCAAGTTTATATTATTTTATTGCAATACTGTTGGGGCTTTTTCACATCTTATTGGTATGTTTTGTTCATTTGTACATTTAAACACTGGTTTATATATATATATATATATTTTTTTTTTTTTTTTCCTCTTTTAAACCTATCCTCCTATTGTGAAAGGCAAACAGAACCACAAACGGTGTAATCTATTTTCAAGGGCTTTCTCTACATCAGGGTTTGTTCTCCTTTGTAGCTCAACTGATAACTCTCTTCCTACTACTTCAGTAGGCTCAACTTGGTTTTCTGTTGTGATTTTGGGTTGGTCTGTTTGTTGGTTTTTCCCTCTGAGCTTGCAAGGTAGAATACTTCGTCCCTATGTGATCCCAGATGACGGGAGGGTGGATAGAAGCTCTCTATGAAGGTAAAATGCTCCACATTTCTTGTCGTACACAAATGTCTGTCCCCAGGAAAGCGCCGAGGGCGCAGCTGTCCGGCACTGTGCCCAGGAACGCCTGTCTCCCAGGTTCTGATGAGGCCTGACTTTTTTATGCCTCTGTCTGATATTTTCTTTTTCCTTCTATCTCATGATTGACATTTGTCTTTTCCGGGCCTTGTTTGCTTGCTCTGCACTTGTAGGGAGCCTGAAGCACTGCAGTATTTTCATTGCAGTCAGGTTAAGGGTGACGAAGATTACACATGCATACTGATTTATGCCTTAAGGGCTGGAAATAGTGTCAAGTGTGATCTCAGCAGAGCTCTGCTCGATGACTCAAGCGCTCAGTTCGGTGTTGTACTCTCAGACATCAATCCTCATCCAGTGAAATGAAAGCTTCCCAGCCAGAACATCGTTCAATAAAGTCCTGATCTGTAAGTGGTATTAGTTATTAATAAGATAATAATGATGTTTTCAATGCTCATGCCAGAGCCAGAATCGAGCCCTTGCAGGGTAAGTACTGCTGAAAGGCAGCGCAAGGGAGCACTGCCAGCCTCAAAGAGCTTTCAGTGTAAATGTGCCCTGGATAACCAGTATCCACATATGCGCATACTTGTGTCCTTCTGAGAACGTTTAGCTGCAAAGCTTTTATGCAAACAGGTGATATAACCGTAAGTCAAATGTTTTTAAAGACAGGTCCTTACATTATTATATTTGGATGTCATAAGTTCTTGTAAACCACAGTGGATCTGAAGGTGGTTGTTACCCCAAAGACATGAGGCAGTTTTTTAAGTAATTCAATCTCTGCACTACGTTGAAGTCAGTGCCTATTGACTGTTTTTTCTTCTTCTAACCATATATGCAAAACAAAACCCAGAGAGGGTGATTTGGCAGTTAACATTCCCTTAAGATATAAAAGGCCAAGGACTAGAACCACAAGCATCTGCAGTGCAAGCTACTGGTTCTTTTTCTGCAGGTGCCTTTCCCTCTGTGGTTTTAGCCTGCACCTGAAAAACCTTTCCCAGCACAGACATTATTGAAATTCATGTATCCCTATGAAAAGCATTAACTTGGCCCCACCTTCTCTTCCCACAGTGAAAAAAAGCCTGAAAATTCCCAGCTGAGCTGTGTTTGCAGCATGCTGGGAAATACCAGAGACGGAAAGAATAACGCAAGAGCAGCCCAAGACTGAGCACTTTGCTTCCAGCTGCCTTCAGCCCTTGCCAGCACAGGGAACTCAGCAGTTCGGTTTGCTACTGACCAAGTGCTTTTTGCAAGACAGCTGGAAGGAATGACCGAAGGGATGGAGGGAATTCCTCCTTCAGATGCCAGCTGCAGCAGGACGGTTAGCTCTGAATCTTTTCCCATAAACTAATTTAACACCTCTCATTAATAGCGTCCAGTTGCATAAGGTAGCAAATGTTTCTAACAGAGCTGGTAACGCACCAGACACAAACTGCTTCATATCTGACTCACTGCAACCTCAGACCATCCCGGTATCAATTAAATATTGTTACCCTGACATGCAGCCGAAGGAGCAGCACAACAGTGGGGATGGCTGCGATGCTCCTTCCCTGCCGTGTTCTGGCACTCAAAAGGGGGCACGTAGCCTGCCCAGCTGTCATTACAGGTCCTTGGATAGTGAAAATTCACTTTTAACAAAACACAATGCCTATTCTTCTCTAATTGAGTCAAGCAGGTTTGTATTCTAATGAAAAGGCATTAAACCAAGGGAGAAATAGATAAAAATAAGTTATGCTGTGCTGCACAGTACACCTGTGACTGCGACTATAACTGCTGGGTAGACAGACAGGCAGACACACTCTGTCAGCGTTGGAAATGGGTCATAGTGTTGTGGAGAAAAACCAGTAAAATGAGTCAAAAGTCAGCTTTCAGTTCTACAGCTCTATCTATACTGTGGAAAAATAGTTTCAAGTTGATTATCCTTACTCTAAGAATTAATTTCTTTTGGATATGCTCCCAAAAGAGTCTCATCAGCCTTAACTGCATTCCTGTTTCTGTGCTATGCTTTATAGGTACTGGCTATGCAACCATGCTAACGTAAAAACATCTGTATTTCCAGAATCAATGTAAATTCCCTAATTTTTATTATTTTGAGGGTGAGGGAGGATTCTGAATAAATGTTAAACTCCTAATAATGTTCCACATTCAATATATCTTGTGTGGAGTTTATTTGGTTTCCTTCTTCATTAGTATTTTAACATATTAATCGAAGTTTTAATCTAAAGTTAGTTTAAAATCTACCTGAGCTCTTGAAGTGAGATAATTTTGATCCTTGCAACCAGCACTATGATGTGCTATCGAACAGTAGGTTTCAAAGGCTGGAACTCAAATTATCACCTTTTGTGTCTTATCTTGGCCCCCTAACAATCCCGTGTTTGTGCTACGTTGTTTTGACAAAATAGGTCAACATGTCAAGCGGACACCACTTTCCCAGGAAAATAAGACTTCAACTGTAATACGAACTGGCATTTGAAATTCTCAGTATGTTTAGTGCATGCACACACTTCTCCATTTATTAACGAATACGCAGGTACTTCTACACAGCTATAAAATCATCCAGCAACAAAATCAAACTCACAAGGAGAAAGCAGAATTAATAGTTTGTTTTCTCACTCGCATTGTCATTATACGATCTTTGGTTATCCACATTAGTCCATTTTCCTCCCCCTGCAGCCACTTTACCCCTGTATCACCAGGCAAGTGTTTTTCTCCCACTACTGTGTAGTCTCCAGAGCACAGAAGAAATGTCAATATCTAACATGAGTCTGAAGGTGGCTGGAGCTGAGCCTGAACTGGACACACAGTGCAGGCAGATGGAACGTGTCTCTCAGAGACTTCAGCTGCCAGAGTCTTTACTGATCGCACGCAAATGAAGCTTTTTGTGTCTTACAGCTTGGTGAAACTCAAGTAGCAAAAGGTATCTACATGAAGTAAAGGTCATCTGACTTCCAAATTTCCATTTTCTACTCAGTGTATGTAGAATGCTGTGGGTTTTTCCTGAACAGCCCATTTTTAATATAGGGCAGAGCAACGTAACTTTGTGTGCTGGCACTCCGAAAGGGCTGAGCCAGTTTGCTGATACAAAGCACTAAATGCACTAGGCACAAAACATGTCAATCCCCCCTAAAAAGGGGTGTCATCTTATAGGAAAGTGTTTTCTCCAGTTCTGGAGGAGCACTGCCTGTAATGCGCACTGAGGTCTACATCCAGAAACTCACTTCGACAATGGATAACTTCCCTGGGTATCAGATTCTTATTTGGCACTATAAATTATCCTCGAGATTTGAGGTGACCATGACTGAAGACCTGTAAAGAGCTGCAATATCAAGAGTGGTTTTCTGGCGATTCTGCTTGTACAACCAATTTGGTTTTCTGCAGAGTTATTAGTGTCATAATAGCAATAAACATGATTTTGCATGAAGACCAGTAATACGACCCAAAAGGTCAAAACTTAAGGCTAGTTTTTACTGTCTTGACTACCCTAAGATTTAAACCCAGTGTCAACCCTAAGTCTTTGCCAAACTCCCACAAGCATTGCTAGGCAAATTATAGCTCTCCTTCAAGGCCTCAGCGGGGAGCAGGGCTGAAGCACAGCAAGGTCCCGGCCCCGCTGCCCCAGCCATGGCGGGTCCACGCGGTGCCAGGCCGGAGCGGCCACCCAGTCCATGGCGAAGTCACACACGGGGCAGTTCACCTCCCACAGAACACACAGGCCTTGCCGTGCTGGGCACAGGGTTTAATGATGGTGGCTTGGCCTGTCAGGCGTGTCCTGCATGGGGCTTTCCTGTGGGCCCGTGCGGTGGCAGAAACAAGCGGAGTTTCGGCCATGCTAAAGCGAGGTGGGGGTGGCACTGCTGTCCCTAAACCAGGGTTTGTCACCCGGTGTGCCTACAAATGAGCCAAATGCAGCACACAGAGACAAGATATTATTACAAAGTCACGCAAGTCTGGGTGCTGGGATGAAGTCAACACACCATGCATTATATACAAAATCTTATTGCCACTCAGGACAGTCCTGAAGAGCCAACTGGTTACACATTCGAATATTGCATCACATAATCCTTTTAGTGTATAATGAACAATGTTCAGCAAAAGGACACTTCATCCAGCAGCCTCAAAGTATGTGCTAAAGCAAGGCTCAACTAACAGTGTGGGCTTCAGCATGGCTAAAGCTGCAAGGTCAGTGGTGTCTGTAGTTCGTGGTGTTTTGCAAGTCACTCTTTGTTATATGAGCAGACTGACCTAAAACTGAAAAGACTTGCGTATGTTTAAGCCAGCGATTTCAGACAGGATTCACTCCTGTAAGGGATGGCAACAGCAGCAGCAGGAGCGCTCGGCCCGGCGGCGGGTGAGGGCAGCCGCGGCCTCGCCGCTGCCACTGAGCATGCTCGGCTCCTCCACATCCGCCCCGCTCAGCGGCCGACAGGCGCGGGCAGAGGTTCCCCGCCGGTAATAGGTGCCGTGCGGGCGGCGGAGCCGGCCTGCGGGACTCGCTGCCGCCATGAACCCCGGCGGCGGCGCGGAGGCGGCGCCCGCCTTCCCCGGCTCCGTGCAGTGTAAGTGCCGCTGCGCGCCGGCGGGGTATGCGCGCTCCGGGGCCCACGCGGCGGTGAGCGGAGCTGAGCTGGGGCCTGGGCAGGCCCCGAAACCTGAGTAGCGCAAGAAACAGGCGGGAACGGAGCCCGGGAACCTGGCTGGGGGGGAACCCGGGAATCTGGGTGACACCGCAGGCCGGGAGGGGCGGCGGGACCCTGGGGAACTCGGTGTTCAGGGGTCGCGGCCGCTGGGCGAGGCGGGAACCCCCTCGCGGGACTCTAAGACCTTCGTGGAAATGTGCCCGGGGCCGCGGGCGGCCCGTCCTTCCCGGCAGCGCCGTGTCCGCCCCGCCGCGGGGGTCCCGCAGCCCCGGGCCCGCAGGGGCTGTCCCGCAGCGGGGTGTGTGTGTGTCGGGTTGAGCGGTTCCCCCATGGCCGTTCCCTCCCGACGAGCTGTGCTCCTGTTTCCACAGTTCCCGGCGGCACCACCGTGCTGGTGGAGCTCACCCCCGACATCCACATCTGCGGCATCTGTAAGCAGCAGTTCAACAACCTCGACGCCTTCGTTGGGCACAAGCAGAGCGGCTGCCAGCTCAGCAGCGCGGCCGCCGGGGCGGCCAGCACCGTCCAGTTTGTGTCGGAGGAGACGGTGCCGTCCACACAGGCACAAAGCGCGGCCAGGACCATCGCTTCGGAGACCCAAACCATCACAGGTATCATCACGTTGTGTCTCAGGAGCTACAAAACGCCAGTGCAAAAGTGGCAACATCACAGAGCCCTCTGCACGTATGTCCCTGTCACACTAAGCTAAAACGACACTTCTTACGTTAGTCGTCACCTACGTGCAAGCAAAAAAACCAAAGAAAAAGTGGTTTGTTGCCTTCTTGGTATGTTAACAATTACCGAATTGGCTAATTGAGATACAAGTTCACTTAGGGGATTGATGAACTCAAACACGTATAACCCACTTGTGCAAACTAATTAAAGTCGTCAATGCATATGGAAGTTAATCAAGTTACTATCCATTTTATTCTTTAGGAGTGCTCTGGATAAAAAACAGACTCTGAATTGCTGTCAGGCGCCAATCCAGGCCTTTGTATGTGAGAATGCTGCATTCCCTAACATTGCACCCACAACTAATCAGCATGAAAAATATTACACAAAATTTGTGCCTATGTGGAGGCTCAATTGAGGTCCTGATCCTGCAGACATTTAAATAAAACTGTAATTTTTTTTCCATGCATGAAGGTTTGCCCTTCTATATAAAGTTCTGTTTTGTTTTGGTCTGGAACCTTCCTAAAATCCAAATTATTTGACTTTAATTTGGATAGACAGATGAGGGTACAGAATCTGGAAGAGCAGTGAAACAGACTGAATTTGGGGCTCACTTCCAGGAATTTTTGTATTATAATCCCTCAGCTTGCTGTGAGTTTTGGATGAGTCATTTTTCTGCTTCATATTTACTCATCTTTAAAATGAGGGCAGTTATGTTCTTCTGCCCTTTGGGGCTATAGCATTTAATTGATTTAAAAGCTGCTACTTTGGCTGAGAGAGTTTCACCTGTTACTCTTTTGAGTAATAGCTGAAAACAGTGTAGCTGAAAGAGGCTAAATTTCAACAATTTAAAAAAAAAAATGTTTACCTGATTCCTGTTTGACAACATTTGCCATATAATTTGTTCGTTTTCTCCTTTGGGCTTTCAACACAGCCAGTGTTGAAAAACAAACATACCCTTATTAATGTAAGAGCTGGACAGGCATGAGAAGAAACTGAACTGAAGAAACAGGGAGCTCCAGTCAGATTGGGCTCAGAGGGAGACAAGTGGGCGTATGTAGTGTTGTACTAAGTTCAGTGGGTTCATCAGGTCTGGACAGAATTTTCAGTGACAGCAAAGGAGAGAAAAGCCTTTTTCCTTTCTTCCTCCCCCAGGTGCATAGGAATCCAGGAACAGGAATGTTGCTGGAAAAAAAAAAAAAACACAACAACAACAAAAAAAAATTGTTGAAAATAGAAAATAATTATATTTTTCTCATTGGAGAAGTTAATGTTCTCAAATGAAGCTCTTCTATGTGTTTAGTTTCTGCACCGGAGTTTGTTTTTGAGCATGGCTATCAAACATACCTGCCCAGTGAGAGCACTGAGCCTCCAACTGCTGCTATCGTCTCTACTCCACCAAAACCACGCTCGAAAAAATCCACTTCCTCACTTACACAGAAGAAACTAAACTGCTGCTATCCAGGTAAGATGTTGACTACACCTTCTTCCTTTGCATGTTAAATTGGCAGTTTCCTATAGTGGTACGTACGGTAGCTCTGTCTGTCTTAAGCAGTTAAGACACGCAGGACCTGGAAGGCAACCTGCTTACTGAGAGTGCGATGTACCATTGGTACCAGTGGTAGTTCTCTGATTGATTTGACATGTGTGAGAAATATTATACATGCCTTTTGCGTTATGTATTTTGTCTTAAATCATTCGGCATTTTTATAAGGATGGATTGAACCAGAGTATTTGGGGACCTTAATGAGTAAAAGCAAGGCAATATGCAGAAAATGTGTGCAGAGACAGCCGTGTAGATGAGTAGTCGTCTTAATGGGAGCAGAAGTCACAGTCTCTTTTCTCAAGCTTGCCTTCATTTGAAAGGCACATTTCAAATGCTGAACGTTTCATTTCTCTGCTCTAAAACTGTAACACTTTCCACTTGGACAGGATTCCTGAATGGTGAGCTGTTACCCAAGTTCCCGATTGCACTAACTTGAAGTCATCTGTGGAATTAATTAGTTTCCCTGGCATCCCCTGTGTATTGTAAAGAGCATCTCAAATCCTAGGCAGATTCCAGGGAATTTGTTTCAAAGCTTACATAAAACAGTGATGTGGAGAGTGAATTGCCTCCTGGGGAAGCGTCAGAAAACTAAAGTTCTTAGATAAGACAGTCACTGTTTTAAGTAGATGTGAGTAAACAGGATGGGTAACTTGTTCTCTGTTAATACTGAACTTTAAAGAAAATATTCTGGAAAATAAGCATAATGCCCAGAATATAGTAGTATATTTTTATTATTTTGTTAGGTTCAATTGATTGATCTTAATCTTACCGTTTTCAGGTTGCCAGTTCAAGACCTCCTATGGTATGAAGGATATGGAACGTCATCTACGAACACACACAGGTCTATATAGTTTCTTCTTTATTTGGTTGGTTTCCTTGTCTTGCCTATTCTCATACAACATAATCTATCTATAGATAAACTATGTGAAACATAATCGTATGTCTGTATGTTTTAGTATCATAGTTCTCTGTACGTAGGGAATTGCTCTTCCTGGGTTACCCATGCCCCACCATGGGCAGTACCACTCACAGCTATGAAACATGAACACTGTGCGTTGATTTAAGGCACAGTTAGATATCTGAGGTGCAGGCCATGTGTTTATCAAGGTACAGTATGGTGGTGATGCATAAACTAGTTGGCTCTTCAAATGCAACAATGATCCCAGCATCTCCCCTTAAACCGCAATTTCATAGTTGTAAAAGGAGAGAGTTCCAAAGGGTCTTCTGAATTTGTTGTACTTGTGCATGCAGCCTCTGGAACAAAGGAGAGTTCTTGGCTGCTGAAATCCACTGTCCAGCTTTTGAAAAGTAGCCCCATTTCTGTTAAGTGTTTATTCTGTGCTTTTTTTTTGCTTTTTTTTTTAATTGCAACAACATCCTTCTGGTGCAAAAATTCTTGGTGTGTTGGTGCTCTTCTGTTTGTTGCAGGAGACAAGCCCCATAAATGTGAAGTTTGTAACAAATGTTTTAGTCGTAAGGACAAGCTGAAGATGCACATGCGTTCCCACACGGGGGTGAAGCCTTACAAGTGCAAGCACTGTGACTACGCCGCTGCCGACAGCAGCAGCCTCAACAAGCACCAGCGCATTCACTCCAACGAGCGTCCTTTTAAATGCCAGATCTGTCCTTATGCAAGCCGCAACTCTAGCCAGCTAACTGTACATCTCAGATCTCACACAGGTAAGTTTGTACTAAAATTCAGATTCCGTTTTGAAGGTCATAGGGGAGATTTTTCAAGGTGTACAGGCGTCAAGGTACCAGAAAGGACCTGTTTGAAATCCCAAAAGCACCCGGGCATCCAGGTCCTGTGAATTTCTTGGGCATAGAGCTCTGCTAAAAATACCTGGAAGCAATCAGAGGCAGATCTGACTCTTGGTAGATTTTCTTCTAAATTGATTTTGAAACTGCCTATTAGATCTTCTCAAACCAGCAGCACTAGAGGATCTGATGGATTGATTGATTGATTAAGAGCATGTAGGTTCTTATCTGCGTCTCAGATCTGGTCCACTATATCAGAAACGCTGAAATTGCTTTATCATTGAACTAGTTATATCAGTGCAAAGCTCAACTGCATAGTTTAGTTTTTCTTGCATCAGTAAATTAGAAAGTAATTAGCAATTTAAGTTACATCTTTCTTTGACCTTTCTTTGTGGTATCTTCCATGTGCAGACTGATGGGCATGAACACTAGTATGAGCAGCAGGAACTATATTTTTGCTATCTGAATAGAAAGTTTTAGCCTCCAGGCTTATAAACATTGTCTCATTTTATATTTGCAGTATTTACATATGTTTAATTTTAATCCAATTTCTCTTTGATAGTTTGTTCCTAGAAGTGCTTCACTGTAAAGATACCGCTGTCTTTGTACAGTTGTCTTCATATATTGTTTTCCACCTAATCCAGGGTACTGGATTAGTTTCTGTGTTGCATTTTATACATTTGATTAGTTCTGTGAATTTTAGCTGCAAGGTGGTTATGGTTCAGTGGTTACTAGATTAGCTTTGGACCTATCCTACATCTAATTTTGAATTCAAGTACTAAACAACATTAGATCAGATGTGTGCAAGATGGGATTTATTTTGAGTAGATAAAAGAAATAAATCCCTTGTGCATTGTGAAGCAGGGGAGGGTTAACCCAATCTGTCTCTAACAGAAAAGAATCTTTTCTACTTCACAGGTCTGCTGTGGTGGAACAGGCAGGGCCGTCAGGCAGTTGGTTTACAAGTTTCTCTCTTTATTGCTATGTAAGATGATGTGATGGTCAGTCAAAATAGTATGGGTTGTTGTGAGAAGTTATCTGTTAGTAAACAACACTAGTCAGAGAATATGATATTGCATTTTCCTCATGTCATTTAAGAGTCTGCATAGTTGTGCAGTTATTCCTGTGGGCAGGAATGCTCTGAATTTGGCTGTGGAGAACCTATGAGTGATCATGGTTCTCTTGTATTTCCAGTAGAGAGAGATTTTTGTGGCATTAAATAGAGCAGTAGTTGGAAAGGGGTTGTAAACTACTTTATCTCCTTTTGGCTGATCAATCTATTGTATCTTATGCTGAAATGCAAGTCTTTGGTTTTGTTGTCTGTTCCATTTCTCCAAAATAAATCCTCTTTAGTAAAAGGACTTTTTTAATTTGCTGAAAGAAGGCACAAGAATTTTGAAAGTAATAATTTCATCCTCGTTAGGTAACAAAGCTGTTATACATACAGCCAATTTTAGTGGAAAAGTAAGACTGGTATGTAGAATATATTGCTTACTGGAATTAAATAAGTCATTCTCTAGAAGGTGAGTGTAGTCTGCATTGCTCAGAGTGAGATCGTCTACCTAGCATTACTTGGGGAACTAGTCATCTAAAGATCAGTTTCCTGTTAGTCTGAGTAAAACTACTCTTACAATTAATAATTCCAGGATTAGACACTGTTTTTTAAAAGCTATATGCTGTCAGTGTCAATGATGTAAGGACAGAAATGTAAAGAAATATAAGTAATAACCCACCGTCTAAATAAATGGAACCAACATACTTTGCTATATTTACTAAATTACTAATTCTTTTTCATACATCGTGTTACCCTGTATGTGAAAATTAAGTCATTGAAACACGTCCTGCGCCTTCATCAGCAAAGCGGATAAAAATTCAGTAGCTGAGTGTGCAGCTGAGACTGTAAAATGAACTAGATGAACAAACAGCGCATCTCCATTAATAAAATCTGTTTAATATAGATAATACACCATGTATCTCAATTATTAAACAGATACTTGGATTAGCACAGTAGGCCACAGCTTGATTTGAAAAATATGCAGCTAAACCTATGACATATGTAGCTGGATAAGCAAGTTATGCAAAATCATACAGTTATCACAAACTCTGTAAAATATTAACTTATAAAATAAATCAGCCATTTACAGTTTGATTATTAAAGAAGATAAATGCTTGCTAAGCTGAGTACACTCTCCTCCTTCCCCCACCAAGGGTGTCTTGGAACCTAATAACACGATTCTTCCACTTTTTCAAAGTAATGCCTACCTAAAGACTTCACTTTTTCCTTTAGTCTAAATAAGTGGTTCTCTAAACTACCTGAGCGTGAACGGTTATTTAGTTGGGTTGATAGGTTTGCTTTGGATTTGTTTCTAATGATTTCAGAATGGAGTCATTGGTCTTTACCTTGGAATTGATTATGGGCTAAGCAGAACTACAGCTTCATTTGATCACGTGTGTTGTGACATATAAAGAAAATGCAAAATAGTCGTTTAGATCCAGATCAAGTGGTTATTTGTGTAGGCGGTCTGACAAAACCAGGCTTACAGAGATCTTGCAGATGAGCGTGTTTATTTTTTGTGCTATATCAGTTAAGAATGTGACCTAACTTTCAACTACTATTGTAGGCTTTCTGGAACAGCATTGCCCTCAAAAAACAAAACAACAGCAAAAAAAATCAACCACCACTACTTATGAATATTTTATGTACCTGATAGCATGAATGCAAACTGATAGTGCATGAATACAGGCTGATATTAAATTTTCTTGAAGTAATCTGTACAACATTATTAGGTGTGATACATGGTGCAAATATCTCTTTCTTGGTTGCTGTAATGCCGGAAAAACAAAAGCTTAGTGTTACTTGTCCATGTAGGCGCATTTCCCCAGGGTCCCACACTTGCATGTTTCATTAGTCTCACATTTTCAAGTTGCGTTTGTGTAGCTGTGATCCCTCTTTTTTTTTCCAATTGTAGTAACGCTGTTGTGCAGCCACCTGCTGCTGACCCATGTGTGGGCTTTTGTCGCTACATCTCCCTGTGTTCTGGACAAGAGTTTCCCCTGCCTTCCTGTGCCAGCAACAGTATTTGGGCTGCACCACATGAACCAGGCCAAAAAAAAGGAATCAGTTTTTCTAGTTGGCTGATCTAACTCAGCTATATGGTTGAGCAGTAAAGCTGGTGCCTGTTAAGCATCCATTTCTGCAGTCGCCTGCCATTTACCTGGCTTAAAGTGACCCTACGAGCCTCCCTGTAAATCTGGTAGTATAAACATGGATGTGTTTATGTTGTTTTCTTAGTCTTCAAAAATACAGCAGCTGTGGAAGTTAGTGTTTATTAATTCTAAACATTAGTTGAGATGCACTGTTGCTAAAGAGGGACAAATGAAAAACTTTAGTAGCTTCTCTGGAGCACACTGAACAGTTTTACCCATGAAATGAACTAAAAACGGAGAATATCTAAGATTCAGACATGAAAAGGCAACAGATGTGGGCAGGCATGCGTGTGGAGAGTTTGTAGACAAATATATCAGACCAGTTGATAAATACCATGCTATTAAAATTCTCTACACCTTGAAAATATGTTGGGAGTTTCCAGGTATATAGAACACATCAGCTGTACGTAATTCATTATAACATTGGTCTCTCCAATAGATCTTAGTGTCTCATCTCTCATTTGAACTGTGTTTTTTGTCGTCAGGAGATGCTCCTTTCCAATGTCAGACGTGTCCTGCTAAATTTAAAATCAACTCGGACTTGAAGAGGCACATGCGTGTGCATTCTGGTGAGAAGCCTTACAAATGTGAGTTCTGTGAGGTCCGGTGTGCCATGAAAGGAAACTTGAAATCACACATTCGTATCAAGCACAGCATGGAAAATACTCTCAAGTGTCCAGAGTGTGAATTTCAGTGTGGAAACAAAACGAGCCTTCGGCACCACATAAGAACTCACCAGCCGGAACAACCAGTGAAGTGCTCAGAGTGCAACTACTCCTGCTCCAGCAAGGCAGCTCTGAAAGTGCACGAGCGAATTCACTGCAAAGATCGTCCTTTTAAATGTGAATTCTGCAGCTTTGATACCAAGCAGCGGAGCAACCTGACAACCCACGTGAGGAAAGCTCATGGTGACAAAGTCAAGACCAAGAAGCAAACAGCGGAGAAGGAAGGAGATAGGCCCAAGCAAGGTGGCTCCAGGCAAGTTGCCAAACTGGATGCCAAGAAAGCATTTAAGTGTGACCTGTGTGATGCCTCCTTTGTCCGAGAAGATTCTCTTAGGAGCCATAAGAAGCAGCACAGTATGTATAATGGCTCTAAAAATAATGAACTGGCTGTTCTGCAGCTCCAGATGGATCCCAGTCGGCAGGCCAGCGCCCCAATTACTGTCAGTCACCTCCAGGTCCCACTGCAGGCTGCTCAGGTTTCTCCATACAACGAGGGAAGGGTCAAGATCATCGTGGGTCACCAGGTCCCCCAGACTAACAGCATCGTTCAGGCTGCCTCAGTCAATGTCATGCCTCCTACGCTCGTCACCCAGAATCAGGAAGATCTCTCAGCCAACAGCCGCTTGCAGCTGCTGGGCCAGGTCAGTTTGTTGGCACCACCTCCAGCTCCCATGGCCCAGAGCGAAGCGGGGCCTGTGGCACAGCCAGCGGTTCTTCTCACAACCCACGACCAGAGCGATGGAAGCGCTTTGCATCCGACTCTGATTCCTGCTGCTCCTGTCAGCAGCCATGAGGCTTCGGCAAACCCAGCTTTCATCACCAGCTCTGCCATCAGCTGCTCTGATTTAGAAGGCCTTAATGCTTTGATACAAGAAGGAGCAACGGAAGTGACTGTGGTTAGTGATGGAGGTCAGAGTATAACAGTGTCCACTTCAGCTCCGCCTCCTATATTTTCTTCATCCTCTCACACGGAAGCCCCTAAGCAGACCTATTCTATCATTCAAAGTGGAGCCCATACGGCTTTGCTGTGTCCAGCAGACTCCATACCAGATTAGTCGCAAAGTGCTGTTGCTAAATAAATTTCAGTCTCGGAGGCAGTGCTGAGTTCAGCAGAAATGCACAGGACATACGTGAATGCAGGATTTGTCCTACAAAGCCAAATACCTTCCACTTACACGTTTTACTTGTCTGTACATGGAAACCTATATCTTGTATGTGAAAAAGAAGATGTGTATATTTATGTGCCTCTATTTAAATCAGAGGCTGTGCTCTTTGTAAAATCAGACCATTGAAGCAGCTGTTGACAATTTCACCAGGCAATAAGCTTCCCAGAACATGATTCTTGTATTGTGCTGGCTAAAATAAGGAAGACTCACACAAAAAGGTAATAGTCCAGGCCATTCTGCAGTATATTTTGAAGTGCAGTCTGTTTCAGTTATGTGCTATGTATGCATTAACTGCACCTCGCTGATGATCTGTAAGAAACGTCTACTATGGGTCTAATGCAGTCCTAGTAAAGTGTAAGGAGGTTGTTCCTTGATATCTGTAGAAATTTCCGTCACCTGGCACTTAATCTGCATGTGCTTATGCAGAAGACCAGGTGATCGTTTTTAGAGAACAAAAGAATTTTGTTGATCAGGAATAACTAACTTTGTTAGCAAGAAAACGATTACAAATCATAGATACGGCACAGTGATCTTTGTCAAATACACCTGTGTTTTAAAAAAACAACAGCAAATATATTTTTGACAAATGCCACTTGAGTTTTGTTTTTATTTTGATGCTGCCTGCTTGTGGTTTCATGGGTGGTAAAGTGTATTACGTTTTGTCTCTGTCCTTTTCAAGTTAAACAGGAAAAGGGAAGAGATTGAACTAATTCCATTTAAAACAAACAAACAAAGCGATTCTAATCCAAGGTCTGAAACTCTCATGTAAATTCAGATTGGATCACAAGGAGATGGAAATATGCATCATATAATGGTAAATTACTATCATGGCTTAATTCTGGGCTGTATTTTGAACTATGCAATATTACAGTCTTATCTGGTAAGCATTCTTGTAGTGGTAGCTAATAATATCCTCACTACCAGACTCCCTAGTTAAAGAACAGAGTCTCGGCTTGGGAAAACAGCTCCTTAGGGGCCTGGGTCTGCGACAATCGGAGATGGTTTCACAGCCAGACAGCATCCCAAGGACAATTGTTAACATACATGAAGACTGAAAAGCGACATCAAAACCACCTCTGAGAGAACCTCTTGGGGAATAAAAGTCAAGTTAAATTTCACAGTATTTGCTAGTGGGAGGCAGTGAATGATTGCTTTATGTGCTAGAAATATGCTTGGAAAACTTGGATATAATAAGGGCCTCTTTCTGAATAGGGCTCGTGTTTGAAATTTTTAGCGGGTACAGATTGCATTTTGTGTATGTGGGGGGGCTCCTGCTCCTTCCCCTGGGTGTTCGTGCTCTATATGGTGTAAGACTTCCTGCTTTACAACAGCGAGTAGGAAAATGCAATCATCATTCAGACTGATGCAGGTTGTTCTTGAAAACGCGACCTTTGTATTTGTTGAATGCTCCAGTATCGTTGTCTTCATTATTTATGGGAAATAGTGGTTTTGAAGTTCCATATCTCTTTTTCCTTCCTAATCCTTGATTCTAAATTAATATTCTTTTGAAACAAAAAACCCTTGTAGATAATCTTGGGTTTAAAATCTGGGGTTTGATTTGAACTGTCTGGCCGCATGTCTGATACTTGTAGATATCAGAAAACACCGCGCTACAGTTAGAGGCAGAAACTTCATAAATGCTTAATTAAAAAGGCATTATTAAAGATTTATTTCCTAGCCCCATGCTGAATTGAAATAAGAAGCAAAACTTTGCAGATCACTGACAGTTGTATTTCAGGGTTTATTTTTTCCTACACTTGTTCTCCAACTTTTCCAGTGATACAGGTTTGTCACCTGTTAATTGTCTCTACCCTATAGAAAGGTGATTTAAGGAGCTGACAAGACCCAGTTCCAAGTCACTGAGCACACCTGTTTTTTTATATATATACATTAGAAGTAGACAGGAGATTTTTATTACATTAGATCACTGCAGAACATTCATTGAGAACAATAAATTAAAGCCTAGATACAGCCTTGCTGTTTCGTGGCTTTCCAGTCATGTTTCACTGTTGTACCTATAGCACAGACCCAACCTTTACATTTCAGCTGCATCGAGGCTGCTGGTGAAGTACTTGGAAGAGAAAAGGCATCGCAGGTAAGTGTGTGAGGCCTTTGGACAGGAGCAACCAGCCCATCGGGAATCTCAGTTGTAACAGCAGTTGTTATATATTTTCCCTTTATTGTAAGACAAAAGAATCTAAAACAATTTGTCCTCTCATATTTGGCTTTGTTGCCAGTACGTCTGTCTGTCTCTGCTCGCTCGCACACCGTGTTCCCAGGATTTCCTGCTGCTTGATTTTATGGAGCCTGGTGATCTCAAGGATAATTATGTTTGAATTTCTACAAGCCCCTGGAGTACAGAGTTTAAGTCGCCCAACTGAGGAGTTTGCATGTCAGGAGTCAATTAAAAAGTAATGTTACGTTTCATATACTCGTTGGCATAAATGAACTCACGAGCGTGAAGTATTTGGTGTCCTCTATAGATGGTGCTAGAGATCCAGATAACTTTACAGTGGAGCCGGTTCTGCTTTTATGATGTTTCCTGTTTCATAGTTCCCTGCTTTTCTTTCCCAGATAAACACATTGCAAAAGCCACTTTTATAAGAAGTTACAGAATGCCTAACTCTGAAGATCTTATTTTAAGACAAAAAGTAACAAATAATTGAGAAAAATGTTCGAAGTTTTATACTGTTATCAAATGCAGATTTATGGCCAGAACATAATCTCACAACTGATGTTAAACTGATCGCTTTTTACTCTTTGTTAATTAATTTTAATCTGTACTTAGTTTGCAGCTTCAGAATTGTAGTGAACTACACGGATGATACAAAATGAGAGGTTCTGACAAAGCTGATGGTTTGAATTGCAATTGATGTGTGTTTGCACTTGGCCAAGAGCTGCACCCAGGGGATGCGCCACCGCATCCAGGAATCTTGTGTTCAATCTAATGTCACACTTAACGTTACACAGCTCTGTTATCTGCATTTCAGTTTCACAAAAAGGCGTGTTTACCTTCTAAAATAGGAAACCAGTAGATTTGTCATATTGTAAAGATCAACCTTCCTTCTGGTCATATGTGTGCCTCTAAGATAAACAGGAAAGATAACAAAATGGTGTGAATGAATAGACAAAGCCTAGTGCTGCTTCTTCAGCATTGTTTAGCTGATTGCATTATTTTAAGTGAACAATCTAGAGACTTCTTTCCTCTACCATAAAAAAAAAAAGGCAGCTGATAACTAAAACTAACATGGGGGTGATTTTTTTTTATGTATTTTTAATTTTTTTTCAATTTTCCATTCCAATATTTTATTTCTGTTTATGACAGCAATGGTCTTCGTGTTTTAGAACTGGCAGAAGCAGATTGTTTTAATCTCTGATGCTCGTTTAATACATTCTTCATGTTATCAACAGACCTATCCCTTGAGAGCGCAGTAATTCAGAACAAGTGTTTCTTGGAGAGCTTACTTGCTTTCGAGCACATGGTAAATAAATCCTATACCTTCCTAGAGCTCTGCCGTAGCCTCGGAGCCCTGTAGCAAGTTGTCCTTTTCCATAAGAAAACATTTGGCTGGATTTTGTTCCTTCCTGGGGATCTCCAAGCCTGAGAGGTGAGCACTGATTTCCCCAGAGCAAACCTGGCTGCCCACGCTGCTGCTGCCACTCCAGCTCCCTTCGCATCAAATGGGTGATGTTTGCACCACGTTGGCTTTAACTTGCTGTAGGAGGAAAGTGTAAAACGACATAGTCCCCGGTTAGCTTCCTTCAGCACACTCGCTGCGGGTTTTGCTCTCTGCACAGGCTCGTAATTTTTACACAATTCGCTTGTGGAGTCCCGTGTGCAAGTTAGAGTGCGTTACAGTCCTCCCTCCTGCCAATATGAATCTGTGACTGCTTAAAGAAATCAGGTTAAACAGAGCAGGAGCATTAGCCAGGACACTCAGCAAGCAGTGATGCATACACTATATGCATTTCACATGAAGTAACCCCCTGCTCTTTTGTCCTTCCCAACCTTTGGATTTTGTTGTAGCTACTCCATGACCCTGCTGTTTAAAACCAGACCCAAGTGTCACATGAGAAGAGGCTTTTCCTCTGCAGGGCCTGCTGTCATGAGCTTTTCCCTCTTGCTTTTGTGAGGTAGAAACACGCAGTGGGAGAAATAAAAAGGCAGAATCCAAAACAAATTTGTCTTCAACACCTTTGTTTGTGTTTTGGGGTGGCAGGTACCAGTGTGAGCTCCTGCACATGTCCCCAGCAAGACAGGCTTGAGTTTGAACAATAAACCAGCAGCACTCTGGATTAAGCCCTCTATCAGTGCTGCTGGTATCTTTTGTGTGGTTTTGATAAACACTTGAACTGTCATTTGCATCAAAATGGCAGATTCCTGCTCCAAACCAGCGTGGATTTGTCCTGTGCACGGGGCGGTTCCTGCATGTGCAGACGCACGCAGAGCGCTCCTGGATGAGAGTGCGATCAAACCCTCCTGTGAGATGAGACCTAAAAGCGGCAGAACTTGGCCCAAAACAAGCTCCTCTGGGATGTGGGGGAAATCCAAACTTCAATTGAATACACGTGGGGTTCGCAATTAAAAAATTACAATCAGAATGTTTCACAATCATTTTGGCAGGGCTGTTTATTGCTATTGTGATCTGCCTGCGCTGGAAAGTACCTTCTGTTGTGGGGTTCTAAATTGTTCTTTGAAAAACGTTAGAAGCGTGCCAAGGCATTTTTCTCTAGGTTACAAACAACTGGGAAAAGGCTTCTTTTTTAGATAGATTTTGTACTTCTGATTCTTCATTTATTTATTTGTGTTTACAGTCGAAATATAGTCAGTCATCCTTTTTGCTGTGTGGTGCTCCATAAAAATATTTGCTGTGTCCTCAATGGAAAGGCTTCTATCCTATAATTTCAGGAATATTGACTGGATACTCTAATGGCCTTTTACATCTCTAGTTGGAAAATATTTAGCCTTGTTATTTAAATTTTAAGAAGAGAAACCAATATTGTTGAGAGAAACTGATGTCTCCTGTCACTTATCCCCATGACCTTTCATAAGGTGATAAAGGTTTCTATAGTGACTTGAGGAAATAATGTCTCAGGTATCATTGTGAATTAAATGTCTGTCGCAGGAAGAGCTTTCTTTTCTCTCTCAGGTATCCATTTCTGCCTTTGTCTTTATTCCAGTTGCTAGACATGGAGAAGGACTCAAAAAACACATGGTATTTGGTTACATGGCTGTCTTTCATCTTTTAGAGACTTCACCATGTTGTGGGGAAGTAAAGAAGTCCACGACAAAGAAAAGTTAGGCTTTTTTAATGCTATGTACCATTAGAATAACAACTAACGTGTATGTCCAGAGTCTGCTGCTGTGATGCCACTGAATTCTGGGACCTGTGTTATCAGAGAATCCATTCCGTAAGTTTCAGGAGTTGGGTTTGTATCTATAAGAAACATGAATTATGTATTATTACAGATACAAGGTGTTGTGGGCATTGCTGTAAGTTCCCGGTTTCAGAGATCGTGTAAACTTGCATTTAATGTCTGAAGGCAAAAGCTGTCTTGGTTAATGATGAGTGAGTGGATTTTGTAGGTAAAAGCTGAACATGATCTTGGAAATAATTATCTGGGGACCTGCAGGGTTTTTTGCTTTTTTTAAGGATACAAGGATGCATTTTTGCCTTCTTGTCCTCCTAGAAACAACGTTATGCCATCAACATGTCAATTTATCGAGCCTGATGCGATAAACACCTAAAAGAAAGCCTGGAGAAACCTCCAACTTGAGTTGCTGAGCATTGGTATTGCTCAATATGCAGGAGAGCTGTTAGAATCTTGGTCCTATCTGCATAGGCAGCATTTGGAAATGAAGGTTGGCCCTACATAGCAGACTTTTGCCATGTATCTCTGTTGGTCAGAGTGGTTCAGACAAATTGCTAATATTTTCCTTTCCATCACCAAGGGGAAGCAGCTCAGGACTGGGCAGCCCTGGGCCGGGCTGGAGAAGGTGACGTGCAGATCAGAAGTAAATTGTGAGGATGAGGATAACTTGGATACCTCAGTGCTGAACGGGATACAAACACCTCTGTAGATACTGGAAACAGTAACACCTCCTGATGGCCTAAAGGAAAATTTGAAAGAGCAGGAATGCATTAAGCTAAACCACATCATGCATAGCAGTCTTAATTAATAGATTACAGTTCTTTGTGAAACATGCTTTTTTTATTGTAATAAAGCAAAGGGACTGGAAATGGTGACAGAGCTGTAGAAAAACAACAATGTAAAATGCCATGTTGAAGTTGTAAAGCTAAAGAAGTGATAAAAATGTACTTTGTTAAATTTTTACAAGACTGATATAAGGCTTATCTTAAATAGTAGCACTTTCCCTCATTCTCTGGGCATATTGGATCAGTCTATTTCTGTAAGTACATACAGTTGTTGGGGGGGTTATAAAAAAGTTGCCCATCCTTGGTGTCTTAGTCCCCGTTAAAAATTTCAGAATTTACCTAAACAATGTTAAATTTTGCTTTTGTTGTAAAATTGTGTTAGATCAGCCATTGATATAATTTTAATTGGATGGGGATGTTCATGATTTTTTTCTTAAAAAAAAAAAGCCTGCCAGCAAAATTGCTTTTTGGTGATGACTTTGCTTGAAAAGTGCTCTGCAGGGGCCCATTCTCAATTGATTATCTTTCACAGCTAATAGCTTCAAAGGCTATTTGGTGCACAGTCCAGTTTTACATTTAAATGTAAATCCTGATAGCCTTGACAGACTGATGATCAGAAAAAAAGGGAGATAAAAACAGTAAAATAAATGTACAGCTGGTATAACTTTCACCAGCTCCTCCAGGGGCAATTGTAGTACAATTTAAATGGTTACAGCTTGACAAAGCTCTTTAGAGTGGAGGGTGAGTGAAAACTTTCCTGAAAAGATCCAGCATTAATAAGTTGCTAAATAGCGTGTCAGCCTTAAGAGTTCAGTACAGTGTCAACGGCTCCCGTTTGTGCTTCCTTTGGATTCAGGAGTAAAGTGCAAAGCACTGAAGCCACCTGGGGAAAGCTGGACTTTGCTGAAGCTCCAGCAGAGGAGTTCTCTGGAAAACCAAGTTCACATTTGCAGCTAAATCCTCTTTTGCGGGTTGGGTGGTGGCATCAGTGTGAGAAGACACATTGGTCGGACACGGGTTTCCCGGGCTGTGGGAGAGGAACCGCGGCTGTCGCTGGGACCGGCCGGTTCTGCCTCTCGGGCACGGGAGCTGCTGGGTCTCCTCAGGGAAGGTGCAGTCTGGGTTTTCACGGAGCTCATGAGGATCGCCAAAGTGGCATGAAGATAAAGCTAACGAAGGTGGCAGAAGTTTGGTTCCCCAGCAACACTCCAGCTGCCCCATCGCTTTTGTGAGCTGGCTGGGATTTTGCCGTGGGGAGGAGATACAGGCTTCAATTTATGGCTCGTCTTGGAAACAGATGAGGCAACAAACGGACATTGAGGACTGCGTATTCTGGGCTCCTTCAGCAATGATGTGCTTGT
The DNA here is from genome assembly GCF_037038585.1 of Patagioenas fasciata. Taxonomy (NCBI): domain Eukaryota; kingdom Metazoa; phylum Chordata; class Aves; order Columbiformes; family Columbidae; genus Patagioenas; species Patagioenas fasciata. The sequence goes on along the minus strand of NC_092535.1, from coordinate 11,418,222 downwards.
CATCTCTGCTGTAGAATGAGTTGCAGCAGCCTGGAGGACCCAGTAGAGGTAGCCCATGTTCTTTCCCATTGCTGTTTTTCCTCTTTCACCCTTTTGCTGAGCTTTATCCTTTCCTTAGGATCAGATCACAGTTAGTGTCTTTGTTGGCTTCATTGCCTGAACTGTTCAGGACTCTCCCAGTCACTTGCCATTATATGTTCACATACCAGCCACACCACACTGAGAGCAAAAATCACTCGCTGAGAACAGAGCAAGCGGTTGATGCTGTCCTGTTGGCAGGAACCCTGGGGAAAAGCTCTTCACCACAGAGAACTACTGAAATAAAACCTTGTCCAAAAGTAACTCACGTTTCTTACTTTGTTAACGTCTTATTTAATTTCTAACGACTCCTTGCATAGCAAGAATTGAGTGTGGTTTTGAGCTGTTTGATTGAGTGAGTCCTTGACCAGCGGAACTGCCGGCAGGGTCGCAGATGCAACTGCTGCTCTGGCCGCATTAGCCAACCTCACTATCTGCTCCCATGAAGTGCTCTGAAACCGTGCTCGTTCAGTAGCGCTACCTCTCTGTCTCACGCAAAATTTTGTCGCAGGGCAGCTGTAATCTCAGGGTGTGATCTCAAACTGACCACTGCTAAGCGTCAATGGGAGAGCTGCTGGTCCCCGTGCTGTGCTTCCACAGCCTATGGGAGCAAAGGTGGACAAGGAATTCCTCATCCCCAAAACATCTCAACAACTACAGGTAAGTGGCTTTTTCTTGGGTTTTTTTAGTTGCCCTGGAAACTGAGCCACAGACACTGCTTGTTTTTCTCTGCGTAGTCCTTAAGTGTCCAAACACTCAAGAATACCAGTTAGCTACTGTCCAGCATTTTCTAGACTTTCAAAGGGAGGAAGAATAAGGGACAAAAAGAGAAAATGGTCAGCATAGAAGCCATTGAGAATCAGGAGACCAAGGAAGGAAAGTCTGTCTGTCTAAAAGGCAAATAGGAGGGTAAAGAATTAGGGACACCTGGTGATGAAGAGACAGTAGGAAAGGTGCCTGTGCTGAGCAAGGGCCACTGCAAGCAACTGGCACGCTCCAAAAACCACCCCTTGTCCTCTGCTTGATTTTTCATATCGGTTTCTGAAATCATCTACATAAGGTCTATGAACTCAAGGTGCTTTGCAGTAGTGCAGCCACAGGAACACCTGGCACAGCTCACCTGTGTGCAGCAGCGAAACCAACAGCCGGGTGGGAACTGGACCTTACTGGTGTCTCCAGCCTAATGATGGAGCTCTTTATCAGCCTCTGGGCACTGAGCTACAGCCAAAATGGTTTGGGTAGGGAAGGTGAGGGGGACAGACCTTGCACCTCCCTTGCAATAGCCAGGCCTTTGCAGGAAGAGAATACTTTTGTTTAAATTAGGTTTAAATTCCACTCCAATGGCACAATATTCCTGTGTAATAGTGTAAAGGTCATCTAAGCCTGTCTTTTTCTTTTTTAATCTTCTTTCTTTTTTCTTAAAAAAAAAAAAAAACACACAGAAAACAACACAACCAAAACAACAACAAAATATCTACAGCTCTATAGATCCTCTGCAATTAATCCCGAACTCCCTTAGGATTGCTGACTAGCATGTTGACCATAATAAAATGATATCAAACTGGGGCAAAAGCCCACCTGCCTTTTATTCATCCTTCAGTCCTACAGGGCAGGACTGTGAATTAGCAATGGTGCGCCCCCCACCCTGTGAAATCATATCCTGCTTCCAATATAAAATTACAAAATGTGCATAAAACATGTTTAACAAAAACTGACTGACACATACCCCCTCTTCTGCTGTTTTTTATTTACTCAGGAGGTACAAAGCCAAAGAGCCAGCGGATCTAAAACCTCACCCGCTCAGCTACAGCACTGGAAAGGCCCAAATGAGAAGGTTTATGGCATGAGACAACTGAAGCTGTGGGATTGTGCTGATCCTCAGCCCATCCAGACACTGCAAATGTCCCTGTTGTCCCCAGAGCAGACGGGCAGGACCTGGTAGCAGAGAGGAATTGGAGATTCCTGGCACAGGGGCATTTTTTGGGGGGAAACCCCTCTGTGCCTGGCTACAAACCCAGCTGGCTCTTTGCAGAGTTCCTGAACACCAGCTGGTACAGAGCAGTTGCAGCAAATCATTTGAATTGGAATTAATCCGCTTCTCCTCCCCATGTAGCTAAATCTTTAATAATATATCCAGCTATCAATCCAGTTGATATGAAAAGGTCTGATCTGTAAAATCCATGCACAGAAATACAGAGTTCTGTCTATATTAAGCTCTGAATATATTATTCATATGGCCACTGAACTTTGTAGGAATCTTTCCATTTAGTTCACCAGCCTTTATATTAGATCCCCAGTTAAAATATGCTTGGTCATATGGCTGGCACAGAAACTAGCAGTAATATAAAAGAAAACAGAAAAAGAAGTTGGCTTTACTTGTTCTACCTTTTTGACATGCTAGTTTCCTGCTCTGGGATAGGTTTTCAAATATTTGTTTCACAAACCGTTGACACATGCCTGGGTAATTAGTCTATTTGCATGTGCAAATTTCTATTATTTGCTGTGCATCTCCAGATTCCATTGTATGCATTCAACTTTTGCATTTGTTAAACAGAAATACTTTGTACTTGGAGGAAAACTAGACCTCCCCACCCCCCTGCATTTCTTCTATTTACTATGATAACACCGAGAGTTAAAAACAAAACACATTCACCATTAAAGCAGTATTAATTCGTATGGAGAATCCAGTTCATCCAACGGTTTTCCATTTTCTACCTATCCATGTTATAAAGATGTTAATTTATTTAAAGCACAAAGACTAGTATTATTTTAGTTCATATTTAGACTTACAGACTCTACCACAAACTTAATTTTCCTCTCTTTCCTCTGCATTGTATTTAGTAGAAAACAATTACAAAGCACTTTTTCTTTCAAGGGGACGTCCCAAAAACTTAATCTCTATTGCTTTTAATTTTAAATATACTCTCTTTAAACATTGTGTATCATTTTCTGTATTCACGCTTGGTAAAAATCCAGGGTGCTTATTAATTTTATGTGACCCATGTCCTGCTTCTTTGAGCCAGCTTGTCTGAAGGAAGGAAGTATTGCTATGGTAATTGAGAGCGGTTTGGCGGTAAGGGGTTCGTTAGCATCACTGATGAGTTATTCTATCAATACCAAACTGATTTCCAAGATAAATGCAACCCTGAGGCGTAACAAAGCACAAGCTATGGCCAACTGTCTGCATATGTGAACGTCTTACAGTGAGGATACAGCTTGGAATTGCTTTTATCACTAGTCTGGTGATGTATTTATTGTGGTTTTTGGAAAGAAAATGATTACATTAAGAAGACAGTGAAGTGTTATCAGCCGAATTCTTTAGTACAGCTCCTAACCATTGAAGAAGTTGCTCAGTTGACATTGAATGAGTCAAAGAAAAATTGACATATAAATGATTTGTTAGAAAAGCAAATAATTGGGGTTACAGTTATAGAAAGAGAATGTGAGGCCCCTCAGTGACCACATCATCTTCTATGTACAGAGTTGATAATCTTATCAACGCAAAGTTGCCTCCGTGCTGCATTTAAAAGCAAGTTGCCTTTATTCCAGCTTCCACTCCATTGAAATCTGCTATAAATACCTACTTTATAACACTGACCCAATATATAAATTGCTCAGTTCAAAAGAAAAGCTTTTTTGGAGGAAGGGGGGGAATGGAGTAAACGCAGTGTGTTGTAAAAGCTAAGTGGTTTTATTGGCACTTTAAAATACCCTTTTATGCTGAACTCTATCAGCTCTGATTATATATAACAACAGTAGTTATGTATTAAAAATGTGTGTCAATAGTTCTACGAACACTGTGATTTGTCATTTGTGTGCCAGAGGTCCCAACAAGCTTGATTGACAAAACCTAGGCATGGCTTAAAGAGATCAGATACATTGTTTGTTTGGTATATTGATAAGAGTAACCATCTCAGTTCTTTAAGAGCCTTCATATGTCAACCACAAAAATGCTGCTGCGTTCTGCACTCGCCTCTCAGGGATCTCCATCGGTGATGCCAGCAGAGAAGCTCAGACCGCTGCACCAAGTCACCAGCCTGCCTGGTGCAGAAGGCTCTCGTAGGAAGTTTTTCAATCAAATAATGAATGAAACCTCTAGTAAAGGTTGAGGAACAAGTTTACTCCTATTTGCATAGGAAGGCTGATATTCTTCTGTACTCATTGCAGTAGAACATGCCCTCCTAACTGTGTAGCTAGATGTCAGTGATGTTAGAGCCTATGAACTCTTGCTCCCAAAACAATGTCTCTACTACAGGAGGTAAAGCTGTATCTCACTGAGAGGTATTAAACCTTAATTTTCCATGGATGAGCCACTCACAAGCAGCATATATTTTTTAATGTGAGACTGTAGCCAGGAAGCAGCCACTCAGACAGCATGTACACCTAAACTTCTTAAATAAGCAGCATATAGAGCAAGCAGTATTGCAGTTGCTTGCAAAGAAATACCAGTCAAGCTTTTAAAAGGATGGTTTTATGACAGTACTGTATATAAAACAGTGGATAAATTTTCATTGCTCTTGGTACAAGGGAAGCTGCCCTCAGCAGGTGTTGAGCCTGTTTTGTCCAGTAAGAGAATCTCTTTTTTAACCCACTTGTTCTGCTCGTGTGTGAATTCACAGGCTGTGAAATGAAACATCCCCCAGGACAGCTCGCTCTTTCAATCCTCTTGCCTGTATCGCACATAAATGATGATATTTGGAAACTAGAGGAAGTAATTTAACACTGGAATCCTCGAAAGGGTTTGTCTGCTTGTTTTGCTGAGATGTAGCTGTGTTACACATTATATATAAACAGCGACTTTTGAAGACCTCCTCTTCTTTGCAGTCACAACTATTCCCGCAGGAATTAGATCAGTGGCTTTATGTTGATAATTGCGCAGTACTGAGTACTTTGTTTTCTTTTCATACCATCCTCAGCTGAAGGCCAAGCTGGGTGATGCCTGCAGGAGCAGCGAGCAAGATTCACCTACTGGCCATGGCTGGAAAGCATTCACCTTCCTTCTCTCTGTACATATCACCTCCCACCACCCTTGAAATTGTGTCTTTAGGTGCATCCTCTAGTCCCAGCTCTTCCTTACTGATCAGGACTGATGGGGCAAGTTTTCTGCTCTGGAAACAGCAGCATCCAAGAGAGAGCAGGAGACAGCCGGGATGTTTGGAACTACCTGGATGAGCCTCTCACCTCTTCCCAAGCCCTGGGCTGGGGTGGCTTCGGGATGGAATGTCCTGCCAAATATTGGTCGTGGCAGATATCGATGAGTCCTCGTGCAGATGGGAAGTTTGCAGAATTATTGCATGAGAGTGACAAAAGCGGCCTTGCTCTATTTGTAAAGCACTTACTACTCATTTAGTGGCTTACAAATAGAAGGTAAAAGAAATAATCGTTTCAGAACATTTCTGTTTTAAAGCTCCGTTTATAACTTTGCAATCTAGACTGGTGGGGATAGTCACAAAGGCTGGCCATCGCCTAATGGGACTAATCACACCCGGCCTGCTCCCTATCAGCGGAGGGAAACTGCTTTCTCCAGGGCTATGTCAGAACAGTGTCAGCTTTGACTCACCCTCTGGAAGAGCTTATCTCTCTGCATTGATACCCAGTGAAATTAAACCCATGAGGCTGAAGTTGGGCTTTGAAATATTCCCGGTAAAGGTGAGGGATGTGTCAGAGACGCTTCTTTCATCCATACTTGCTTAGTTTAGAGGCACTTACTTTTAGTTTTAAAAGTAGACAGACAGTTAATAAAATGTACATTTTAAGAAGTTATTTTAAGATAAGTTGTAAGCTGCATATTTCAACAGCTGTCCCTGGGTAGCCAGCATGTTCAGTAACTGATGTCCAGCTGTTTCCGACTTAAGTACTCTGTGGAGGAACAGAAATAAACCGGTTCTTCTGTTGTATAATACAAAATGCATCCGATAAACTACTCAGCCAGTTCTGTTTGTAGCCTTAAGATGTCACTAACTGACTTGGCCTTGGTTTTTTCTGCTGGTTTGCAGCAGAGCTGGTGCTGGAGAAGCGGAAATAGGCTGTTATTTTTAACACATCTCCCCCCTCCTACAGTGAGTGACAGACAAGGTGCTGATGTCAATTGGCTAGTGTTACAGGCATTAATTAAGTCAACTAAAAGTCCTTTTAGTTTCCATTTCCTTCTGCAGGAACAGCTAACCTACACAACCAGGAAGCGCGAGAAGAGGAGGCGAGCGCTGCGGTGACCCGCGGCTGCTGAGCCGGGGTGTCTGAACTATATTGGGGTGTACGAGTTGCCTGAACTATTAATGGTACTGCTGTGAGGGGCCCAGCTGAAACCTTGCTTTATTGTGAGGTTAAGTTAGGCATCTCAATGTTTTTCGCTACTCTTTTTCTCAAGCCCCTCTGGTTTGGTTTGGTTGGGTTTGGTTTGGTTTTTTAATACAACTTGTTCCCTTTCTTCTGCAGGGCTCCATGTATGTTTGGGGGAACAGATGGCACCAGTTGAACTGTTCATCTTCTTTACTAACCTGTTTCAGGCATTTACGTTCCAGCTCCCCAAAGGAGTAAAGGAAATCAATCTGGACTATGTTTTGGGTGCAATACTGCAGCCACATCCATATAAATCCTGTGCTATTCCACATTAGTCTCCAAGTTACTACAATGCAGAGGGACTTTGACCACTCAATCATTGCAGATATTTTAAAAACACCTATCACTATTTCAATCGTATTCAAATAGAGGCAGGTCAGCATAGCAAATTATTATAGTGTGCTTTTATTTAGGAGGTCTGACCTTACATAGTTGAACTTCTTGAAATTAAAATAGGTCTACTTGCCAAAGCTCATATAATCACAACTTAAGCATATACAAGTATGCAATGTTACCAAAAAAAAAGAAGTATTTTGACCCTCAGAGGATGTAGGATTTTAGAGGTATGCCAGTATTTCTTCACATATTGCATATTAGAAGCTACATGATGACTCCTGATGCTCAACTCCAGACTTTCCACTTAAGCAACGCCTGTTTTGAAGCACATTTTCCAAAAATAAAACTAGCTTTCCCTGCAAAACAGCTACCTAACCAGAAGCTTCCCATCCTACATTTATGCAATAGATCACTGGCACATACGTGTAGAACCTGTATTTGTCCATACTAAATCATATCTTGTTTTGGTTTAGATAATCTATTTAGCATAGCACAATCTCTTTGAATTCTGATCTTGTCTGTGGATTAAACATCACTTGCCAGTGGACAAATAAATAATTATTAAAGATGAAGAAAGCAAGTTTTCATGATGAATTACCCAAAAGGCTGGTCCTCAATCGCTGAGACACTGAGAATGTTTTTCAAATCCTCAAAAGAGTTTGGATTCCGTGGAGCCAATTATCTGGTTACTATGCTATGTAACTATGTAGTTACTCCTTGTTTTTCGCAGGCATCACGTCATGGGATCAGCCTGTCTTTCCCCTGGAAGCAGCAAGTCGTTTGTCAAGTGGAAGGAGCACTGGACTGACTGCCAGGCCGACCTTGGCACATGAGCAATCAAACCGACCAGAAGTCTTACCTGGAAAATATGGAAATCTATAGGATGACACTGGTGTGGTACTAGAATCAGCACTATGAATTTGTTGGCTGCCTGAACCCTGTTAAATTGAGATATTTACACTAAAAATGTCTAGAACTTTATTATCATCTTGTCTGGAATTAAGGACTGAGCAGCTTATTACACACTGTTCCTTCAGATGCATTTCTCTGATAAACACTGCTTTCTGCAAAACCACACCAGTCTTTCTCTATGTTTCTTTCTGGACCTTTCAGGGTCCATCTTTCAGCAATTCCTCCAGTCAGATCAGCCGAAACATCTGCCCCCTGTCCTGCCCACAGCTGGACGGACACAGAAAAAAGTTCCTACAAACAGCAAAAGTAAAGAAACCCCACCCCGTATCCCCAGGTAGGCGAAAGAAAGCACGTACTATTTTATTTACAGAATACAACCTCTAAAGAATGCCTTTCCTATTCCTTTTTTTGGTGAGAAATTGCTCACGATTCACATCATCCTATACAGAAACTACTCTAGTCTAGTATTAGTCATCTGTACCTTAGTATTTGTGCACTACATCATCTTCCGTTATCTACTAACTGCATCCTATATGAATAAATAGCCCATCCCTCACAAAGCCACTGTTATTACTGCACAGTATATTCCCAGCAGCAAAGGGGACAATCACAAGTCACAGACCTGTGTTTTCTGTGGATTTCTTTCATTAAGTCAACCCCTCTACCCAAGGGCCAGGGGATGGAACCATTAGATTTAAACCCATCACTATAGGTGAGTGTGAAAAACAGCTTTTTTGGTAAACATCATGTCCTGTCATGCTGGCTCAGCAGCCTGCTTGCTTGACCCCACTTGAACTTCTTGAGAGACGCTAATGGAAACGGCCCAAATACAGAAAAAAAGAAAGTGGCCTTGACCCAGCCCAAAGAGCTTAGAAGTAGCATACTAGCAGCTAAGGTGACTTGTAGTGACAAAGCCTTCATCCTATGGCTCAAGTTTTGCCTGGTTTTGCCTGATGGGGATTCGTAGCACACTTACCTTGGCACATATTTGCCAGGATGGGAAAAGCTGCTGTTGGGTTCCTCAGAGTTGCCTTCAATAGGGAAGAGAAAGATCATGGCCAACGGGGAGGAACCGGACACCTCCTTAGTAGTGCTTATTAATTAGGAAAATAAGTGAGTATAAAAAGAACTGCTGTTGTGTTGTGTAGCGAAACTTTAAAGCACTAGTGTTAAGTGGTTAGATCTTATAAACTTTATTGCTTTAAAGAAAAAAAAATAATGAATGGTAAACACCAGGCAATATGCAAGAGCACAGTAAGAGAGGACATGCCGGCTCTGGGTTATAGTAGAGGTCTCTTATTCAGGCTTTACTGCTCTTCCATGGTTTCACGGACCTTTTTGTGACCCTAAGCAAGTTACTCCCATCTCACTATTCTTCCATTTCCTCTTTCTGTAAAATGATATTAATAGCACTTCAGCTGCAGAGCAGGTTTATTATACAAGGCTTAATGAATGTTTGTGTCCCTCTGATTGAGATTCTTTCCTGATGGAGGCAAGAATTTTAAGCAGGTTGATTAAATAGAAGAGGTTTCTAACTCTGAAACTATTATTAAAAGCAGAAGGAATTATTTCTTAGGGAAATTTTAATTCGAATTGCCTAAAACATAGCAGCTTTAGTTATTCTGTTATATAGCAACTTTAGTTTTGTTTCCCCTAGAAATTCTGTTAGGAGGGCGCTCTGACTTTTGAAATGATCCAAGGCAATTAATGCCTAGACAGTCAGTTCTAAAGTCTTATTGCCCTGAGGAACAACAAATTACAGCAGTTGACACAGACAGAAAACTTGTCACTGTATCAGCAATATGTACTGAGTTCTGAATTGGTGGAAAAATGAATTTTTGGATGTTTGTTTAGATCCAATCCTCTTCCCCAAGGCTGTGATGTTACTGTAACTCTCTGGCACAAGACTTCAAGTGCAGAGAGGTGCAAGACTCTTGCTGTTTGCAAGAAGAAAACTCAGCAGCCCACAACAGAATGGATGAAAAAGGCCGTACTGAGCATGGAGCGCTAAATCAAGCCAGCAGGAAACACTGAAGACAACTTCAGGGTGCCTTGAATGCCTTGGGGAGGCTGGTAGTGGTGTACCTGTGTTCACCTGTGACTGAAAGCCCAGAAACATCACAAATGTCATGCTTTTTGAAAGAGGGTTCCCACTCTTCCTTCAAAAGACTGCTGCCAGAAGCTGCAGATGTGGCCACCTCTGCTAAACTTCATTGCTAAGAGTCATTTACTGAAAAAACAGGTTGCGCCTCTACCTTCATCTGTCCTGAGGGATTCAGATGCAGTTTTCCTCCCTGTCTGCAGCCAGTCCTGTATTACAGCCCCCCAAAAGTGACGCTTCAGCAGGATATGGCCCTCAGCGTTTGGGGTGCTGCTCATGTTTGAGGTGTTGCTCAGGGCGCTTTTGGCACAGCCTGTGCCACAGCTTAACAGCCAATTCCTTTATCTTTTATTCTGAAAGAGCAGCTCGGTTTCCCAGCCCTCATTCCCATCTGCAGAGTATCTCTGAAGATGACTAGTGAATTCACAAACATTAGAAATATTAATTATGCCAGGCTTATATCTGGAATTGCTCCATTTCCTTTCCCCACCTCTTGCTGTCATGTAGGTTAGATAGCTTCTGCCATTTGAGAAGTGACCAGTCCTGATGAAATAAAATTGTCAGGCATTAAGTGAGTGTGTTTTAAGCCTCATAAGATTAAATAATGTGAGACTCATCAAAAATCCAAATTAATTTGATGTACTTTGTCTTAGTAATTTGTCTTAGGGGTGATTTGCACTTCTGGATGGGTAGGGACTCCAAGAGCAAGGGTCACACACCATGGCAATGGTGTATGGCAATGTCATCCACCTTCTGTGCAACCCAGCAGCATGCTCAAAAATCAGTTGTGTCAACAGAAAGTTCCATGCATACCCAAGGAACTCACTATAGGAGCTGAACACTCAGCTCTAACACTTCTGAATCACACTTTATAGGTGTTATATACTTCTTAAGTATAACTTCTTAAAAACGAAACAATCTTTATCACAGTAATAAAAGAGTAACTACAGTGTCCTCATTTGCTTTTGTGTCACAACAGAAGGAATTTGTAAACACTCTCAAAACTTTCAGAAAAGCTTCAAGAAGTTCCCCAAAAGCTAAGCATTTAAAAGGTTTTCATTCTTTCCTGGAATCAGTCCCCTTTGGTTATGAGATTAAACAATCCAAGCTAACATATATATGTATATATAGAGAGAGACTGTTTTCACGGTTATATATAGTGCTGTTCCCAGTGACTGGGTGGCAGCAAACCTGAGAAGGTTTTTGTAGGAAAGCCTTATAGCCAGATCTCTTTCACTACAGTTTGCACAGGCTCTGAGCAATAGGTGACTGTACCTGTGACTGTAACACACGGAGGGAAGGAGGAAGATTTAACCATCTGCTTTGGATTCAGATATTTATTACAAAATGCACCTCTGTGCTTGAGTAAGTATTTTTTACAAGTGGTTGTATCACCTGATGTTAGCAGTTATATGAATTTAATCTCTCTTCTGTGGATATGATGAAAAGCTTGGCAATAATTTAGACAGTGACCAAGGCAAGTATTACAGAGCACTATTGTGGGTCAGGGATTATATAGCTACTGCTGCTAGCCAGAGACAAAAGATGTGATTTTTTTTAAGAGTCAGCCTCAAATAGAAACCACAGTGTTTCCATTATTATACAAACAGGGCTTAGAGTCCTTGTCTTTCTTCCTGCTGTGTTAAAACAAGTTGAACTGGTTAATAAAATTCAGGGACAAGTTTTGTTTTTCTCAGAAAATGGAGTGGATGGAGCCTCTTCAGAAAGCTGTATGATGTAGTTTTACTAATATCTGCAACTTCTAGCTAAGAAAGCTAGTTCACGATTCCCTTGTTTCAACCAGAGTGGCCAACAGAGCCTTTATAAAACTGGCAAGGGGAGGAAAACACACGGGAATGTATAAAGGAAGATCTTACTATGGGAGCAACAGCTTTAATATAGAACACACATGTGGCCAGCAAATCTTCCTTCCTGCTTTGATTCAGTAACCTGACATTCACTCCTAAACCTAACCTGCTTCTCTTGTTCTTGATATCAAGTACAGAATAAATAGATCAATGTCGGGAGGCAGCGTGATGACACGGGAGCAGTGCTTAAAGCGCTGGGATTTATAGATGGTCAGGGAGGCAGATACACAACACGCGAGTGAGAACGTCGGCAGCTTTTGTACCAGTGGACTGTGAGGTGCCTATGGACCCATCATAACGTAAGGAAGAACATTTTCTGTTCTCCTTCTGCAGATACCCCGAGACACAAAACCGGCAGAAATTGCCGGAATCATCTTGTTGATGATTTGTAAGTTGACAAATTTATAAAGCGATCAGCCTGGTGTGATAATCCTTGTGCACATCTGGGAGGAGGCTGGATTGGAGCTGTGCAAAATGGCTGTCATCAAAACTAAACGGTGCCAGTTTTGTCAGAGTTTAGACTCTGGATAACAAATCAGGCTCCATTCAGTGAGAAAACTTCTGGGATACTAAATTAATTCATCGTTTTCTTATGTTTCTGTTTCACGAGTAATATGATTTTTCTGTTTGGTAAAGACTCTTGTAGTCAAAATGTTTAGTGTCAGCTTAATCCTTCTCATGTCTGAGAGTCAGTCATTTATGAAATGGTTAGGTTATTCAAATCCTGCTCATGTAGAAGTTACTACAAAATTAGCATGAAATCTCCCAACAGAAATCAGAAGTTTCACGGGGCTTTTGCTATGAAAGAATAACAACAACAACCATCATTTCTTGAAACCTGTCCAGAATGTCATACTAAGTTCTGCGTGTGTTAAAACTCACAGAGACCTTACCTGTCAGTCAGTTCTCTCAAAATAAATGGTGAGAGCTCCTCTGGTAATCTAATTCAGATCTTGTGTCTTTTTTGTGTCCATTGCATTTTGACATGGTCAGGAAATAAAACCATTCATCTTCCCCTTGTAAAAATGTATTTAATCAGCTGCAAAGCTACATTCTGTTCTCTCTTCCCTGTTATGGGGATCTTTCAGCATCAATGCAGAATTGCACATACAGAAACGTAGACAAACGGAGGCTGCGGTGAAAATTAGATTTATGATCTTCTTTCACAAAGAATCCTGTTTTTTCAGCCTGTCTACAGAGTTGTCAGAATCCATTAAAAACAGAGCTCCTTGTTTACCATCCAGACCTGAATTTTTCAGAGGTGGGTAGAGTGGCTGTGCCTTCATAATAACAGTTGCGGGAGTTGTTAGGAAGGAAACTGAATGTTTCTGTAGACACTTTAATGCAAGTTTTTATTCCAAGTTTATCAAAGACATTTTTGCAGGCACACCTCTTAAGGAAAACCGTTCAAATTTTAGTTTTCCATGTTAACAGTTTATTTATTTCAGCTGCTGGTCTCTCTAACAATTGCATTCCCAATCACTTTTCTTCCATCAGAGGCAGCAATCAGAAAAAGCTGTCATTGCCCCTCAGCGTTTCTTGTTGGCTAATTGGAGTTTCTGGCTCTTTATCCTGATGATTAAAAGAACAGCTGAGTGGAAGTCAGAATGCATTTACAGAGCTGACACACCCAGCCCTGCTCTTTGGTTTGCTCTGATTAATTTAGCAAATGAAACTCCTGTAAACTCACATAACTTTTTTGCTTATACAAAACTACTGTTGCTATATAGTTTTCAGTAAGCCCTGAGTAAACTATCCTGTAGATAACTAACTCGGTATAACAAAAGCCTTTAAAAAGCTTTTTGTTGAAAAGTGTTTTTCAGTAAAGTAACATTTTGTGCTGGGTCATATAGATTGTATGAAATGAAACGGCTCTTTTCAAGAAGCTGCCTTTATTTTAGGGTATGAGAAAAACAACTGTTACTGTTTACACTCCTTGATCAAGGTAAGGGTGTTTGTCTAAAGTATTACTACAGCTTGGCTTGCAAACACTTGAAGATTACTCACCATTTTTCTATATATAGCCTACTTTGTGGAATTGGCTTTATCAAAACTTTTGGGAAAATCTTTAACAGAATTTGAGAAACCTGCCTAATTTATGCAGCCATCTCTTCTCCTTCTATTGATTCCCTCCATGATATATGTTTATCCCTGTTATCTGTGAAAACCTAGAATTATAACTGAAGCATTTCTATTTTATGTCTGCAATTGCTGGTAGAAAAGAGATGGGTTTTTATGGGTAAAATCCATAATCTGCTTAGTGAGTTTTAAACAAATCGCCTTGTAAAACCAAATACAAAAGTGTCCCAAGTTTACAAGATGGACATTTCCAAACAGTAAAGCCTTACTCCACTGCAATTTTTAGAAACTACTTTTAAAGAACTAACTATTCCCACACCTTTTGTAAGGAAATAATACAAAGTGAACCCGCCAGCTCCCTGGTTTTGAGAGTGTTGGGGACGGGGTCCCCACATCAAAACTATTCTGGAGAGATCAACCATTGATGATTTAAATCTTCACTACTTTATCTCTTTGTTTGCTGCTTGGAATGCTATTGATACCTTCTTTGTCTTTGTAATTGTTTTAATTAGCCACCCAGCATGGGCCCCTGACAGTGCTTGTGATAGAGTATTATGGACAACCCAGCAGGACAGTGAGCCTGTTAACATGAAACACAGACATTATGGCAAGCTTAATTTCTTTTATTTGTGTCATTTTTTTCTCCTGTCGTCTTTGTTTGTGTGTGTGCGTGCGTTATTATTCGGGAGAATGGAAATAACTTCTCAAGTACTTTGCCGTTTAAAAAGGGAAAGAAGCGTGAAAACGCCATAACAAACGTTTCTCGGGGATTGTACAATTAAAGCTGATATTACCACGTATTGTTTCTGGAGTCAGACAAAGAATGAAACATTGGCCGTATTGATTAGTCTTTTCATGCGTCGTGTCTTCAGCAATTAGACCGATATTTATGTCATTTACTGTACTCTCGACTCTGCAAATTTCTTCTCAGTTATTATTTTTTTGGCTCTGTAATGTTATTTGTTCTTGTTGACCACATCCTTCTTTTGTAAATGGAAATCTGGATGTTCAATTATGATGCAGATCTGCAACTCATTAGCAGTAAGCTTTGGTACTGTTGCCATTTGAAGACAATTCTGTCATTTAATTTGTGGGAACTTTTGGCAATGTGTATATGGGGGCGGGGGGGGGAAGGCAAAACCCAAAAGTTTGGGTTTTAGAGATAAACAATTCAACAACGTCAAAACTTCAGATCCTTTCATAGCGTAGTTTTTCTTTAAACACAAAATGTGCTTGGGATAGAGGAATGTGAATAGAGAGAGCTGCTTCATGAAAGCACAAGTTTCCTTTGAGCTTGGCTTGTTGAAGTTAGCCCAAGGTCAGTCCCTGCCAATTATTGCCCCACTTCAGCTGCTCTCTGGACATTAATAAAAGCATCTGCTTTATTAACCAGGAATCCAGTTTTGCATTCTCAAAGCAATGAGTTTGGGATTTTTTTCCCACTCACAATGTTGAATTTGTACCTCATTACCATATTTGTTTCGTTCTGTTGGCCTCCATGGAATATATTTGTGCTTAAGTATGAGTTTGTGACTTGATAGACCAGATTGAAATCGTTCTCCACTTTGACAGAGTTGAATGTAAATCCTAAATACCTGGGAATTCTGATGATGTCAGAGGCATTGCTTCTTTTCAGTGTTGCCAATTCTTGCATTATTTTCCACATCCCTTGACCATGATGAAAAGATGTGTGGTGGGGGAGGCTTGTTTTTTAAGCTTTTACTCCTTACTGTTTTGAAGAGAAGCTGAAATCCAGCCTGTGCTGTGGGAAACCTAGGGGGCAGAGGCTGCGATGCTGCGCTGGGTGCTGAGCTCCAGCACCATGGGAGCAGAATCACTGCACAGGGAGCTGAAATCTCAAAATCAAAGCGTAATGCAGAGGCTGCACAGGCAGCATATCTGCCCCTTTCACAGGCTGTAGCTCAGCAGCTGAAGGTAAATTCTCACCCTTTTCTATTGATGTTAATAGAGCAGTGAAGGCTCTGAGTCCTGGCTGGATGGGGCTCCAGCAGGAGCCTGTTCAGCTTCTGTGGGGACAATAAATCAAAGGCATATTAGCTGTAACGCCATAATTCAATATATTAGACAAAATGACATAATTTAAATTTGGAGTATGAGAAATCTCTGTTGCTATTAAAATAGTGAAAGAAGGCTCTTTATTAGAACAATTAGACAAATAATGTTGCTTTATGTAGAGTGTGAAGGAGACGAGGTCTTCCAGGGAAGAAAGCAGTAAGGCATTCACTGGCCGTGTTTTTATCTTCAAGATGGTCTAAAATGTGGTCATATGAAGTTTCTCTGTGTGACAGTCCCATTTGCTTTGCTGGTGGATATGAGGGCAAAGAGATATCTGTAGTTTTCCTCAGCACAGTTCAGGTGTGTTAGCAGCATTGGGGCATGGCAGAAATTAAGTTCTATCTTCTAAATGAAAATTAGCAGATCTCGAGAGAAGTCATGCAACATATTCTCTTGGTCACAGATTTCTTGTTTGACCTCGGGCAACTTGCACAGCCCACTGTGTTCTTCAGCTGCCTCCACCTATGACTCAACTGCAGCTCCTTTTGCTTTTCTAGGACATTATAGGGCCAAAAAGCCATTAAAGATTGCAAAGAGCTCAGGGATTGCTGTGAAGAGGGCTGAATGGAAGAGGAGTGATCAGTATCTCTGATCCCAGCACTTAGCCATCCTTTACAGAAGAATAAATCATCTTATTGATGTCTGGTTATGTCTATTTGTTTCTCATCACCAAATAGAAACATAATTCTCTGCTAGCATTCAGACTGAATAACTGTGGCATGCCATGTTTGCCAAATTGGTACTTGTAGTTATATGTGATATTTTCATGTTTTAATCGAAAATAACTGTGCTAAACTTTGCAAATGTCTTTGCGTCGTGAAATCGTGCACTTGCAAACTTTGATTTTTTAATTTCTGAAGTTTCCATTCTGATTACTTTGCATTTGGATGTGCGTTTACTTGCAAGTGGCAGTGGTGGCACTGCTAATTAGGTTTTGATTTACTTATTTCTATATGTGTTCATGGAAAACGTGTGTACAAGTTAAAGATACAATTTGGTGTTTGGTGCTTATTATATCCCTAATAATGCATCTACTCTTTTCGATAAACCTGATTGGGAAGAATTAGGTGTCCTTAGGGAGAGTGGTTGAGCACCTGAATTAGATGCTTACACACCTGAATTCAATACTCACCTTGTAAAGGTGTAAGCAAAATCAGAACAAACTAAACCCAGAAAGAAACCTTTGCACTCAAAATTTGTGAGAAGAGACAGAATTCCTCCTGTTTTGGGGAAGTCTGATAGGTTATTAAGAGATTAATATACTCTCTGTGATTACAATGGAGCCATTGGTCTGGAGTAGTTTTTTCTTTTCAGATCAACAAACCTTGTGCACTGCTTATTTACTAGATGATTATGGCTCTTCTAAAGCAACAGTAGAGTTTTTTGTGGTCCTCAGTCTGACTCACAATTTAGAAATAATAGCTGTGTTTACGAATCAAGCATGAGCAAAACTCTCCTGGGTGAGGCAGTGTCTAAATAGAGACAGTTTAGTTACTTCTTACTCAATATTTGGTAGGCAACAAAGGCCCATCCCAATGCCAGCGGAAATCGGTGGCTGTCTTTATGGGATGCTGGGTGAATTATCTGATTTGACCACTTTGGACAAGGAATTTTATTTTTATGTTGGAAAACCTGCATGGGAAAGCTTTGTAAATTATCTGTAAACTCTGGACACTGGCACGCAGTAATGCAACCGGAATCATGTGGGTCTCTCCTCTCCCCATACAAACTTAAGCACTGTAGAGTTTAAAAAGAAAAATAGTATCTTCTGCATCTTGGCTTGAAGTTCTCATTGTCAAAGACTACTAGAGTGTATTTAATGTTAAATTCGTGGTTTCGTAGTGGTTAATGTCCAGGCCGGTTATTAATGACCCCACTGCGCAGACTGCGGGTGACCGACCCCAGACTGGGCGGGTGGAGGTGCCCTTAGGGGTGTGTGTGGGGACCTGCTCTCGGGTGTGGGCATGGAGGGGTGTGCATGTCTTGGAGACACCAACAATTTACACCCGTCCTGGTGGAGATGCCATGACAGGGACAGTGTTTCTTGTACCTCAAGCAGTGTAGAAGGCCATTGTAAACTTGCTGGGGAGAAAGGATTCGTGTCTGAAATAGGACAAATACATGACCCAGCTAAAGCCATTAATTTCTTACACAAGAATTCTTGTAGTAACGCATTTACTGAAAGGCAGCTTGAGTGTAAACAACTAGTTGTAAAGGTCGAGTGATTATTTTCTAGTTTTCATTTGGAACTAGATGGTGAAATGTTTACATCGCCTATTGATATGATTGATGTGGAAAGCAAACAAGAAAAAAAAAATCCTTTGCTGGGTCAACAGGTTACTTAGAAATGTGTGGAAAGGTTAATCCAAAAGCTTCTGTCCTTCTTAAGTGACCATTCTTATTTATGTATTCATAACCCTGGAAAAATCATAAAGACCTTTCCCCCTACTCCAGGAAGTCATACTCATGCATTTACCTGTTACAAATAGCTAACTAAAGTAATCCACAATTTTTATGACCCCTCACTGCACTTTCAAATGAGGTTGTTTTTTTTACTTTGTGAGAGCTTGGTGAGGTATTACTTTCTGCTCAGGTGTAACTGAAATCCTGGCTCATGCATTCAAGAATGTTGTGGCCTGCAAGATATTAATTGCTTCTCAAACCTTAGAACTACTTCAACTTCCAAAGGTTAATGGAGCAGATAGATTTAGGACGTGTTCCTAGCCACACAGGTTATCCTCCCTTCCAGAAATATGACACTCGTTGGAGATGGGTCATTCATTTTTATTGTTTAAAATGTAACGAAGCATGGCATTTATAATCCGCTGGCTGGGAACATCTTACTTGTGAAAAAACAGGCCACCAATACATGCTGCTTTTATGGGTTTTAGCACATGCGTCTTTGTTCTCGTTCTCTGACAATGATCACAGAGGCACGTATTTTAGTTAAAGCATCTGGTTACCCTGAGAGGACAAGCCCAGCGTGCCCAGCTGGACACTGGTGCCCACAGCCCTCCCAGGGCGGGAGGTTTGCAAAGACCTGCGGAAACTGGACTGATGTGAGGAGCCCAAAACAGTACGATAAGAAAACATGCCCCCCCTAGTTAGCACCAGTGAGAAGGAGCTGGTTCAGCTTTGCAGGTCGCAAATGTGGTGGGTCATGTGCATTGTTTATGAGTGAAGTCCTCCAGCATCCATATTTCAGAAGTTCCTGAGCTTCCTTGAAGCAGCCTCACAGCAGACAGGAGTGAGCTCTGGGTTACATTACATTTGGTTGACACAAGCTTGCTTTTCTGTGGTGTAAAATATACTCAGCTGAAATTTGGAGCAAAATGTTGGTTTCTTTAAATATTAGTAGGCCAGGACCTTGAACTCTGTGCCAGATGACACTCTTGAACAGCAACAACAAATTCCTCATGTGAACTTCATTATCCACTCCTAATTTTCAGAAGTTATCTAAATTCTATCTATCATAAACCCTTGGCAAAACAACTGCTAAGTTTTGATAAATATTTGATAAGCCTCAGGATTTACTAGGAAGATTCATGAGGGTCCCCTGGTCCCTCCCACACACACTATGGGCTCTGGAATTTCAAAAATATTTGCACAGGTTGTGTGTGAGCAGCGTGTGTGGACACATGGCTGCCCACAGCATGGGGAACCTCCAGCTTCTCCTCTTCGTCTAACACAATCCTATACAGCAGTTTGGTTTGCCAGGTTCTCCAACCCGCTAGATACTCAAAATAAGATTGAGAAGGCCTAACTCTGTTTTGTATTAGTTAAGAACCGTGTTTCTCTACCCCAGTTAAGGTTTGGACTAATAAATACAATCAGTGTTCTGTCAAAAGGAGATAAATACTTCTTCTGGGTTTCTGGTGTATGTCAGTGAAGTTAGGTATTTTAATAGGTTGAAATCGTGATATAAAAATGTCATATCCATTGTTGTTTGAACAGGCTGTATTAAAACAATGATGAAAGATATTTTCAGAATTATAGGGAAAACAAAAGAGAACTTTGAGCTTGGTTTGGGAGATATCCATGCAAGCATTAAGCTTCAGTTGCCATTCCAAGGAAATGAGTCAAACTGTCTGTAAAGGCAGGTGTCATCCAGACTTTTTTCTCTCATTTAAAGATACAGGCTCAAATAAATACTGCCCTCAAATCTGTTAGTGATTTTTTTTTTTCTGTTTCCCCTTGGTAGATGGTGACAAATTTTATGCTTTAAGTTTTGACCTTGTGGAAGAGTCTGTCCAGCATTTCTGGCTGCAGCTTCTTTGCACTCCAGACTGCTTTACATTAGTACTGGGCTTTAAATATCTTGAGATAGTGGCAGGAGTTTTTCCAGTGTTACTGAGTAAAACTCAAGAATATTCAGTAGAGTCTTACCTTGTAAATTTAATTTGAAAACTTTCGCTTTATTTTTGTTTAATTCCTTTAAATTTCTGAGTTCTGAGTGTATTTACCTTTTCCTCTCCAACATAGGAGGCTCGTATTTCTTTCCTCCAGTTTCTCAGTAGGGCTCTTATGAATCACAGCAGTAGCTCCGCAACTTGTCAGTCAAATATGCATGCGCATTGCCCACCGCTTCAATGATAAACTATGGGCTGGAGACTGCCCTGTCTGGTTTTAAACCTTGTAACCGTTTACCTTCTGCACTCCTGCCAAGCATCTTACAAGGCTCAGGATCGCTTTAAGACTCTGTTGTAAGAAATATAGCATTTAGAGGAAAACTCCTAAGGACCTGGGATTAGCATGGCAATTTCAATACAGATCTACTAGAAGAGCCTGTAGAATTTCTGCTGGGGGGGTTATTTACCCTGCACGCACCCGCATCCAAGGACACTACGAGTGGTAAGAGCACAGTGACCTCAGTTGCCCACAGAGAGGGATAGTAAATTATATGATGCTCCTTATAGTCTCCTGCTGTGGAAACTTAACTTTATAGACTACAGAGTACCACTATGCAAAATACGAAGGAGGAAATTTTACATCTTCATCACAGAGTGATGTTGAGGGTGAAATGATTTCAATACCTAGGACAAATAGTAAGTGGGAGGTCAGTAGATAAAAGAGATTAAGAGCACCCAAAAGGTCAGCACGTCTTGCTGTGGAGCCAGGCAGAAGGCAGATGAAAGGGAGAGACGTGCCAAAGAGCAAGAGGTTTGGCTCCCCATACAGTACGGGCTGCCCCTCCAGCTGCTTAAGACGCACTCCCGTTGGGCTGCTGGATGAATATATACATCACAAGAAGGGAACAGTTGTTTAACAGAATTTCTTCACCACTGCATTTGGATTAATTGAATCCTGTGCGAGGCCTTATCAGGAAGAGCTGTCAGCAAAGAATTCCAATAATCCAATCAGGAGGTCACGAGTGCAAGAATAAGTATCTACAAATCGGATTGAGAGAGCCAAACCTGAAGCCAAGCAATATTCCAAAGATGACAGAATAGATGATTTCACCACGTTGCTGATATAATTAATGGAGATTGATAAATTCATCACAACACCCACGTTTTGTTTGTTGTACTGGAAAGGTGATAATCTAAAAGCCTGATTAAAAAGGCAACAGAACAAAACAAGAAGTGTAAATCAAGTGATAGTAGTAGCTAAACAATCATGTCTCTCATGTTAGAGTTTGTGCAATATTATGAAGTATTTTTACGCAGGTGTCCAGTGTTATCCACCAAGTACAAAGCCAGTTGATAACTGAGTAACAGATCAATTCGAGGAAAAAAAAAATAATCATTGGTCACAGGACTGTTTGTGTCAAACAGTCACCTAAAAACAACTTTTCTGCACTTTAGATATTCAGGAACATCATCTGTGTCAAACTGTTCTTGGGAAGAAATATTTCAAGTGGATGACTCAGACCTTAGTCACTTCTTGTTGTGTTTTTCCCATTGTAATTAGCAGAGAAGTCTCATAACCTGAGTTGTCTTATATAAAAATAAAGCTGTCCATAACTCCATGAAAGACAATAAGTCCATCTTTCATGCAGTTTCACATGTCAGTCTATTGATTTAAGGTTTTGTTTGGTGGTGGTGGTGTTGGTTGGTTGTTTTGTGGGGATTTTTTGTGGGTCTGCTTTTTGGAGGGGGGGTGGTGAGGGGTTTGCCTGGGTTTTTTTGTTTTGCTGATAGCAAAGGATAGTCTCAAAAAGAGAAATGCAATGTGTGCTTATGACTAGGCCTTGACTAGGACAAGCACTGTAAATGTACACATTTCATTTTCAGCACATACCTTGTCCCAGTTGAAAGCTGATATTCCACCAGGACAGACCCGGGGACTTCTCATTCAGGGCAATTGTAGGGCCATGAATTAGTAATGCGAAACAAAATGCCGTGATTTGTGCTGTGGGTAGGTCTCCCCCCACTCTTGTTGAAGAACTATAAAGTACCGTTCTGCAATTTTCTGACTAGAGATGCAGAGACAATATGTCTACATATCTATATATTATTTGTTTTCTATATCTTTCAGTGTTATGAGATAGTAAAATCTGCATATGTCAATAAAACAAAAGTAACCAAAAATGAGAACAAGTGAAATACATTAAGTTCAACTTCCCTTACATGGGAATGATTGAGAATAAGCTTGTGATTTAACCCAGTATGACTGGGAGTTGATCTGGTCTACTGCTGAGTGCAGAAAGGCTTTTCTGATCCAAGAGACGCCTCTCTGTTGTAAACCCTTGTATTTCTAACCTTTAACATCTTACCAAGAGCACTGTCCATTGCTTTCACATCATTTTCTGAGTTTAAATACCTCTCATCTGAGCTTGTTCTTCCTTAATCTTTAAACCTTGCTTAGTGCTACCTTCATACTTAATCATTCTCCTGCTTTGCAAAGCACTTGGGGATCATTCCGATGACAAATTTCAGCTTCATCGGCTGCTGACCCACATATGCTCTGCAGCCAGACTGCAACTGCCTGTCCCAATAGGTCCTGGGGTAACATTATAATTAAAGAGCAGCTGCTGGCTCATACAGGCTCCATGGACACTCTCACAAAGGGCAACTAATGTCCCACATTTACTGAATGGATCTTTAAGGAATTTCAGTGATGGAAATCAACTTTCCTCCCCAGGAGTAATTACAGCACATCTGCCTTGTCCCAGCCAAACACTGCACTTGTCCTGACGGTTGTGTCCAACCCAGTGCTACATTTGTGCCTATAGTTACGGCAACTGAGGTACTGACAGTACGCTGGGACCTCCATCCATCTTGCTAGGGTTCTCCATGAGTGCCAGAGATACTTCTGTGCATGTCACACAATGAAGTTGTGTGGTTAATTACACCTGTTTACCTCTCTTATGATTAAAGAAAAATGGGAGTGAAATTTAAAATATCCTTTAATATGTCAACAAAAAAGGATAAAAGAAAATAATCTCATGTTTGGTATATGATTAACCTGTGGAATTTACTGCAGTAGGATATTACTGAGGCAAATAGTTTAGTAGGATTTAGGGATTAGACACATGAATAAGAACTGCATTTGCTACTTACCTTCTCTAGATTTAAGAAAGGTAATTTCTTCCCAGTGCAATTCGATACATAAGGTCAGCAAATGATCACTGGCATAGCACTGGGAATGTCTTCTCCAGCCTGTGGCTCCCAGCAGGTCTCCAAGACAAGGTTCTTCCTTCCTGGAGAAGGATAAGGTATCAACGTGCTTGTCAATCAGGGCAAATTACTGTACCGAGCGCACGACTGCTCTCTTCTGTTGAGAGATTAGTTTGTCCCTGCAGGTCAGGTCAGGACTATTTCACACCCTCAGCAGTTTGAGGTTTTGCCCTCCCACCTTTTTATTCCTTTCTTAATTTCAGAAAGCCTGACAGTGTGGCCAATGCCTTTCCGCAACGATCATTACAACTAATGGACAAGTCTATTTATTATAAAGTCTACCGAAGAGTAGTTAACAAGGCCTGATTTCTATTTAACTGCCGCTCTGTAACCTGCTTGAGAGCAGATCTGCACTCTAAATATAATCACCTCTTAATGCTTCTTATTTATTTATTTAGAGGCAGTATAAACATGATAGACCAGAACCTCTGCTGATACATTGCTGTGCCCCCAGCAGCCAGGATCTGTTGAAATCAATGGGGCTTTAGTGATTTACATCCCCTGAGAATCTCCACATAAAATAAATTCCAACCAGGAGGTAGGAGATATACGTACATGCAGAAGTCAGATAAATTGGTGTGTTTGTATGACACACAGACACTTCGGGGTCAACAGTATGTACAGAAATCAGAGTTCCTTGAAAAGAAAACTGAATGACTAATCCAACTTATTAAACCCGATTTATGTTTGTTAAAAAGCAGTCAGGTGACAACTGACTGATGCGTATCTTTATTTGCTTTGGTGTAATCCTGCATTTTTGTTTTGCACCCGTAGATATGATGTTTCACTGTTGTAAGGTCAGAGTCCAATTTCAGATGTCACAAGCAAGGTAGTGTACAAAGCAGCACACGGCTGCTTTGTGTGCATGCAAAGCAAAAAACCAGATCTTTTGCAACACTGCACTCCTCCAGAGTCACGGTAGCTATAAACTGCTCCATCAACCTTAAAAACAACAAAATGCCTTTAAATCAAGAAGTTGCAAAACATTTCTCAAACTGTCATCCCAAACAGCCAAGCTTTTAAGAAGTTGCAATAGTCCTGATGTTTTTTCCCTTGTTGAGGTTAGTCTTCAGAAAACTATATGCAGTTTTTGCTCCAAGTGGAATGAATACGCATCCAGTTTTCTGAGGCCGCAGTCCAGGGCATGTCCGTAACTGTAAGTTTGATTAAGCTGAAATAGGTAGATTTCTACCAAGGAATGTTAGTGTTGTATATGTTAATTATCTTAACTGACTAATCTGCCGCTTTTCCCCCTCCCCCAGGAAGAAAGAACAAAGTAAAACTTTTGACACAGTTATTTTTGTGGGTTTTAGGGATATAGCCTTGTTCCTTAAGACATGACTACTGTACTCTGACTTATTATAATGCTGTGCCGTGAAACACCTCATAACAATAATGTTATTTCCTCTATTTTCTACTGACCTTTTACAAGAAAATTGCTTTCAGTCTGCTTAAATCCTGTTACTTTTCATAACAACCTCTTATAAATAACAGTGGCATAGTTAGCTAGGTTGATGTGAACAAACCAGAAAAATAAGGCAGACGTTGAATTTTTCCTCTTGTTTTGTTTATTGCTTTGTCACTTACCAAAAGTTGGAAGGGAAGAAAAAAAAAAAAGTAATTGGGTGTTTTATAATTTCTGACCATTTAAAAGAATAAATGACCTGAATCAAAGGTCAAAGCCTTTGTGCTTTCTGCAGTAGAGAGGTTTTTGTTTTGTGTCCCCCTGAATCTTTTTATACTGGAAAAAAGTGAGGAGAGGGGGAAAAAAAAAAGGCAAACTAAAATAAAAATCTTCCCTGTGCATATTAATGCACAAAGTGATTCCGAAGGGATCTTTGCAGCTTTAGATTTAAATGCCTTTTTCCTTAAAGCTTGCAAATATCAACAACATTCCTGCGCACTGTAATCAAATACTTTCCCAAAAAGCCATGGAATGTGCCATAATTTGTCAAAGATCCTCACTGACAAGTTTTTAGTAAAGTCCACTACAGCAAACCCTCCTCGGCCCCCTTGACCCACGTAGCAAGAGACCTTTGACCCTATTTGGGCCTCTTTTATGAGCTTCTTTCACTCTGACCAGATGGCTAAACTATCAAAGGTTTTTATGAGTAAAAACTGCTTTTCAAACTCACGAGTTGTATATTTCTCTCCATGTTAATGTGAACTATCAACCCAAAGGCTTTAAATTGAAAACACAAAAGGTGCTCTGCAGCTGCCAGCTCTGCAGCGGCACCTCACATTGTGCTGGCTGGGTGGGGATGTTTGCAGAGTAAACAGCTGATGTCCAGATGAAGACAGTTTAAGGCCAAATTGTTTAAAAATAAAAAACAAAGCACCTATCAAAACCCTAATAAATTATTTTTCCCCACTATATTGTTTGAAGCCTCTAATGTGGTGCTCGCATATTCATTCACAGCTACCACCAGCCCACCCTCTCTCTTCCACATGGACACCACTACCCAGAGTGGCAAATTAGGACTAATTAGACCAAATTGTGTCAGAAACAAAAATAGAGAGATTACAGACTTCTCAATCAGTTTGAATTTCAGTGCAAACACCTCTGAACGCCTAGACATGACTATATAATGCTGATTGAACTGTCTTGTCCCTTGTTGTCCCTGTAGTAGCACTGAGGAGGATTTTGTTATGCAAGATCATTAATGTATATTTGTTGTTACTGTACAGTTCATCTATTCCATAGCTTTTTCTTTACAGAAAATTTCAGTAGTTCTTTTTTTTTTTTTAATGTATTAAACCCTTCTCTATCTTTTATATAAGCTGTTAATATACTATATGTATTCCACAGTGTTTGCTCTTCCTTTTTTTAACAGGTATTTAACAATTTTCAAATTGAGATAGTATAAGTCACAGAGAGATTAATAAAGAAAAATCATACCCTCCTAGGCTTTCCCAAGGAAGCTGGGGAATATAATCTGCTCTTCCTCTTTCTCACAGGTTTCCAAGAGCTCTTTTTTTAACCCTTCACATGCTGGCATGCCGTTCTCACCATGATGTACTTATTCCGTTAATGGAAAATCATATATTGTCCAAGTTGCAGAACTGCACATTTGGGAACAACTTCTGTTTAGCTTTCTTAATCAAATTAGTTTCATGCAAGGTATTTCTTTAATTCAGTTTGAAATGAAGGTCTCTGTTGGCTATGTATCTTTTTAAGTCAAATATCCTCTCCTCTTACTTAAAATCACGAAAGAGTTTTGTTTGGAGGAAAACAATTGTGTCCGAGTAGGATAAAAGACAAATATTGGCAAGAAGTCTCTGCTTCAGTGAAACCAGGATGTCTGTTAACATCAGGCTCACAGATCATACAGTCAGCCCTGCATTCTGAAATACCGTAGGCCAGGGCTGTGTCTTCTCTTCAGCAATTGTTCAGACCTACTGTACTTATAGCTGTCAGTCATGCCAGCACACGTTACAAGTGAACATAATGTACAGAAAAATAGATGTAAAAACATATCTATTTTTCTCTTACCTCAGAAAAAAAAAATACAGCTTATCCTTTCATTCTGTCTAAAGCTTTTCACTTTCTCAGATTTCTTTACATGTGACTTGTTAATCCATCAGTCTTGTTTATCCAACCAGGTTTATTAATGACAAATGTTGCTGGTCTTGCTGAGTTATGACTGTAAACTGAAAGAATATGAGGGCCAAGGTGAAAAGGTGATTTCTTTATAACAGCTGTAATTTATCCTGGGCTTTGGCCAGGCCTTTGATTTTGGACTGGCCCTGGATATAGTATTCCTACTGATTGCATTAGAATAGCCCTCAGGGGTCATGCTGAATTCCAGGGTCCTGGAACCAGTTAGAAGAATGGAAGATGACCATATGTGCAGGGTTAGAGAATGATAATAAGGTGCAGCACAATACAAGCCCGGGTGTTGTGGAAATCCTCTGCTTTGCCTTCTGCATGCTGTCATTCATGTACGCATTGCATAAGAAATGCATCCCAGCTTGGTCAGGAGGAAGAGAAAAGCAAGCAGCAAAAAAGAAATTAAGTCTCTTAGTTAGTCTTTGGGTTCATCAAAAGTCTCCTGCAAAGAGAGGGTTTGAGTGTATCATGTTACTTCTATTTAGATTTTGAAAGGGTAGGAAAGTCCAGTGCCATGTAAGACAGTTTCAGCAATTGTTTCCGAGTATCACCTCTTGTGCAAAAACCATCTGGTCCTTGTCCCACAGAGAAGGATGAGATGAAAAATATGAGGTACTCATCTCTGGTTTTCTCTTAGTTTAGTAGTCCTGAAATCAGATCATGCAGATAGGCCGTGTCCTGTTCTATTGCCAGCTCTCCTTTCAGATATAGGATCTGGGGCTGTCCAGAGGTGACCGTCCCCTCCTGCCCAGCTGTGGCCTCTGCGGTTGCAATGGTCGCCCATGTGCAAGGAGACCTCTCATCTGCTCCTTTTTCAGCCTGGGCAAATAGCGCATCTTAATCAGGAGCGAGTTCTCGGTCTTTCCTGTTGAAACAGTTTAACTTTTCATGGTATAATTAGAGTTTAAAATTGAGTTGTGAGGAGTGAACAAGAACACATAGAAGTTTGCTAACCAGGGTTAGGGCACTGTCTGGCAGAGATTAACAAATATGGGGCTCTGTTCTAGCGAACAGTTGCATTATTTTTGTTAAGCAGTCACAGATAAGTTACCACAGGAACTTTCCTTATCTTTTAATGTTCCATTTTGAATCATAAAATCCTAAGAAACTACAGGAAACAGGAGGTCTGGGCTCACCTGCCCTCAAGTCAGCTGGATTGCAAACTTTGTAGGCGCAAACAGATGATTATACTGTAATAACTATTGTACAACTCAGTGATACGTACTGCTATAGACAAGTTTTCACAGGTGTAAGATTGCCTTTGAAAAGAGATCAATCCAGCCTCTTAAAGTAGTTTTATTAACTGTTGACAATTCCCATTATTTTTCAGGCATGGCTGATTACACTGTCACTTTTGGCAAATGCTAAAATAGCTTGTGGTCTCTGCTGACTTCAAAAGCTTTGGAGCAAAGCAGCACTGTACCTGAATTCTACAAAATACATCTGATATCTCAATAAGGGCAAAATTGTTAATTGTGGGAATAGAGGTCTGGCTGTCTGGCTGCACATAAAATTGTACATACTACTACTAATCCTTCTACCTGCCAGCCTGTCATTAAGTGCTGAAACTGTGATTTGCAGCCAGACATGCTGACCATGACTCAAGTGACCACTTCCACATGAGATCAGGGCCATAGTCAGTCTGTATTAACACAGGACACAACTTTAGCTCTTCCTTGTACGTGTGCCTTTTGGCCTCCGCAGTGTTTTATCACTATTATCACACATTAACTTATGAGTGATCTAGATTTTACCTAATGTCAACATGAATCTATTCTTGGCAAGTTCTCACGTTGTTTGCCTTGTCAGGCCACATCTGAGCATCTTCCAGAAGTGCAATATGTTTAATCAATGTAGTCAGTGTTCGTCCTCCTCCTGCAAAGGAAAAACAGGTGCTGGAATAGCTTGATTTCAGTAGCAAGAGACTGGGATTTGTTGAGAGGTGGGATGGAGAAGGTGAACATTCACTGCAGTAATTGAACAGACAGAGACATTCAGGCCTCTGGACAGTTCCTAAAAGAAACGTAAAAGCAAGCTATTGCCCACAGACCACTCCAGCTGCCGTTCTGGTCCTGTGATAGGTACCAGGAAATGACCAGACAGAGATATGAGTGGGAGAGCCCTGCTCAGAGAGGCATGTGATTGCGTGGGCAATTGCATACTTCATTTGCTCAGGATGACTTTTTCAGCTCCTGGCTAAACAAATGCTCTTGCAATGTGCCAATGCAGCAATAAATAGCTGAGAGAATTGTTTGGGCCAAATGCTGGTGATTCTGTGTTCTTCATGACCAGTATTTCAGAAAATACAGCTTTAAATTCCTTCATGTTGGGATGGCAAAATGAACAGTGAGGCATCAGTCCTCACTGGCAGAAGCACGGCAACTTATTTCAAGTTTCATTACTAAGTATATAGAGGATATGGTTTTTCATCTCAAAAAACACTTTTAATTTCGAAGAAAGGATACTAGAAAAAAAACATAGCCTTTATCACACATCCTTGTTTCTGTTCTCTCTTTGATATCGTTGTCTGCAGTGTTCGTAGCCTAAAGGCAAAGGTATAAGGTACACCTGAGTGTTCAAGGAGTGGGCACAGAATGGTCCTGCTAGAAATCCTAGGCAGGAAACAGGTATAGCTCATCCATGCCCTATTAGTTTAGAAGCATCAAAATCTCAAGTCGGGCATCATTTTAAATAATGAGATTTTAAAAAATTACTCAATACTCATTTTTTAGTTTCTTTTATTCATTGTTGAGCCCTTAGACTATATGTATCAGAGTTTTTCTTTGCATCAGGCTTGGTAAAACAAAAAATAGTGGTTTTTTCCTTAATGAAAAATAATTTTTTTAAGTCGTTTTTGCACCAACTCTTAACATAATGAGACTTAGCAGTGCTTTGGTATAATACAGCTATATTCCTAAACCATTGCACCGCTATGGTGTAAACAAAAGTACCTGAAGACGAGCTGACCAGAACGGGGATGTCAGAGCTGCAGAATGTCAGGACAAAGAGTGTTGACTGACAGATTCTTGCAGGTCTGGCTGGTGCAGTTCGAGAAGTTCCTGCCTGCCACTGTTTCTCACTGCCTGCCGATCGGTGATAACTAGTTGAGAGGTGGGAGCAAACAAACAAGGGTGGTAACTTCTTAAATTGTTCCAGGTAGATCCATTTACCAAGTGTCAACCTGTATCCTGATGCGTGCTCGGTCTATTGAGGCTGCCTCTTGTTTGGCTAAATTTTGGCGCTACTGATTTAAAGACAAACATTAAAAAGAGTAATAATAAAGTTGCATTTCTCAATTTGAGTCTTAGGGGGGTTGGGGAGAGCACTGAAATGAATGACATGAAATGAAACCCCTTCACAGGTAACTGCACCTTGAGCTTGCATAATGCAAAGCTGTTGTTTTATCTTCACATCTGACATGCCACTGGCCTTATTTGCAGAAAGCTGACCTTGTGTCAAACAAGATGATCTGACTGACATTTTCTATTTCTGGAAATGATTAATCTGTTTATAAAGAAAAGCCTTGAAGTTTCCTTTTACATTTTCATTGATTTCTTAAAGATTGGGTTACATTTTCCATTTGTTAGAAGACATAGAACTTGCTATTCAAAGAAATGCTGATCCCAGTGCTCTGGCACGTACGACTGGACCGTTGCTCTCTTGGGGGTTACTTACCCTGAGCAGGCAGTTTGTCTCAGTGCCGTGACACACCTCTCCAAAACCAACAGAAGCTTCTGGGTTCTAAATGTGTTTGAAAATTCACTAGTGAAATACTAACGCAGTGTATTCCTGTCCCCAGGCTTGTTCATGTCCTCTCTAGGAGTTTAATTTCTGTAAGCCTCTAGACAACGCTGAAACGTTCACAGGCACAGCTACTTCTCCTGGACCACATCCTCTGCAGAGTCTCATCTCTTGTCTGAAGCTTACGGTCTTGTGTAAGGAACAGAGCTCTTGCAGCTTTTGTGAGTGACGCCAGCTGCATTTTTACCTTCATATAGAGTCTAGATAATAATCACATCTCCTCAAAAGCCATGCGATGCCTTCTTTGCCCCACAGAATGGCAGTATGAGTTCTCTTCAAGTTTGTTTCATTTTTCTTGTCAATCTGTTCTGAGCTGTAAATACTTTCAGGATCCATTAGGCTCATCAGATACATTCATATTTCCCTTTCTTTTGGCATTCCAGTTCCCAGCTGAATCTGATAAGCAAATCAGTCACTGCTATGTCAGCAAAGAGCAATGTTGTACCTTAATATTTGTCATCATTACCCTACACACCCATGCAGAGCAAGCTGTGAGGAATGCAGGTTTT
Source organism: Patagioenas fasciata (assembly GCF_037038585.1). NCBI lineage: Eukaryota > Metazoa > Chordata > Aves > Columbiformes > Columbidae > Patagioenas > Patagioenas fasciata. The sequence continues at coordinate 11,386,894 of NC_092535.1, read as the reverse complement.
CATGCTTTATCAGCTGTAACTAAACATCTGGTTACCAAAAAAAAAAAACGAATCACTCAAAGTTAATGAAGGTTATGATTTCGTATAATCCTTTTCAAGCAAAACAAATTCCATTGGAAGAATATAATAGATTAACTGTGGAACTGAATCAATTGAGGTTTTAACATCACTGTTATTTACAACCCATCCATTTTCCATTCTAAGCTGAAACTTTGTTTTGTCATTGCCGGCAGGGCTTTTGCATTTCTTTTAAAATGCATTCTAAAATGCCTTCATTTCGTAGTTTCCTAGAAACATAACCACCAGTCTAGCTGTGAGTTCAAACAAATTAATTCAGTTTGTATTACTGAAACGCTGATTTAACAAATGGAAAAAAAACACATGCATTCTTTAAATTCAGGTATCATATGCATTCTTGACGTAGGGTCCAGCTGCAGAGGTGGGGCTGCGTGGCCTTGTATAGCCTTTCTCATCAATATTTCACAAACAGTAGGAAGATCTTAGCAATGCTCTGCCAGGAGGAGGAAGGAAGTCTTAATTTCCCTTCTGCGGAGGGGAGGAACTGGGGCTCACGCTGCCAGTGCTGCTGGGGGCGAGGAGCACTGGAGTGGGCAGCACCGCACTAGGCAGGAGGACGTCACCCTGGACACGCCATCCCCGAGCGAAATGCCACTGCGCTGCTTGGCAGGGCGCTCGGGCATCGCCACAGCCGTGCCTGCTTTACTCCACACGGTTCCCTGCCCTCTGCAGCTTGGCCTGATTTCCTAAGGAAATGAGGTTTATGAGATTGTACTCCCTGTGCCATTGTGTGTGTATATCCATGTACTCATCTCTCCTGTTTTCCTCCCCACCATGACAAATTGTCCAGTTACAACTAACTTTGAGAGACAAGTAGAAGTCCCAATGAAAGATCAATTTCCCAAGTTTTCTGTGTGCCAAGTGGTAGGAAAGAGATAACTTTTTACCGTGCTGATGGAGACAGGAACAGTTGCCTGAGTTTTCCTTGGTAGAAACAGGAGAATCCACATATGCAAAAAGCAATGGAAAACCATCGGTATTCCCTGTTTGATTTGTGGCATGATAGTATTTTAGGTGCTGGAGGAGGGAGGTTCTGTCACTATATTTTTTTTTTCCCAGGTGACAATTCACCAAACCCATCCTCCAGCTTCACCCTGTAATACCACCCAAGACATCGATTCCCAGTCCAGGAGCAGCTGGGAATAGGCAAACATGTCCAGACATCCATCCTTGCTTTAATTGAGTAAAAGGTGATTGTTGTGAGATGGAGGCAGATGACTGTGGAAAAGCATGGTAGAGTGTCGAGGAAAAAGCTCCTATGAATGCACACACACTGCTGGGAAGCCAGGGGCACCCCAGAATTACAGGTTTCTTCAAACTGTCAGCAGAGATAGCGGTGCATAGACTAGTAAATGATGGAGCTTCTCTTTGCTACCCATCATCAAAAATGGGCAAAGGAAGGAGATATTTCATGCTGGTGCTCTCTAGGAGATGGCTGGAATTGGTGAAAGAGCAGAAGAGAGGACAGCACTGCCCTGGCCTGGGCAAAACCAGCAAAGCATAGCAGAGCAAAATAACAGAACAGTAGTCTCTTGAATTGAAAAGGGATGCACAATTGCTTTAAAAATCACTGAACAATTTTTCCTGGCACATGGGTGACAAAGAATTTTAGGAGGCATAAAAGCAGATAAGTGCTTTAACAAAATGTCTGACTTTCAGTCATTATCAAACTGATATTTCCCTAAACGTAACTTACATTATTAATTTCATTTTTTTAAAAAAGCAAAACTAAATAAAACTGCCTGTTTTTTAAGACTGCTGCTCCCTGTACCCCTGAGTCTGGGATTTAGCAGACTAATGGGATCAGTCATCCCCTACTTAAATACATCCTGGACAGCATTCACAGGAATGTCGTTGTTTGTGTCCAGAATGCACTGTCATCCTCTTTTCAACATCTCTGAAAATAAGTGAAGATCATGGCAACTGCAGATGGTGCCAGGTCTTGCTTGGCAGGCTGTGCCATCCTGGTGCGCCAGCAGGAACATCTCTCCCATCACACTGCCCCGTGTCCCAGGAGGATCTGCTCTCTTTGACTTATCCCGCTAGCTGCTTCTAGGCTTGGGATTTAGTGACCCACGTTCAGTGCACCCAAACTCTGCCTTGCACATTGCTGGTGACATGGTCTATGGAATCAGCCCTGCACGGTGCTGGTCCCAGTGCTCTTGTCACACGCAGGGTTGTGCCAGACCTGCTGCCACCATCGCGTTGGAGTGGGCGAGTGAGTCATGAGTACCTGGGTTAGGAGGTGGGCAGTAGGCAGAGCCTCCCTGGGTAGCAGTGGGAGCGATGTGTTGCCACCCAGCCTGTTACAGAAAACCCTTCTTGAGTCTCTACAAACTCAACTTAGCCGAAATGACAGATAATTTATATTTTTTAAAAGTTTGTGTTGAATACATAGCAATCCAGCTTCTGACCCCCAGTAGTAAACTGAAACTCCGAAGTGGAGGAATCCCACTGGGCTCAGCTCTGTCCTTGTGTGCTGCGATATAAATCCAGGATAGTTTGCTTTAATGAATCTGAGGACAGAATGAAGCCATTGAGCATTAACTGAAACTGTTTAGTGGGGAAGTACAAAAACAAATGAATTCAGGATCTTCCTGGAAGCAGGCATGCTTCGACAGCCCTCTTTTTGCTGGATAAAGTTTCACATCCTTCAAAATGACACCCAGTTGTCTTCTCTGGGTAGCAAAGATCTCCCACTTCTTTTACAAAGCTTCTACAACTTATCTATTTTCATGGTTTTTGTTGGTTTTTTTTTTTTTTTTCCCAGCTGTTGTTGTAAAATCTGTTATCTTTAATGTATTACCCTGAAAAACAACACACCTTTGAGAAGGCCAGTGGACTGTGACATAATTAGATGCAAAATGCACATCTAAAAGCTGTTTACTTCCTGTAACACTAGGATAACTACTAATGAATCACCGACTCTGGGGATTCTCAGTTTGTAACTGGATACTCCACGAACTTCTTATCAGATCAACAATGATTTCTGTCAAAAAAGGGAAAAGAAAAAGTGGGGGTGGGCAGTTTTTTTTTCCCCTGAAACCAGAGTTTAGCCTATATGCACCAATTCTAAAGCATTTTTAGCATGTCAGGCAGAGTAGTCATGGTGAGTTTGAAGGGATAAGGGAAGATAAAGTGTATCAAAGCAGGATCTGACACTCGTGATGCTATGCAGACCTTTCTTTCTGAGAGCATCTCGCAGGCTGGACTGACAGCAGGGATTAATCCATGCAATGGCAATAAACAATAGTTGAAGTGGGGTTGAGGCCTAACACCTGGATGTTATGTTACCATCAGTAAAGAAGTCTGTTTCATGCTGGGGATGAATATATATGATTCTGACACTGTTGCTTTCTCAGTGACAGGTAAGACTTCTCAGACCTCTTTGGTGAGAGGAATTTATTTTCTTTTTATTCTTTTTATATGTGAGAAAGCTGCAGGCTATCAGATTCCAATGAAATACTTTAGCGTGTTTTGCACATGATCCTTGTTGCCAGGTATGAGTGGCTTACATGCACAGACTGACATTTTCTGTTTATCTATAGGTGCATTTTTTTTCTTTTTAAATCAGCCCTGCTAAATCGCAGGATCAGGCTCTTGCTTGCTGGGCATTGACATCTCTAAGTTGTTGAGGTGGTCCCAAGGGGTACAGCTCAGTTTCCCACACAGGACAGCAGGTCCACCCTCCCGGCAGCTCGGTGGTGCCAACAGAGCGTTGAGTCCTGTGCCAGGAGCCACCAGGGCCATCCCACTGCATTGTCCTCAGCAGAAGCGAGTTTGTCACATCCACTCAAGCGTGCCGGCACTGCGGAAGAGTGAAGGAAGGAGAGCATGAGGAAATCTTGCTTTATCAGCCTCACTCCAGGGCTACCCTTCTTGGCAATAAACTTTGCCAAAAGCTTACGTAAAGAATCTGAAAGGCTTTTAAAGGACACAGAGAGGTTGAAACGTAACCATGTACCAAGTGGTTCTCAGGAAGTCGTGGTGCAGCTAAACCCTGCTAGGAAGTTCACTGTGTGGGGGCTTTTCTCCATTTTTGACCTCATTTACTCTTCTGTTATTATCTCTGACTCCTCAGGGTCAGCCTATGTAGGTCAGGGATTCATTGACATAGATGTTCATCCCTCTACTTTACAAGAAAAAGAAAAGCAGGGGGGAGAAAAGAGAAAGTGGGGTGGACAGACTGACAGAAGGCCCCAACAACCGTGCAGAAAGTGATCTGGTGAGAGGCCACGAGTGCGGGAGTGAGAGGGGGCAAGAAGGAAAATGCTTCAAGGGACCCTTTACGCCAAGCAATGACAAAGCGTACGTGTGAGAGCTATCTTACAGATTTAGATGTCCTTCACCTTGGTCTTCCTGATACAGACCTCTTCTTACCAGTCTGAGAGCAGAGAACTGGAGACGTGGCATGCAAAGAACTCCAGCTCTCTCCTCCTCTTCGCTTGGCAGGCTCACAATTGCTTTATAAGAAAGACTTTATCGGCCAGAAAACTTCCAGGCAGAAGTTTCTGTGGAGAAGCACAAATGTCATTAAGGTTTCCCAGTGAAATGTTGCTTCCTCTTGGATCCAGATCTGTATGCTGAACTCTGAGTGTTTTGACTCAGACCTGAGACATGTATCTGAAGGGGCCATAGGGTTTGAAACTGTAAAAGCAGGCACAGAAATGGCATTAAAAGGACTTGTCTTTTTACGATGTGTTTTCCAGGCAGCAGAAAGGAAGCCCATCTCCTACAACATGCTTGATGAGGCTACTCAACTGATGGACTCTGGTCTGTATCCAGACTGTACCAAATTCTAAATGTCTCGTGTAGTTCACTTCCCAGTCTCTCGGCAATGAGGTGCCACTAATCCTGACCATGGAGGTGGCACTCGCTGTCTGGCCAAGCAAACCTGTGGCTAGAGTTCTTCCAGATAGCTGATTTCAGTAAAATCACTTGGAGAATTTAATTATACTAGCCATGTACTAGGATATCCCCTGAGAAAATAAAGGTAAACACAATGTATTTGCCAAGTTGTGCTTTGTTGCATACATGTTTTGCATTCAGACTGTGTGTTGAACGTCCAATTGCTGCATCACTTGGCGAAGATCAAGAAGGATTTTCCTTAGGAAAGCAAAGACTTAAATCCAGGTTGCCCAAAGCCATATGCTAACTCCATCCTGCCACTCCGGACTCAGCCACACTAAATAGAAATCAACATTTAACAAGGTTCAAGATCACTTTTGGTCATAGTTATCAAGAGGTACCAATGATTATTCCACTTTCACCTACCTCATCTAGCTCTTTATAACTACACGGTCCTTCATCAAAAATAGCGTAAGGAAATAGCAAATGTGATTCCTTTGTGAACTAACTGTTCTGTCCGTGTCAGATCCTACAGTCATTCATTTAAATAAGTAGCTATGATTATTTTTTTTTCTTCTATCCCTTTCTCTGCCTAGACAGAGAGACTTAACACAATTTTGTCTCTTTCCTCTGCCAGTTGACTGGTGTATTTAGATGTTACAGAAGAGATTTCATATACATTGAATGCTTGTAAGTCTGAGGCTGGTAACCAGTGAGGTATCTGGAATACAGAAGTCAGTGCGTTTAATTCAGTCCCACTCATGTGTTACTGGAAGCCTTTCTGCTAAATTCAGGCTTAGGATCAGCCTGTTAATGTTTACAATGTGGCTCTTTTGGAATAGATGGGAAGGATTTACAAAGTGAATGTGCCTATAAAATCTCTTATTTACATGCATCATTTGAGTGATTGTGTGTGCAGAAGGACAATGACGTGAGTTGTTTCCTATGCAGTGTATTCAGCAGTCTTTTTCATGCAGCAGCATGGGCACAATGGGTTTTTAGGGGCATTCATCAGTGCCCTTCTCTGTAACCTGCCTCACAGAGTTTACAGCAACTTGATTTCAGAGAGTTACATTTCCAGAGGAAAAAGAATGTGCCAAGCAAGCCTTGGAAATCTGGCCAGGTAGGAGACTGCTGTAGCACCTGGGCAGCTGCTCAGCCTGGCAAAGAGGCTTTGGAGCGGCAGGGAGTCCCATCCACCACCATCTCTCTGATGTTTCTTCTGGGTCTTGAAGTATTTTTTTGCCCAGGTCCTTTAGGCATTTAGAAACCTGTTTCTAGAGACAAAGGCCGTGCTTGGGAAGGAATGTCCTTTCTATGGTTATGAACAGGGAAATACCTGCTGGATGAGAGCCATGTTCAGCTACAATTAAGTAGGAACCACATAGTGAAAAGTCTAACGGTGAAGCAGAAGGAGCCCATCGATGTGGTTTTTATCCTTGGCTGTTTACCAAAACACATTGTAGCTTAGGTACCGACTTGTGCCTCTCCCAGCCTTTGCCTGTCTTGTCCTTTCATGAGTACGTGAGGTTGGTGGTGGCTTTTTTTCATTTATGTGGGTTGAACAGAGGGTGATCTGAAAACTCAGGAAGCTCCTGCAATACAGATAATGTTTTCACAATACTGGCTGAATGCAACGTATAATAAAGCCTTTATGCTAAATAACAGCAGCAGAAACATGCAGATCTTACGGAATTTTATATATTATTTATGTATCGATCCAATAATAACATTGCTTCACAAGTGTGCATCCTGTTTTCACAGCAGCGCTGCATGGTATATAACTACCTTGTTCACGTATGTTCATTGAACTACTGTATTACAGAAAAAAAGGCAAATTAAATCTGCATTCAGTTTTACTGGGTGATGAAACCTGCTTGTTGCTGTAAGAGAAATTAACCTTTTGTCAACAGCTGTTAACAGGAGGATTGCAAAGACCCTGACTTCCTAAACTGTGGAAATGACTAAGAAGCAGCCATACTCTGACATCTGAATTTTAATACACTGACCCCCTTAGGAAGCTTATCAGAAGGGTAGGGGGAAGTATTTGAGCAAAATGCTTTTATTTGACTGTTTTCCCTCCATTCAGGAAGAGTAGTTGCCCTAACAATGGCATGAATCTAGTGTATCGGTGAGTTGTATCCCTTGAACTCCAACTTACAGAACAAAAGACTTCTAAGAAGCATCCATGCAGCAGATGTTTAGTTATCTGAAGTGTCAGAATGCCAATTAGATATTGAACATGGCAGGAGGAGGGTGGAGTTTCCAAAACAAATGAATGATGAATAGGAACAGTTCCCGAGTTTGGTCTAAAGTCCTGCTGTTCTTTTGTAAAATGATTTGTGGCAAATTTGTTTTGTCACTGAGGCATAGTTCCCCTGCAGGATTTAAGCGATTTTTATAATCACTCCAAGGAAACTTTCAGAAAAAAAAAAAAAAATAGAAGAAAAATTAAAAAAAAAAAAGAAGAAGAAAGAATATGAGGATAAAATGCCCTGTTTGTTACGAAGAACAGGCTCTAAAATGCACGTGATTTAAAGTGTAACCAAATAATCCTGTCTTCCCTGTGGTTCATACATAGGGGCTACTCTGCCTCAGTGAAATCCTAGCCTTGCATTGAAATTGAAAGGGGATTATTTTTCAGGGGCAGCGGGAGTGAAAACATGAATGAATTTAGTGAATTTTTTCAGATATTAACTTTTGAATGTTGTTGCTACTCAGTGCCAGGATGATCTTGTACACGGTAGCACGCAGGGGGTTAAAAAAAATCAGCTAGGTTACAAAATGCCTCCATAGCTGACTTGCATTTTTATTGTTATTGACCTCAGTAAATCATTGTTAGAAATTAATATAACATGGGCATTTTTGGTTCAGCATTTTACGTGGCGTTGTGTTTTAAATAGTCATCTTTGACTTCCAAAATGCTCTAGATTATTCTTGCTTAGTAGTCACACGCAACTTGTAAATATACTTAGGACAACTGTGTGTGTCTCTGCCAAATAAGAGTAATACTGGACAGTATAAAATACCAGGCAAAACAGCAGAGAGGAAATTGGACTTGCATCGACTTAAATAAGCAAGTGCTGTGACAAAATTGTTTAGTTCTCTTTTGACCTTTTGGGGTCACGTTTGACTATTTATGCTATCTCCTAATGCTCTACTTCTCCCTGCCTGGTAACAATTATGTGTTTATGCTGTTCTTTGCCTTCCCAGTTGGTATATTAAACAATCACTAATTACTGCATAAAAATATACATTCCTATTTTGGAGCTTCCTGTAAACACCCGTCTACTTCCAAATGTTCTCTTTAAACAGCTGAATGAAAATCTGCATGGTTTAGCCATGTTGGCTGATTTGTTTAAAACAAAGGCATAGAGACCAAAATATTAAAAATTGGCATCAGTTGTATTTTCCATCCAGGTATGGGACATATAGACTGAATAACAAAAACTGGTTTGGGTAGAAGGGAGTTGAATGATGTATCTAAACTGAAATTTTGTTTACAGTAATGTTAAGAGAGGAAAAACTCAGCTGAACACAGGATTAATAGATGTTTTGTGATTATCTTGAAGTGTAGTATTTGGCCCCTTTTTCTTAGGTGGCATATTGCTGAGAAAACTGAGTATAAGACCTCTCTTACTGTTCTATGTATGGCAATTCTTGTCAAATTCAGTGGGAAAGGCAGTAAGAATTAAGGATCTCAGGACTGTCTTTAAGAACTTTCTGTTATAAAGTGCTGAGTGAGCTCTGCTGGTTTCAGAGCTTTCCCAATCCCCACTGAGTTCTACAGATGTTACTTAATTCAAAAGGCCACCAAGCCAGTGTTGCTAGTTTAAAGTTGGATCCTGACGCTCACATTTAAGTACTCGAGTGAAATAAGTTTGATATTTAAGGTAATTGGAGATCCATCTTCTACTAACCAGCAATCACCAAATGCTTCCAGAAAATATTGATTATAAGCTTTCATGCAAAGTATCTAGCCACTGTAAAACCTGTTTATAGTTTGGTTTGGTTTTGGTGAGTTTTTTTTATTATTATTATTTATTTTAATTGTATGTTGAGTGCTGCAACTTGAAAGTAATTCAGGCGGTTTATTGTTGCTCCCATTGAGAGTCAGATTGAGCAATTCCACCAAACTCAGTATTTCAGTCCGGCTGTTAAGCACCAAACAGGTCGTGCACTTTGCCCACCTGGTTCTTTGTTGTAGTGCTTAAAAGCATGGAAGTCTTACCAAAAATCGTTTATGAAATACAATTTATTTTCTTTTGCTCTTAGTTTATGAACTCTACTTCACAACTGAATATTCCTTTAGAGAAATGAGTTAGTGAAAATGCTAGATGAATCAGCTGCTTCCTGGGAAGACTTGATCTTTCTGCTTTTACTTTTAAAAATGTACGCAAGGGCAAGTGGTTCAAAGTGGGTGTTAATTGTGTCTAACTAGCTCAAACATGTCGAGTTTTCCAGTTAACCACATAAACAAATAGCTGTTGAAATCTGAACATGTCTCTTGCTGTCTTGTACCGAAATTAAATCAACACGGTGTGCTTTAACAGATTCTCTTGATACTCCAGAAGCTGAGAACAAAGCCTTATGACATGCACACTCTGTATTAAGGACACCAACATAAACTGACAGAATCTCTGCACTCGATGACGTTACAGTACGTAAAGCAGTGAAACAGGACAGGAAAGCCATTTCCCATGCTATTTCCTGATTTCCTGCTCTCTGCATTCCTGCACATAAACCTTTAATTCATTTCAGAATGCAGAGGTCATGACAAAAAGTCAGAGGATAAATACACCCTTTTGACAAACAGAAGGTTGACAGCAATTTTTACCCAAATGTTTCTGAGACCAGGTGTTTCCCATATACTGTATTGAAATGTGTACCTCTACATGTTTTGTTAGTATTTGAACTGTAAACACTCTTAAGCATTATGCTCAAAAAATAATTTCTCGGCGGCAAGGCAATAACCTTCCCATCTGTATTTGTGCAAGACCAATCATCTGTCTAACCAAAGAGATTTGAGGTTCCAGCGACCATGGTGTAAAACAAATGTCCCATTTGAATTCAGTGAATGGCAATTAATGTAGAAATGACATACTTGATATCTCATCAGTGCTCCAGATAACTGGTCATTATAAGGTTGCATTTGTCTCCTCACGAAAACATGGCAAGGTGAGAAAACATTCATTTTGTCAAGATCGAAGGTGTGTATGGGATGCACATGTTTGCAGGTGTCAGTGGAGACTTGTTAAAATGTTTCATCATCTTTGCTGAGAGCAAACCAAACCCTCCCTGTATATTCTCATTTCATTCTGAATGGACCTTTAGAAATGTCTTTGAAACATAGACATGACTGATTTGTATGTGCAGAAGTGGCCAGAAAGCAAGTGTGATTTCATCTGTGTGTAACCAGCTTTTCTGTGGAAAAATTCCCAGCTCTTCAGTCGTTTTTCTGTTTGCAGAATGTCCATGAATTTAATTATACTTAAATTAGTTATTTGTAGCTAATTCCTAGAACTGGAACCAGTGTGTTTACTGGAAATACTTTCTTTCCACTAATAGCAACTGCAAGACGTGCTCTCCTCAATCTTTATTTTTCTTCTTGTTTACAAGTTCTGTTTCTGTCTACACCTGCAAGGTGTGAATGAAAAATGGGATAAAATAATACCAAACCCAAATGAAGGAGAGGGAGTGGGTAAAAGTCTGCTGAGGTTGCCTCACATGGCAAAGAGCACCCAAACTCTTCTAGAACATTGATCTACTGAGTTTCAGCATTGTGAAATAGATTTGAGGAATATAATATGGGACCTCAGAATCATTATATTGCAAATATTTTTTGTTGTTTCTTATGAGAACAGTCTCTCTCAGTAGCATTGCCCCTATTGTGAAACACCTGAACAGCCACACATGTGATGTCTCCTCCTTCCCCACCATGCTCTACCTGCCCAAGCTCCATGTGTCTCATACACAGGCCCACTCTTATATAAATACATGAACGATTAAATTCTACGGATGATCCACGGTTTGACTGAGTGCTGCGAAATAACAGGAACAGATGACTCCTTCAGAGCCTTGTGAATCAGAAGATAAGATGAGCACTGGCAAGCGTCTACCACTAAAATATAATTAATACTTGCTGTTATGAATTTATCAGCCATGCTGCAGGACAGGCACCTGTACCTGGTGCCTGTGAGGTTTGGAAAACAAATGAGGAAAATGAGCTGAGCTTCTGTCTTCTCTGAGACGGCATGGCCAAAACTGGTGATTGGATTATTGGTTGCACAAAGTGGAAGAAATTGAGTGAGGGGAGAAGAGCTTTACCACCTGTTATACAAAAGGAAATAGAAGGTTCTTAAATGAAGGTAAGAAATCTAATGGCTGGAAGCTGGCCAGTTGAGCCACTCACTGATGGCAGTTTATTGCCCAGATAATCTGCCAGGGCTAAATACTCCGTTGTTCCTTACAGATATCTTAAAAATAAAGATCTGAACTGTTTAAAAGATGAAACAGAAGCGCGATGTGTACTGTGGTGTGCTGGGAGTCACTCAGTAAACCTTCCAGAATGCAATGGAGAGTGGCAGCGAAAATTCTACAGTGAAAATGCAGAATACACACGCTCTAGTAACCACCTGGGTGGATTGCACCCCTAGATAATAAATGCTGCATTCCCCAAGGGCACGGTGGCGGTCCACGAGTCCTCGCTCAGACTGGTGGTTACACACCACAGTCCAAGTCAATAAAGTGCTCGAGTTTTGTTTAGCTAAAAAATCTTCAGGATTAGATGGCTCAACCTCAAATGATCCCCTGATAACCAGAGAGAAAACACACACCATCAATTTGCTATTATATTGAAAAGAGGAGCCTAAAGAGAAGAGGGATAACTGTGACTGGGAGCAGTTGAGGTTTAGTGGTATTACAGATGGTCCTTATAACTGTAACAGCCTACAGGGCTTCCCTGCTGACATACTCTGGCTTAAAGGATGTAAAAGGTATCTCAGTACCTTTACCTTTTGTTTTTTTCCCTAGAGGAAGAGGAAGATTTGATCATTGAAATAAAAAACAGAATAGGACCCGCCTTTAAATAAGTCATAAAAATATGAGGACAGAAAGAAGTTCAGCCTCCCTTCTGCAAGTGCAAGATTTTGTGTTGTGTTTTTGCTTGCATGAGGTGTGGGACTTGGCAATGGTCTGTTGAACTAAAACATTTCTGGACTGCTGAGTGGGGGTAGAGGATAGCAAAAAAAGGAGAGAGAAAATGGAGGGGAAAAGGAAAATCAGTTTATCTTTTTCTGCTCTATTGAGCTCCCTTTTCAGCCTTCTCAGGAGTGTCTGCTGGTAATGCCATCCTCATGCTCAGAATTTACAGTCATACACAGCACACAACTGAGAAGTACATGGAAAGGGAGGGGTGGATGGCACTGAGGAGCTGTTATTGCCCAGATCAATGTTTCCTTCAATCCACTGTACTTTTCTTGAAGTGGATTGATTGTGGTTGTCCTGATGTCATTGGCTCCCTGGCATTAACCCTCTTACTATCTTCCAAAGTGACTTCTCCCCTGAAAAATTAAAGACTATTATGTACTTAGCCTCATACATTAGGTCTCCCAAGGGACATCTGTGAGTTACTGTGCCTTATTTTGACAAAGGTGCTTGTAACAGCTGACCTATGTAAATGCCCTCTGCAGAAGGTAAATCCTATGTATTACTGCATCCTGTTTCAAAAATTGTTCGCTAAAACCTGAAAAATTCTGCTGGAAAAACAAAACTCTTCTCTTTGCACATAACAATTATCATTTGCTCTAGAAGTCAACTTGGTTTTATTAGATACCAAAGTTTGAAAGCAACCTTCAAAGACAAAGTTCCTTCCCCCTTCTTCCCCCAAATAAAATGTGAAGGAGACAAATAGATTAGGGTCCTGTTTGCATATTGATAAGAAAAAGTACATTACATCAATGTAACCAAATATCTTATCACAGCCATTACAGACTTCAAGGTCTCAATTAATATGAGGGCAGGGAAAAACTTTAGGTGAAATCAGTTAATTACCAGGGTGCTTTTGGTCCCCTTTAGTTTTGGTGGTGCAATATGAATTACCATGTAGCATAGATTTAATGAAATCGTTGTATCCTCTCAGATTATTCAGATGACCTGAGGCTCCTGAAATTCCTCGTGTGTTTTAAAATGACTCACATACAGTTTCCCCTGAATTGTACAATAGCAAGAGCACTTTGATCTCTGTGAGACTGGACCTGGTGTCCCGTCTCTGCTGTAAGGAGACCTCACAGTGTATTCCCACAGCCGGGGGGTTTGGTTTTTAAAGGATATTCAACCACTAGGTGACCAGAGATACATGGAGGAAACATATATGATAAAATCCACAGGATAAGGAGGAGCCATATGGAGTTCTTGCATGTTTCTGGCGATTTTTAATGGACTCGACTGTACAACCAGTATAAGTAGTGTTATTTTGGTTTTGTTTCCTTTCTTGTCTTATGGTTTAAATCCAGAACACTGAATCATTATGTGATGGCTTGAAATGCATATTTCAAGTATTATGTCAACTTCCATGGAACTGGGGAAACAGAGAGGGAGAAGACTTACTATAGTAAGAATTTCTCTTTCCTTCCAATACCACCTCCAGTGACCTGGCTAGAGAGGTTTGAGGGGATGCAAGGAAGAGGACTCCTCTAGGCAATATTCTGAAACCTACCTGGTGACAGGGTCGTGCTGAGGGCTCGGAAGTGTTTCGTTTTCTTCAGAACATCTTCCCAACTACTTAGACCCAAGTCCTCCAAGTTGTTCAGACTCACCAAGCCCCTCCTGCGATGGCCTGGCTGACAGTGGAGACGTTACCTGGAGGTTGCCCCTGAGCTCCTCACATGATGCAAAGCTGATGGGACATGATTTTTCACAGGGTCTGCAGAGATGTGTAAGTTAGACACTAAGAAAAGCTACCTTCCTACAGGGACCGGGTGCTTCTCTAAGCAGTGATTGTGTCTTGTAAAATGAAGAAATCACTGTAACCTCTTTCCTAAAACATGATATTTACAGAGGAATAACTCCAGAAGGGAACTTCCTGATATTATTAGGTCTCTACTGTGAATTTGCTCTGAGCGTGTGGTACTCCCTGACAGCCATTCTCATTTGTTTAGTGTTTAACGGTCTATTCTAATACATTGATAGTCTCATTCTAACTACTGTGTACTGTAGTTTTAGTATTGTTATTATTGGTATTGGCAATGTTTTTAAGGAGTTTCTGGAGTATTAAACAGCTCTCTTCCCAATGAGGATGTCCCTGGGACAGGACTAGTCAGACTGACCGTTGTTATTTCTAGGTACATAGTGCACGTTCCATCTTTAAGCCGCCAGCTTAGCATCTTTCATCACCATCAGTTACCAGCCTCTCTTTTTTTTATTTTCTGTTTTCTTTTTTCTTTTTTTCTCTTTTGTTCAAAATGTCTATAATACAAAATGCTGTTACTATCTGACCCCAAACACCTCTGGAATAAAACATAATTCAAAGATAGTTCCAGGCTGTGAGACAGGTCTCCTGGTACACACTGCAATAAGAACAACTAACACTGGGAATGCAAGTCTGAGATTTTTTTAGGTATTACCTGTAAAACTGGCATGACAAGGTGGTGTTTTTCATTACTGGAATTTGATGGCTTAAACATACCAGTACAATAGCACTGTGGTGAAAACTGTGCCAAGAGCCTGCTTGCTGCAGAGCATTTGTTCATGTCCCAAACTGGCTGTAACTACGAATAAATCCTAGTGTTTGCCTCTGGCAAACAGTAATTTATGCCCTTGACGTAAACCTGCTACAGAGAAAGACAAAATAGGTTTTCTTCCCTCCTCCTGTGAACTGAATTTGGGGATCTGCTTTCTTCTCTGTCTAGTCTTCAAAACACAGGTGTTGGCCCAGTTGCTGTTAACTTCATAAACTATTCTAATGCTGAGGAAAGTTTTTCTTCACACATCCCGCAAAGCCAAAAGAAGTAAAATTGTGTCTTAACCTCTGGAGTAATCAGGTAGGACTTTAAACACGTTCCAAAAGATGGATCTTGTCCTGGACCACCAGTTATCAGGAATAATTGTGCTGCCAACCATGGAAACTCACTGAAACGGGAACAACACTTGTATGTCTGAACTGGGCCTGGGAAGCAGAACTGCATGGCACAAAAATACCTTTTGCATGGTCACTTCTCAGAGTAGAAACCAAATAAAACAAATTCTTGTGTAATTTTTGCAATGCTATAAAGTAATGCCTGGTACTGGGTAAGTTCCCAATCCTGTAATTTAATTTCAAATTGCATTTAGTTTATTTCTGTATAGGAGAAATATAGGCTCTGCACAGCTCTGATAACACTGCCACCAGGGCTAAGTGCAACAAATTAACTTCTGAATGAAAGAAGATTGCTTTATATATTAGTGTATTTCAGAAGATTATTATTACATCAATGAAAATTCATTCTGCCGCGCAACTTGTGTTGCTTCTGCTGGCTTAAAAAAAGTCTTTGGGGCACTGTCTCCTTCACAAACTCTTTAAAGGAAATACTATGTAATTCAAAAACAAAAATGCCTGGGAACTAGCAATATATGAGTCTTCACAAGCTCAGGGCTTGTATTCGCTGTAGATAAGCGTGTTTCTTCCAAATCTCTCAACCTCCCCAGTCAGCAGAATCCAGATAGAAAATCTCATTTGAAAACAAAAACTCACAATGATTGTTTTTGTTATTTTATTTCAGTTTAATAATATGGTTTAGATCCAGACCAAGTAGCTTTTTCTCATCAAGTTTCAGAGCATGCGTAAATGTGTAAGCAGCTTGTACATGGGCTAAACCAGAGCTCACTGAAATTGTGAAAGCATGACAGCAAAGACAGATTGTCCTCAGAGGGCTTTGGGATGAATTTTCAGACCTCCAGGGCAGGTTGGCACTCCCAAACCACGTAGATATTTACCAGACCCATAAATGGGCAGGGGGAAAGAGGAGCACAAAATGTTCTAGTTCAAACTTACAGAAAACCAAAAAAGGGACAAGGAGAGAAATGTCCAGTTCATTTCTACTTTCCTTGCCCTGCTGTGATCGGTATTATTTTTGGACAACTACTCTGTGAGTCTTGGCGTCGAACGTCTGTAGCTTCTGGACAGAGCTACAAGGCAGGCTGGACCAGGACCAGGACAACCCCGGCTCCCGGCTCCTTCCCACCCGGGGTGAGCAAAGATGCCCAGTCTCCAAATCTCTTCTCCCCATCCTAGAAAACAGGGCTATCATTTCCACCTGGAAACTGGCCAGCAAAGCAGTATCTCTGTTGTTCAGCAGCTACTGGGGACTGAGGGGAATTAAATAGCTTTGCGAAAGGAATTTCTCAGTGCAGGATGTCAGTGTTGCGAGGAGGAAGTTGTGAGTTTTGTTCAGGTCTCCGTCTGACTTGGTTTTCCTGTGCAGTCACCTCAAGGCTTCTGGTTTGATTATTTTCTCTGACCAGTAGCAGATTTTGGTGTCCTTTTTGTGTGTTACCTCAGCTCCACTGGTGCACACTGAGTGCAGCATTTTCATGCAGATACTGTTTTGTAATGTCAGCGATGATTTCTTTTAGTGTCGGTTGTCATCCCAGCCACTGGGATCTGAACAATGGCAGGTTTTGTGGTGTGATACTCAACACACAGGCTGTAAAGAAACTGCTATCTAAGAAATGGGCAGACAGAAAATCATGGTTTGTGACCCTTCTTCCTCTGCTCTTCACAAATTGGGTAACACAGTTAAATTCAACTTGGAGCTTGCGCTTTATCCATTTGTGATGGGTTTTCCATTTCCAAATTTCCCCTGAAAAGTACTAAAGATGGTGTAGGAGTGTTATGGGATGTGACACAAAGAAAACCTGGAAAATTACATTCAGATAAAGGACAGAAAAATAGGTAAAAGCAAAACTTGTCTATATTTAGCGAAGATCTGGCTGAATCTGTAGAGAACTGAAAAAACAAGCTCCGTGTATCAACTGCAGCGCACTGTCAGCATGTTCTTCCCAAAATACATACAAGGGAGGAGATGTCCTGGGGAACAGCAAAGCAATGTTTTCAAAGTTTCTTTTTTCTTTCCCCCCACTCAGAAAATCCGGGACTCCAACCTGAATGATTGTTTCATGCTAAATAATATTAGCATTTAAATGGCCCAGCATTGTAGTTAACAACTGGGTGAGAGTAATGGGAGGATGGCGGAGCTGGGTTCACACCTCTGGCCCTGGCTGGGACCGCTGCCTCCTGCCCTCACTGTGTTAAGAGCAGGGAGCCCTTCTCCCTGCTTTGTTTAAGATCTTTGCAGGAATAATGAAGATCTAGCAGCAGCTATAAAAAGCTAAAATCCTAGGCCTGTCTTTTAGGTTCTGCCTACAACTGCGCATAAGCCCACATCTTCTGCTTGAAATATTACCCTGATCAAGCAACTCTCGACAAACTGCTTGAAACGCATTTAAAACTTCTCTTTTTGTTTCATTTCTTAGGCTTGACATGCTTTCGCCTATAAGGAGACTGCACAGAGTATGTGTATACTCAGGTGGCCTTATTGTCACAGTTGATATGTTGCCATGGAGGAAGGCTATTAATGAGAGGAAATTAAATTAGATCACCTCTGTGCACATTTATCTGCACACAGCACAGCTTCAGTCTTAAGGAGAGGGAGTTTTTGTGGGAAAGCAATTAATAGATGCAGGTGCACAGAAAAAAAAATGCATTTCTTACAGATCTCTGAAAGATGCAGATGGTATTCAGGCAAATATCACTCTTCGGTATGCTAGTCACTAAATTTCACAGATACGAGGCGATTTATTTCACACAAATTTCATAATTAGCAAAATTTATTGTTTTTCCAGAGTTGTCTGCAAAAGATAAAAAAGATGTGGTTGTTTAAGGTAGAGGATGTAAATCATTTGCAGCTTATGTAGGAACCTGTTAAAGATATCATCGTCTGGTCTGATGCCGTGCACCAGAGCAGTTCATTGGACAAAGACATGTCCCTGTGGCACAAAATCCTGGGGTCTGGCCACAGCTAAGAGCAGTGAGAGGCAACCTGGGTGAGATGAATGTGTGTGATTAGCAGGGAGAAAGACTGAATTTAAAAGCAAATGGATCTTTTGAAAGAAGGACAGGAGGCCATGGGAAGAAGGACCTGTGTGTCAACAGGAACTTTCTGCCCAGGTCTGTGGAAATGAAGATGAGACATGGATAAAACCTAAACCAGATCCTCACTTCCCATAGATTTGTTGGTAGCTGTTTTGTTTGTGGGTTTTCTTTTTCCTTCTGTCACATCTTCAGCAGCATCTCAGCACGTAATACATAAGCATAAAGCACTGGAAGAATTAATCCTGTAGATGTACCAGTTAATGGCCTAAAGGAGAAGACTGTCCTGGTGCCTGAGCCTGTGAGGGCCAGCTGGGAACAGACATCACAGCCACCCCTGGGCAAGAAGTGTGGGATAATAACTGAGGACATAGCTGTGCATTCGAGTTTTTTAGGCAGCCTGGGTAACAATAATTGCTGACATAGAGATTAAAATATCAAGGATTATGGCAGTCAGTTATTTAATTCTGTATTTTTTAGTTCCTGGGCCCTGATTAGAGCCCTGTTTCAGGTGACAGCCGGGCTGGCCGGACACTGGGGGCCATGGGAAGCAGCTGAAGTGCAACTGCAAGGAGGTGCCTGTGGGACCAGTGCGGGCGGTGCTGGGATAACCAGCACCACATCACACTCCCCAGCTTTGGGAGGAGGGAGCTGTGGGCTGTCCAGCCTTATAAACCAGACTGGGAATTGGCCCAAGTAAAACTAACCTGGCATTAATAAGAGCTTTAATTTTGTTTTGCTCTCCAACCGTAATTGTGGGTCCCAAGGTCTGGGGGCTCTGCTGCACAGAATTGCTGATGAGGTCTCTGCATTGTCCCCCATGTAAAAACATGGGGCTGGATTTTATGCCAAGTTGAAGGAGTTAAATTTGCTGTGCCCGGCGAGTGGGACCCCCCTCCTGCAGCCCCTCACAAGTACAACTATGGATTTCCCTTGGTTTGATTCAGTTAATGAGGAAGGGGGACTAATTATTAGCCTTTTGAATCTCTGGCCAATCAATTCAGACTCCATGACAATACTTAGTACTTATTTGGCTTCAGAGGGTGACAGGTGAAATATTTTATAACTGTAGGTAATTATCCTCAGTTTAAAAACAAGAAAATTGAGCCCCAAGGTCACCGCAACTACTAAGTCATGTACAACACAAGGTATTATCTATATGTGGTAAAAATCTGCATTAAGAACTGTGAGGTCAGTAGGAAAAGACACAAACAGTTTATTCCGGAAGTAAACTTGGCAGATAATGACAAAACTGTAATTCATATCAAATACATAAATAATGATTAACAATAAACAGAAATCATGTGTTTAACTGATTTAGGTACCTATGTCAGCCTAAAAACTGATGAGATGTTAAAAATTGATCTTGGACTTTTAAATTTGAGAGTCGTATTTAAATTAACTTGGTTTAAAAAAAAAAAAAATGTACAGTGTATTTTCTGAGGTTTTATCACAACGAATTAATTAATGGTCACTTTTCTTCTTCTTCACTGCTCAGCCACAATCCAGACAAAATCTGCCCAATAAATTTTGCTTCTGGGCTGAAATCCTGTATGACGGGTTGCAGCCCAGAGTGAAATTTAAGAGATGAGCCACGTAAGCCCTGAAAATAGGAGCTGATAGTGATAACAATCACTGGAAAACCTTTAACTATGCCTGTGCTAGTGTGTGTCACTATAATACAATTTTGTATGTTAAACAACAGATGTCAAACAGAAGAAAGGAAAGAGGCCTTTGCTTTTCTTCTGTTGTGGACCTTGTTCTTCCAAAGCAGCCATTTTTGCAGTTGCCATGACAGTGTTAATAGGAGTTTATCATTTTCCCATGCCTGCTGCATACTAATGAGGGATCAATTCATGAATGTTATCTGTAAGGCTAAGAAGGGTCCAGCACCACAATCTCTGGCGTATTCAGCACTTGGAGCGGCACCTCCGTCCGCAGCCCCGCGGTTGCAGCGCGGTTTCGTAGGGAGCAGAGTTTCTGCCGTCCACCTTTTATTCCCCGCTGCATGGGGATATGCAGCAGACAGAGCTAATGACTGAATGGAGCAACAAAAAAAAGTTTGACTTGCTATTTCCTGATTTGTCCCGGGGAAAAGTGGCTGTGAAATATTCGCAGAGATAAGAGAATTGCTTCAGCTGCCTGCCATGGGGAAAGCAGAGATTTCTGTGAATGTGGCTTAACTTTGGGACCTGGAAACTTTTTATTTGGAGTGTTTTGGTTTAGGCAGTCAGTGAAAAGGCGAATCACACCTTATGCAGAAAGCACTGGGGCCTTGGATCGCACATTTCAGCAGCGTATTGTGTGCGGTGGGGTTGATCCTGCCCCCGCCAACCATTTTCCTCAACTTCCAGTGGTGAAAATAGATGAAGAAACTGAGATTAGGAACTGCTTGGAGAACAGATGGAGGCATGATTAAAGTGATGCTAAACAGGTTTACTCTAAAAGTTACAGAAAATGCTGCAAGTTCCGTGATAGAAAATACAGTACAGTATCATGTACTGGAAGAACTCAGTCCCAGATACAGAGGTTTTTCCTCCTCATCAGCTCACCAGCTGCACTGGGAAATATGGTTTTCAATCAGTGATTATTCGTACTTATGTTTTGATTTATTGTACGTGGCAAATTGGGAGCAAAACATGGTCTTATTTGAGCTATATAAGACTTTTCAAATACATCATAGATCATCACGCTTGTAATACCTTCCATTCCTATATTTCAGCCTTTCAGCTGCTTTCTTTATTCTGTTTTTTTTGGTTTGGTTTGTTTGTTTAGATACAACAACAGGCCAAAGAATTGAGGAGAGAGTTTTCCCTTTTTCTCCTCACTGTTAATTTTTTTTAAAGAAATTTGAAGGTATTTGGGGCTTTTTTTTGGTTATTTGCAGTTGTTCTTTTATCATTATCTTCAGGAAGCAGCATTACCATGTTGCAGATAAGAGGCACATCCAGATGTGCATATCAAAGGATGAACAACTACTTATTAAGAAAAACTTCTTTTACGCCAAGCAAGGTTCAAAGGAATAGTAAAGTCTATGGCATAAGCGACAAAACTGTCTGGCAATTCTGTGCATTGTCAGCCTAATGTGCAGAACTGGGGAAGAAAACACTTTAATCAAAAAGAAATGGTGACAAAATGCATGTAGAAAAATGAAAAGGTGAAGAGGCATTCGGCTTAAATGGCAAACACCCTTCTAAGCAGTGACAATGGCAACCATTCTTTAATTCTTGTCCAATAATTTATTTTTTTTTAAGTTGTTGAAATATGCTGCTTTTTTTTTTTTTTTTTGTAACCTATTTTTAAGAAAAAGTTCCCAAAGTATTTGAATTTTGTTGTGGATATATCAAAAGATTTGTGTTGCACCCACATTGGCTCTTTAGAATACATATTTATTTGGGCAGACTCATGTGTTCAGATTTGTGTAACGCCAGGAAATATATGAGCTTGCAATTAATGTATAACAATATCTTTATGTATCACTTGTCATCTTCATAACAAATCCTGCTTTCCCTTTAACATTGGAGGAAAAGTTCAGTTGGCTGTATAACTGTGCCGTTCTGTAATCGTGGCATTATTCAGAGTTTGGATCTGGACTTGAGAGTGATCTTAAGCAGGGTGATTCCTTCTTTAGCTGTGGGTGTGAGCAATGTCTCAGACATCCCCAGCTCTGTCTTGCTAAGCAAGCCTAACAAAAAGACAAGCTCATGTTAAACAGTTTTACTGGTAAAATGGCTGCAAATACATTTTGTCCCTTTTCTGCCTTCTTGTATAAAGCCACAAACAGCGCACCCTCCTCTCTTTGTGGATGTCTGTCATAGAACGTCGGGGGGGCAGGAGAAAATTTAATGCAGTAAGTTCTGTTCCTTCCTTTTCAGTTCCAGGATTTGACCGGTGACATGGTACTTTCTTTAGAACACTCCAAGCTAACCTGGAGCAAAAGTACCAAATTCCTCCCCATTGCATGTTTGGTGGTAAAGCTGTGGGTTTAGATCTGCTGAAGTGGGTGAAAATCAGCTTTTTTCCCTCTCTTTCACTGTACGCTGCCACCAGAGGTTGGGAAGATGTCTGCAAGGAGGGGTTGTATTCTTTTTGGTGGAATCACTGCTTTCTGATAGTCCTATGTCGGTGGAATAGCTGGACTCTGACTGTCTGAAATTATATATAATATCTAGGATTTGATGCATATAAAAATGCTGCTGAGGTTCAGAATTCCAAGGTTCACTTTTGTGGAAATGTCAGTTGGGGTGCACAGGGTGTATTTGGGACTCCTCTTGCAAAATGTTGGGTGAAATTCAGTTGCAAGCAGCAACTTTTTTCATAGTTATTTGAAAGGCCTTTTGATAGCTGGATTGTTCGCAACCAGCCTTTCGCTGTGAGCAAACTGAAATAAAATCATATTCAGGTTCACATCCTGGCAACAACACAAACTATGATAGTTTAGAAGCTGGATCATGCCGAGTGACCAAGCTTTTTTCATTTTTAGCTCTGTTGTAAATACGAGATTGCATAATGCTCTACAGTTTATATAACAGCCTCACATGGCTTCACGTTATAATTTCACATCAGTTTTACCTCAGAGTTTCTAACAGGTCAAGTAACCTTCTGATTTCATTTAAAGTTTCCATTATTCTCTCCTGAAAGGGAAAATCTAGCTCTTGTTTGGACAGCTTTGGTAACTCCAAAGGAAAAATTGGGCATTATAGTGAATACAAAAGATTCACTTTCCATGCATTAGGCTTTTCAATTGCTTTCTTAATGCAAAGTTGGACAGGAGAGTATAGGCAAGAAAAAAAGATCATTTTGTGTCCATGGTCAGATGTCAATATTGACAAAAATAAATGGAATGTAACAATAGATCCTTGCAAAGATGAAGGTCATATGACTAAAATGTCTAACTAGACCTTGCTCTATAGCTGTAGTTTATTGCTGTTTGTGATAAATTGTGGAGTTTTTTTTCTCCTGATTTAAAATGTGCAAAAAGAGAGCAAATCTGGAATTTTAAAGCTAGCCCATTTTAGGCAATAATCTTGAAGGGGAATCAGAAGTGAAGCATTTAGAGAATTAAAACCCAAAAAAAAAAGGGGAGGGAAGAAGAAAAAAAAGGGAGGGGGGGCAAGAAAAAAGCCTAAGGAGGTCAGGAGTGTCGGTCTCACTGAGGTCTGTGTGCATCGCTCCCTACTGTATTTTTCAAGATATCTTTCTTCAAAACCTAGATGATGCAAACTGCTCCCTCTGCCCAGGGCACTGGGCTGAATTCCTGTTGGTAAATTGGGTTAATTAGTGATAGTCTGTAAACTCATTGTGTCTTAAACTGAGAGTTTTCTTCACTTTGGATTTTCTTGCCCAAGTCAATCCTTTTATGAAAATAGCCTTTGAGACTCTTTTGTTGTTTCGTCGTTCACATCACTGTTTTAAATGTAAAAAGGAAAGAAATAATTTTGATGCTGTTCGGCATTTAAGCTTTTTCCCCTAGAGATATTTCCCAATTTGTGGCAGCAAAACACAGCCCTGCACAGCACCATCGGGCCACCTCACATGCGTGTCTGTGCAGATAACTCCTGACCACATCACTTGTATCACTGAGTGACCAAACACTAAATGTCAAGCAAAACCTGCTTGGCTTCACAGAAGAAATACAAAACTTCATTTGTATTGGAGACCTTTGGCTCACAAACTTGAGAATTTTGAAGTGCCATCATTTAAATAGTCTCCAGGCACGGTTTCTTTGCTTCTTGCAGCATCTCAGATTGCTGATATTTCTACCTCTTTCTGTCTTATTATATGAAGGTTTATAATACAGGCATTACTGATTATCTCAATGCCTGGATATCTTCTGTGAGATTAAAAATAACCTCTTAGATAAACTCATTGTTCCCTGTTCAGAGATACGGACAGATGCCCACTGTAAGACAATCAGGAAAAAACCAAACCTCAATTTGCAGCTGATTTATCAATATGATGAAAGCTATGTTCTGGACATAAAATATTTTTTAAGCAAATGAGTCTTTTTTTTTATTATCACTACAGTCTGAAAAGTTCCTTGTGTCTTGTCTTGTATGTGGAAAAATTGACCGTTAACTCCAGAAAACAGAGCAGTAGACAAAGGTTTCCTAACCACGGCATTGTCTTTCCACCGTGCTGAACAGCCTCTCCAAGTTTGTTTCAATTACGCTGCCGTTTCCTAACTGAATCCAAAATATTTCTTCAAAAGGCTCATCTGGTTTAGGGTCATGATCATAGGTGGAAGGTCAGTTAGTCATTTGCTGAGACATTCACTTCTCACTCAAATAATCTTTCATAAATCTTAAAGGAATGCAATGGTTTATGCCAGAAGAACCAGGAGAAGTAGATGGCAGGAGAGGGTAAAAAATATTTGTACAGAATGCATTTCTTCAAATACAATGTACGTATTCATTATTCCTCTTTGTACTTGTGAAAAGCGAGATTGTTTTCCCTACTCCAAATTAAAGGAGCTACATTGCCCCCAAGCACAAGAGGCTTCTAGCCAACCTCGGTGCAGGGTCTGCCAGGAGACTTAAGTCAACGTGCCCACATTTGTGGGCTGGTGCCACATGATAACGCTGGTTTTAGCCACTCTTGCTTCTCTATATGGCCACACTGCTGTTGTGGGGACATGCAGAAAAAAGACTTGAAATTTCAACAAAATGCCCTACAACAGGGTGCCCCAAACTGCCATCTCCTCTTCCACCAGCAACTGGACCCCAGATGCTACTTTTGCAGTGCTGCAAATAACTCAAATAACCCAATACTGGCTAGAACAGGCTGCCTTGTCTCATCCCTGATGGGAAACTTCCAAGTACAGCCAGATTTAGTGCAATACCAACAGGTTTCTGTAGAGATTAGACAGATTCATTTCTCTGATCCTGAATATGAATAGCAACACTATGGGAAATTCCTATTCTAAATGCGATCAGTCTGGCTCCTGGACTGCATTAAGTGAGCCTGGGGCTTATCTGATCCTGGTGTAAATACAATGTGCCTGTCCCAGAAAGCCATCAGTGCTGCCACTGAATGGCAAAAGAAAAGTACATTAGGTAGATAGTAAAATAAACTATTTATCAGATGCAAAGAGTAGAATTCCCAGTGTACTGTAAGTTGTGCTCAAAAATGTACAGAAATTTTCTCAGTGCTTCAGTTTTCTCATACAATTACGTTTAATTATACTCGTTCCACAAAAGTGTTTCTCCTCACAGTGGTTTGTTGTGTTAGATGAAAACTGTTAGAACAGATGTCAAATATTAGTAGTTATATATTAGTATTGGTGCTGTTTCTTTAAAAGTTACAGACTTCCTAAGTCTGTACTATAGATTTACCCAGTGAACTCAGAATTTTTAGTGCCTCTAATAAAAAATATATGGGCTGATTCTCCCCTCGTGATTATTGGTAGAGCATAACAAAAGAGTTCTCCCCAGTGTTTCTGAACATGGGTTTGATGATGAGGTGTGAAATGTTTCAGTGATTTGTTTTGTGTTTGTTCCTTTCATTTCTGGATCACTCATGACAAACTGCAATGTATCAGCAGGATGAGACAATTTACCACTGCATGAGCTAAAAGGTGAAAAAAGTTCCATACATTTTATACCCCTTTTGTAGTCACTATACTGCACTAAAGATGACCGTGGGTCACGGTGCTTGTACTCAGCATAGTTCATGTGTTAATAACTTCTTTGGATGATCTCACCCTATTTATTTTAGGGTCCTTAGATAAAGATGACTGTTGCCTGGGCTTTCTTCCATAACAACCCCTTTCCTCACACAAATCAAATAATTACTTTCTTATTAAAAAAAACAAAAACAAAAACCAAACCCCTCAGCTGAAGCTTATCCCCCTTCTCAACTGAATGGATTTTTCCTTTGTTTGTACATGACAATTTGGAGGGGGAGAATTTTGTGCTTAAACTACTCATGTGACTGAGTCACATGCATGTCAGCTACAAAAGGAGCTTTGGCATATTATGTATAAATTCCATTAAGAGAGAAAATAGGAAAGTTTTACGTGACTGGTATCTCATTCACAATAATTAACTCATTAGCCATCTCAAACTAGTTGTACAATCAAGGTCAAAACAACCAGGCAAGAGAAACATTTCGGTCACGTTGTGGTACCTAAAGGAATAGTCAGTATTAGCATTCTCAGTCTCTGGTTCGCATGCTATAAAGTAAGCCTTTATAAATTTAAAGCCTTTTGTCCTGATTTATGCAGGAAAGGCGACCCATGTGATAATGCGATGTCTGTCTCTTTCTGTAGACATTTCTCCTCAAGCTTGTCTCAGATTTCTCGCCTCGTCTGACCTAAACTTGATAGGGAGGCAGAAGTCTCAAAGATTATGGTGCATGAAAACAACTGGATATCAGAGAACAACATCTATATTTCCAGACTGCAGAAAGGGCTGTAGCATTTTCAGTCTTTATTGGGTTGTGGAGTATCCAACTGCGTGATATGCAGGAAACCTGCATTGATTTAATTGCTTATGCAACAGAAAAGACTGGAAAGAGAAAAAGTTGAATGGAATGTCCTGTTCCAGTTTTGGGGTTACTAATGAGGCTCATGGAGCTCCCTGCTAATCCTACTTTGTCCAGTGCTCACCTAGCTGCGAGTACTGACACAACATCACGCTGCTTATTCCTAAGAGTGAGGAGGATTCTTCATACATAGAGAACTTGTGCAAATCACCCCAGCCATGAGTGTGACCGAGGACAGCATGGGTGCTTGGTGCCTGCAGAGCAGCACGGACACATGGACATGGCCCCGCAGCAGCACCCCGGCCTTTTTAATTCTGGAATATGCAGGGCCAGTTGGATTTTAACCTATTAGTTGACGACCCCAGCCCTTAGCATACCTTTAGTTAGGTGTTCACTCACGGGTTCTAATCCCTGGGCAGAAAGGCCCTGGTGCTTCATCTTTCTTGACATCATTGTATTTTCCTTGGGTAATGGGCAGCAGGAACTGCGCTGCGGTGGAACCCCGGAGGAGACAGCACTGCTTTAGCACCTCCTCGCCGCAAATACCAAAGCGCCTTCCCTCCACTTAGATATCTCACTGTGAAATCCCCACCGTGTGCTCATGGGCCGGTTGTAAAAACACCTTTGTGTCGGTGAAGACAAAGCCTCAAAGGTTCTGGTTCAGAAAAGCTTTGAAACATGCACAGGTCCAGAGATGTGTAAATCTCCTGATGTCAGAGATTAATGTTCTTATCAAATTAGATTATAATCATGTTTCCAATGTAAATTATAAAAGTTGCTTTCCCTAAACATTCTCTTTTGTATCAACAGCTGCTCTTTCTGTAAGATTTCCACCAGCAAGCAAATCTCTTACAGGGGGCAAAAACATGAGGACAAAAGGACAAGCAAGTGAAATTACTATGATATTTGTTCTTGTTCTTAGTTTGAACCAAATATTGAGATTTGTTCCCAGCCCTCCATCTGCCAAAGATACACAAGCCCTCTCATGTCCTGCCACATAAAACCAAAAAGCAGCAAGTTACTGCAACAACCTGGCAATGCTTGTTTCATCCATTGGCATTTTACATTAGTTTTGAGTGAAAACGCTGCTCCACGCTCTGAGAGAGCACACCCACCTTCCTGACAGCATACAGGTAACCCCTTTTTGGTAACCCAGTAACTCCGCTGGACGACATTGATTACTAGGGTAAGATTCCTGCTTAAATATAGGAACTCTCTGAAATTGTCTGTGCTCAGTCAGGGCTGAAGTAGTGCTCTGGCATTTTAGATTTATCAGGTTCATTCTCTCTGCTTCAGCCAAGCATTTGCACCTGCCTATGCTTGTGTTTGGAGGAGGTGGAGAGAGGTCTGAGAGATGCTACTTTTGCGGATGAAGAGAGAAGAAGGATGGTCTCAGCCAGGTACCCCAATTTGTTTTCCTTTCCCTTTGCAGCAGAGATGCTGGAGCGAAGCGGTTGTTGTCATTAAGCTGTAAAAGCAGGAGTCTGCGTGAGAAGGAAATGGGCACATAAAGCCATCCCCTACAAAAGGCAACATCCCTGAGATTATTCTGGTTTTAAGAGGCTTTTTAATTTGTCAATTGCTGAAAGGAAACGTGGCTTTTGTGCGAAGGTTCTGATAAATCTTTTTATGACAAGCGGCACTGAGCATGTGGTGGGGGTAGGTTCTCTGCAGGTGTGAAAAGGGTCTGCGGCCAACGGAGCCGTGCTGAGCTGTCAGCTGAGGATGCGATCTCCACCGGAGAGATGAGCAAAGCGCAGCTTGGCCTCCAAATAACTTGGACAAAACAAGGGTTGTTTTGGGGTTTTTTCCAATATCATGGACTATCTGAGAGATAAGCTTATTTTTTCATTACCTGTTTATAATGTTGGAGCAAGGTGGAATCAGGAGGTGAAAGTGAAAAATAGCAAGTAGGTGTTATCCCAAGAAGCCTGTGTCAGTGTCTGCACAATTTCCACTTGCGATGAGTTTGGTCCAACGCTTACAGCTGTAATTCATTGCCAGCGATATGACACAGGCTGGTCATGCATCATCCTCGGTGGGAACTGTAGGATACAGCACACCCTTTGGGAACTGTAATGCTTCCTAAAAACCTGGGGTACCGTGTTCACCCTTCTAGTCTTTGAAAGTGGAGCTAAAGCATGCTGGTTTTGGGAGGAACAGAATCTAACAGGAGAGTACAGGCTGTGCATAACCCCCCCTTTCTGCATTCCTACACATTGCCAAGCACCAGCGAGCCTTGAATTTACAAGGTCAGTCTGAGTTGCAAATTGATCTAGACCTGCTTATACATCTTTTGAATCTTAAGTCATCACAATTTTGGTCCTTAGGCTTCATTACATGGAATCCTTTTTTTTGGGGACAGTAGGAAACTCTGGTTGACATTTAGTGCATCAGCAAGAAGCAGCTTGACTTTGTGTTCTGTGCAGTTCATAAAGGAAGTCTCAGTGAAATTGTTGTTTATAGCCATAATTGAAAGGCACTTCCTTTCATGCCTCATTTTAAATGCAGCTCTGATGCTTGCTAATCATAATATACAAACTGGTCTCCGCAGTTGAAAAAGCTAGTAATGCACATAAGCAATTCTCGGATTTTCTTGTTTCCATTAAAAATGCCCGATGTCCTGTATTTGCATGGTTGCTAACATGATTTAGGTCTGGCCTGCTAAGCTCTTTTCAGCCTACTGTAGATCTAATTATACGATTTTTCCAAAAAAGAACATGGGTTTTTTCCCTTTCTATGGCACAGAAATGCTCCTGCTGTGGACGTGCAGCGGGGCTCAGTATCTCAGCAGGGCACGGGGGGCACTTCCAGCCCCATTTCCTTCCCCAGGCAGGGCGCGGGGGTCCTGGGGTTCCCCACTCACCCCGGGCGCTGCCTCTCCGGTGTTCACCAGCTTGCAGCCACACCTGCTCAAGGCCACTAAACTCTTTTATGAGAAAAACCTCTTAACACCTTCCAGTAAAAATCATGGCCGAGACTCCCACCCCCTGCGCCTCCCTTTCCGTTCCCCTCTGCGTCGCCGCTCCAAACCCAGTTCTCC
Source organism: Patagioenas fasciata (assembly GCF_037038585.1). NCBI lineage: Eukaryota > Metazoa > Chordata > Aves > Columbiformes > Columbidae > Patagioenas > Patagioenas fasciata. The sequence continues at coordinate 11,357,315 of NC_092535.1, read as the reverse complement.
ACTAGCGTGAGCAATCCCATCTCTGCCTTCTATACATTTGGTATAAACATTTCCTGAAGCCCATAAACACCTTCGTCATTTATCAGTGCAGTGAAAGATGTTTATTGCCTAAATACAAAAACTATGATGGGATTAGTGCTTCGGGAGGAGCGCTGCCTGATCCCGTGTAGTGATGTTGCCCAAAGGAGGGCCAAATCTGGGGCCAGGTTTTCATTTTGAATACAGCGGCCCCCGCTTTTTAATTACTCATAGTGATGATTGCAACTTCCAGCATTAAACGGGGAGCACTGTCTGACCAAAGCTCGTTTTACAGCAGCTCTGGTATGTACCAAATTGAAGGAGGTAAAAGAAAAAGGGTCGGGGCGGTGGGGGAGGAAGAGGAGATCTATAACTGGCATGTTAATAAAACTCCAGTTTGTCACTTCAGCAGCACACCCTGAGTGTAATAACTAAGCTTCCTTTCTATACCCCCTATGAGTTCCTTTGTATTGACAGATGCCATTTGTTCATTTACGACGTGATAATAAAAACCTTCAGTTTTACTGAATGTTGTTCTTTTCCTCCCCTGACACTGGGGCACCAAATGGTTTGTACTGCACTCAGCAGGCACTTTTCATTAAAGATCATGGAATGAAAATGAACTGTATTTGAAAACCGTTTAGTAGCAAAAGTTCTAGTGTTGAATAGGCTGCATATAAACCTTCCCTAGGTAGGAACTGGCTTCCCGGGTGCCTCCACACACCCCAGCACACATTTACACATTTACACGTGCCTGTGGGAATAAGGGCTGTCTTTACGTTCATTTGAAAGTCCAAGCGCTCAGGTTTCCGTAGCAATGATTGTATGTTGGTATCAGTTTTCTGTGGTTTTTTGGTTTTAATCTCTACTCAGCTTTAAATAGCTCAAAAACCGTTCTTTTGGCTTATCTGTACTACTTTAAACTGGCGATTTAAAATGTTTCCAGAAGTTTTCACACACACGCAAATTAAGCCAGGACTGTAAATTTGGATATCTGAAAACTAGTATTTGAATTGATAATTAAGCCGTTATTCAGGAATGCTTGTAAACATCAGCGCAAACTGTATTTTTAAGTACTAATCAAAATTCAGGCTTACAGCACTTAAAAGTGTTGCAAAGACACCGAATGCTTAGAATTCCCATTGACCTGATAAAAATATAAATGCATAGCTTTGGGTTAGGCTCACCTTTGAAAATTATGCCCCTGAGTTTGCAATGCTTTTCCCAAAGCTTAACACTATAAAATGAGTAAAAAAATACAACAGATAAGCAAAGGAATGAACGTCATTTGTTCAACACATTTTATTTAGTTAGTTTTACCCTGGGGGATAAATAGTATTTATTTTGCTCACTCTGTAGAGGAGGCAGTGATAAATTTATAAGCTACCTGTATGTTTTGCTGTATTAAAATTAAGTTTATGACAACTAGTAATACATAGCAATAATATGTATTATTTATGAATAATTAAGCCCAAAAAAGTTAGTATTAAAGCAAAAATAATTTAGCCAAACTGGAAACAGCCACATACCAACAATCTGCAATCTTCCTAACGCAAAACTCTAGAAGTGCATTGCAAGCTTCTGCAATGCTCTAATATGACAATGTTTGTCTCTTTTTAATTATTATTTATTTTAATCCCTCATATTTAATTGTATTTGGCAAAATATCTGTAGAAGAAGTGTTTACTCTCCCCCCAAAAAAAGGTAATAATAATTGTTATCGTCCAGGAGAGACTTTTATCACTGACATTATCACTTGTTGCCAAACAAGTAGAGAGATGTTAGCCTGGAGGATGAAATAGTTTAATCATAGGGAAACAATTTGCAGTGCACAGATCTCAGCTGGTTCCCCTTTCATCTCCTCGCAGTTACTAAGTGACTTCTGAAAATCTGGTTTGTAGCTGTAATAAAATTCATTCTATGGTCTCGCATGCACGCACCAAATGGTTTGCCTAATTCAGAAGTGTTACAGTCATCTGGAAAAAAGAGAGAATCCATGAGTTTTGAGGGGGGGTATTTTGGTTTTTTTTAAATCACAGAAACATAATATTTGTCCTCTAAAAATTAAGAAAAAAAGGCGGTGCTTCTTGCTTCTGATTCCTTCTGGGAAAATAAAACAAAGCAACAACAAAACCCCACCACACCATGGTCAAGTTGGACAAATTGGTGCAGAGAGAAACCGACTTCAAATTTAAAGTGGCATTAAAATCTCAATATTCAAAACTCATGAACTGTCATAGTAAACCAACATTTTTTAAGTATGTGTCTGCACATGCCTCCTGGAGTGTATTCTCCATATTAAATAAATACAATTTTTAATCTACAGAAGTTTTGAATAGTCACGTTCCTAGAGCTCCAGGAAGAGAGGGAATTTCTAGTATCACCACAGGTAAAAGCCTCTGAAATCTCTTCCCACACATTTCTTCACAATTATTTTGAGTCTGTATTTTTGTCCTTGTGTTCTTGGAGCAAATCCAGTGCCAAGATGTCTTCTGTTTCAAAGGGACAATATATCCTATTATAACTTTGGACTTTGTTCTTTCTTTGAAGCGTGTAAGTAACTTCTTTGCTTAAGGACCCTTCTGAATTACTAATAACCCGAGAACATTACACTGATTTCCAATGACCAGAAACTGCTTCTGTTGCGTTGGAAATGAAGCTTCCCTTGGACTTCACGTGTTTGCTATCCTGAAGTAAACACAATTATATCCATTTAACATGCAGCATTGAAATGTATTTCCCTGACTTAGGTGATATTGAGAGAAAAATACCACAAAATTATCTTTTTATTAATTTTTTCTTCTATGTTATGTTAATTTTTCTTCTATGTTATGCATCATTCAGATCTCAGCTTGAAACCTGACAGCCTGTAGATGAACTTCAGGCCTGGTATATAGCTTGCAATCCATGGAGCTTTGTTAAATGCACTGTGAGTGTAAGCAAAAGTATAGATAAAATGAGGGAATTGAGGACGTGCTCATGTTAGCAAGGAGGATTCTGTTACTAACACTCATGGACTGAGTATCAGCAGGTACATTTGGATTTAGTTTCATTTTTCAAAATGGTCTTACTGAAAGTCATGAGCCCTCATTAGCTGCACTGAAGCAGCCGCATGGTGGGTTCCGATACCCTTACATCAAACACAACTCAATGTCAGAAGCAACCCTGTTGAACTAAAAGCCATTTTTGTTTGTTTATTTACAGAGAGAGTAAATTGGGGTGACTTTTCTTTTTTTAGGAAAGTGTATGAAACCTGTGTTTGGGTGGTTACCATCAGCTTCCAGACTTGAGCAGGAGATTACAGATGCAGGGTCCAGACTTATTTCAAGATTTACAAAGCCATGTGATCATATAATCCATTTACATTTGTTCTTCTCTGTGCAGTTATGGTTTTGACTATTAGAAGATGACAGATATGTTTATTCAAAAGTTCTTTTTTTTGTAGTATGTCCACAAAACCCACTTATCAGCATGTTTTTGCTAGAATATAAATAATTTGAACTTAGATGAAATCGTCTACAACTTCTAATTTGTTGCATGAGCATGCCTGTTTCTTAGACATTGATTAGACCAGCAATATATAAAAATGTCTTTCGTAACACATCTCAAGAAAGTGCTCTATAATGCTCTTGAAACCCCAGTACATCCAAATATAAGAAAAGGAAATAAATGTCTAATGTTTTTCATATAATCTTATCTCTTCCTTTGCACAAAAATGACTTTTGCTGAGTGACAGATAACATCTCTGTCGAAGCACAAAGCGCTGGGCTTAATTCAAAGAGCTCCTCGCTCTTCTCAGGCTCAACTGCTCCTCGGTGTAACGTGGGCCGTTATTGTGGTCATGCAATAACCAAAAAGAGAAAGTGCTTGGTTCACCCTGTAAAAGGAACTAGTAGAAGCCTATCTACAACAAATCACAGATACAGCAATGCAGGTAGGGTTGATGTACAAGAGCAAGCAAAGGGAACCTTCTGATTCTTGCGAGCAAAATCAAGGAAGTTCAGTTAGGTTTGGATGTCTCTCCATCATCAGCATCTCAGCTTGTGTCAGTGAGTTACATCAGTCCCTGAGAGATTTGTTGTTTCCTTCTCAACAAAGGAGACACATAAGATTCAAATGCTCAACTTCCATCCTGTGAGCATATAGAAGTTGGTCCCGATGCATGGGGCGAGCTAAGCCAGGACAGAAGGTTGGACTGGTGACCATCAATGGCTGGTTGCTTTTTCACAGAATCACAGAATGTCAGGGATTGGAAGGAACCTTGAAAGATCATCCAGTCCAATCCCCCCTGCTGGAGCAGGAACACCCAGATGAGGTCCAGGTGGGTTTTGAATGTCTCCAGAGTAGGAGACTCCACAACCCCCCCCCGGGCAGCCTGGTCCAGTGTCTGTCACCTTTACTGAGAAGAAGTTTCTTCTCAAATTTAGGTGTAACCTTTTGTCTTCCAGTTTGAACCCGTTACCCCTTGTTCTATCAGCTAAAGCAGTACGTCTGCCTTTACCCTCCGCCCCATGGCTCTAGTCTCTTTACTCGCTCTGCTTACACTCCTGTGGGAATGTTCCTGCCACTGTGAACCTCCTGGTGTGGTGACTTGGACAGTTTACAGTATGACACAGGGCATCTCCAGTCCATTATTGCAGCTGGATTAAACACGAACAGCTGAGCACTGACAGCTGAGCAGGAAGGGAGAGTCCAGCTACCAGCCTACATGAGCTGCCATTAAAATCCACGATTCCCCGTGGCATGGGAGCAGCCGGCACAGGTTCTGCATGGGGCACACATGGGGTGCGAAAGGCACAATGGGAGCCCCTTAAGAACTTCTGCCAGCAAGCAGTCTGCACACCAGATATAGCATTTCCATGTAGTTTACACAGCTCACTAGACACCATTGTTAATTAAAATCTCGCAAAAACTGATTTAGGCAGGCAGAGCTGCACAGGGGCTGCGTTGCTGAGGACTCTGCAGCCCGTGTTCAGGTCCCCCCTCATCTGCAAACTTCCTGGGCAACCTTGAGCAACCCAGCTGCTCTTGCTTGCATCCGTTTCACCCTTTATACAGGGAAATGTGCAGATTAAAATGTTTCCCAATGTCAGCATGATGTTGTGACATATCATATTCGGATACTTTGTAATAGGGACCATATAAATTCCATAGCTACTTTATCTGATCCAGCAGTCATGAGTCTGCCTGTCTGAAAGTTGCTGCTCTTGATAAGAAAACATTCCTGCTCTTGAAATTCCTTTTTGAGAAAAGAGTGAGGAAGGTCTCCGACATGTTCTGGTGAGCAGGTGCCTGGGCTGTAGCAGATTAATGGTCGCACCCCATGTCCTGGCCTGGTGCTGGCACCTGTTTGGGTGAGAGTGTCTGTAACTGTGCATCACGGACCCTTGTGAGGGGGCAGTGGTTGGGCAGGCACCTTCTGCCCCCTCCCTGCAATGCTGAGCTGGCCCTGCAGCCCAGACCCTCCTGGCTTCTGTTTTCAACAAACTATGCAGGAATTTTAAGTTACTGTTCTTGCGGGTTTTGTTTGTTGTATTTTTTTTAATGGCAGATTAATGGAAATTTAACTATTATCATCCCATTTGAAAATTAAATTTTTAATGCATTTAAACATGCATAGAAGTTCTTGATTTTACCTGTTTATGAATGAAGCCAGTTTGATTACATTTTATCTGTCTGTAGCAGTTTTGTACCAAGTTTTACCCTACCACAATACCCTCTGAATATCTTTCTTTGTTATGAAGTGACAGCTGACTCTTAATTCTCATATGGGGCTCTATTATTTATCTTCTGGTGTCAAACCAGCCAAAAGAACTCCAGAACACACACATATATTACTCCACGTGCAAACAAAAAGAGGTTTCCAGGTTACAGATACCAATGGCAACACGGGAAGCGTCTCAACCAGGCAGACATCATGACAGTGTCCATGCAAATCCCTGGAGAAATGCCATTAGTGCTACTTCTGTGAGCTCAAAGACTCAGCAGCTCTAATGCTGTCTGTACATGTGAGCTTCTGATCCCATGGCAGCAAAGACAGGGACTTGTAATTTGGGTGTGTTTGTTACCAAAATCTCACTTTTCCTTGCTACCTTTTCATTTAATTTGATCCTCATACAGTCAGTCCTATGGGGTTAATTTAAATAGTGCATTTATTACTTCAGCAGTTCACAAGAAACATGACTTGTCTAGTTCTGTTTATAGAGCATGTAATCATTAGAATAAAATAACAACAAAGATCAAAACAGTTAAATCACCATCTGTATTTAAAACTGACCTCAAGTCTTTCCTGTAACAGAAATACTACTGTGAACACTTTTGAAGCTTTTGGGACCTAAACGACAGTATTTTCCACTTTTAACAATATACATCATTATCTTTTATGGTGGTTTTTGCTGTGTACATTTATTTATATTTTGTTGCTATGGTAGTTGCTTCTGGTTTTGAAAGGTAGGGATGTATTATCAGTCAACTGAAATCAGATTAATTGAGCTCCTCCTGATATAAAAATCTCAAATCAATAGTGTTCACCTTGTAAAATGCACATTTTTTTGTTTTTCTTCATGCCTCCTGAGATCAGATGCATTAAAATCCACATGGAACTAACTTTTCTTTCTTTTCTCACCCCCACACTTCCCCATATGTGATTCTGATTTTCCCCTCAGGGTACCTATGGGAGGTCTGGAAAACCCTTGGGAGCTTTCAAAGAATGTTAATATGTATAACGCTGCATTTTTAGTTTTAAATAAAACATGTAAAGATTTTTTTTCTTTTTGAGGATAAACAAGTAAAGCTACCAGTTAAAAACTATTTATAAGAAAAAGTTCCTTCTTTCCATAAAAAAGCTTAATAACATTTAATTGTGTTTCATACTGTTTGGCACCCATAGCATTAAGCATTTACAGTCCCTTGTAAAACGTCTGGGCAACAGTGACTTTTAATTCTCCTGAGTTGTTTTGCTGGGGTTTTCTTCCCTCTTGATAAGAAATTTCTACCTAATTGTCCAGTATAGCATTTGCTATTCAATCCTTAAGCATTTTGTTTGCCTAAGAGCCGAATCTGGTCCCCGGTATCTCTGCTGATCTTTACAAACCTCGTCTCTCTGCTGTGATCCTTACTGTGAGTGCTGGGATTGCAAACACAACTGGGAGCAGAGCTTTCTGCTATAAGTAATTCTACAGATAACAAGAATAAGCATTTATAAGATCAAACTCTCCAGCTCAAGCTCACGTACCAGCACAAACACAAGCGCCTTTGGATAGATGGCAATTTTGTGGCAGCGCTCAACACGCATTAAGTTATTGGTTATTGTTGCACTCCTTCATTTTACCCTCACTTGAAAACTTAGCTAGTCAGTGCTTCAGATAAAGACTGTGAAATTTGATCACTGGAACTAAAATGGATGGCTTAGCTGCCTAATCTCCTCCATCCCGTTATCATCAGCTCCCAATCCCCTCCCCGTACCATCTTCAAAATTGGGAAATAGCTCCAGATTTATGGGAATATTCTGCTGAGTTAAAGTAAACAGTTCCCTGAGATTGTGGGCTCAACCAGCAGCCACAGGTGGACCTGGGGATGAGACCCAAACAGGGAAAATTAACTTTTGGAGAGATTATAGCACATTTGTCGGTCTGATCAGCTTGTTAAAGTTGATAACTGGTTGTGTTACTAGTAATAGTATCTGAAAATATCTGATAATATATTACTAACTTGTATAAGCTCTCTTTATTCCAGCAAACTACCTCTGAACACTAAATCCTCACAGACAAGGTATGCCATTTAGAGTACTGAGCTTAGCACGTGCCAGGGGATCAGATCTCTCTCATAGACACAGGGTAAGAAGATGGGTTTAAAGCAGCATTTTGAATGAACTCCTGCAAAGGAGACCAGTTTTGTTTAGTTTTGTTTTTCCCCAAAAGAGACTATTTTTCCATAAGTGCAAATTATGTTCATTTTCCTGCACCGTGTCGCAGGGTTGTTTACTGCTCCTTTCCCTGCGGATACACAGAGAAGTCAGAATTGAGGTGAGGAAATAATCCCAGCCATGTTTCCTTTGTGCTGGTTTTCTGAACTTCCCTGGGAGGGATCATGTGCTGGCTCCCATTACCCGGTACACTTGTGTTTTTTTCCAAAGCAAACTCTTCACAGCTTTGCTAAGTGCACATGGGCCTGTTGTCTTGTCAGGGCACATGTTTCATTAATGGAAGTTCCTTTACCAGAATCACTTAACGAGAAGAAAAAATAATAAGATTACTACTAGCATCACACATCCCTTTTACATCCACAGACCTTACTGAGTTTTACAAAGGGGAAAAAGAGTTACCTACATTGTCTTGATAGCAATAGTAAAGTACAACTAAGATCCTAGTTTAGTATGAGGTGTTTATTCCATACTGTAGAAGCACATAGACACATAACATCACAGATTTCAACTGTATTAGGTGCTGGAAATAATTCTAGCAAAAAAAGATGCTTCCTTTTCCAAATTGCCACAATCTCTATGTGAGAAAAGATAACAAAGTGAGACAGAAAGCAAATGGATTGGGTTAATAGTCTGAAAGTTTCAGCAATATATGTTTATTATTAGGTTTTAACTGAACACCTTCTTGGGTATGTTGATAAAGTATCTACAGTCTATACTAATGCATTTCCAAAAGATAGGAGCTGCTGCTAATTAGGCCAGTTGTGATTATCTGAAGTGTTTTACAGGAATGTCAGTTTTGCCACTTTGCCACCGGTCTGTCGGATGTGGGATCCCATTTCTGGCTGGGATCAATGTCTGTGCTCTGGGCAACAGTGAAAATCTCCCAGGTAAATGTGTAATGTTGTACATGGGACTGTGGACTTGGCTTTAGTCTTCGCCATAGGACATAAGGATTGCTGTGAGAGTAAGTAGTTGATGGTCTATTTTAATCTATTCTTATTTTACATTATGTATTTGTTCTATTTAATTTAAAATCAAGTATCTTCTATCCAAAAAGAGAGGCATTTCTGACCTTGCACTCCCCATCCCCCTTACACAACCAAGGACATATTTAAAACTTAAGGGCAAATGTTCCATAAAACACTGCCCAACCCTTTGCAAATTCCCTGCATAACTCTCACATGCATCCTCTAACTTTAGTCCATCCCTACTCCAAAGTTGTAATTTGCCCTCCAGTCCTTTTTTCTCTTCTCTCTTTTTTTACAATCTTTGAGATGGCAATTAGCTCAAGAGATGCACTCAGAGCTTTGCTTCAATTACAGATCCCTCCATCTCAAGGTATATGCTCTGCTGTTTTATGCTAATCTGAATGTCCTTTTGCATGAAACATCACTCTGAATTCTCTAATTGTTCCTTCCTTATCTGAGGTTTGTCTCATGCTTCCCACCCCTGGGTGTGGTGATCTACATCCCACATAGTCCCAAAGGCTAAATCTTTCGCCTGGGACCAGGTTTTGTTAAAGAAAATCCCTTAAGGCAGAATCACTAAAGATAAAGAAAAAATAGCAGTATTGGTGCTGACCATTAATACAGTGTTTTTCTTTCTGTAGATCTCACAAAGCTTCACGAAGAGGAGTAAATGTTGTCATTTGCATTTTACAGGTACATAAACTGAGGCAAACAGCAGAAAGTTACATCTGAGAGACCTGGACAAAGACAGATCTGAAATGGAGTCATAGAGGTTTGAAGTGTTTGATAGTTTTGAGGATATCATGCCCCATTTTTCCTTAAATTATGATATGAAAGGGTGATATAACTGAACTAAACGGGTTATCACGATTTTCCTTTCTCCTGCATGTCCTTCAGTTTTGTGGATTTTGTCTTAAATCTATGCAGGTGATAATTTACAGTAAATGTTCTCCTGCTGTGAACCTGAACGCTTCTGTCTTCAGTTTAACTCTATCAGTGCTTCCCTGCCATGCCTCCAAAGCTATTCCTTCCTTCTTTCGATGAAAACACATTGGTGCAGAACACATTTAAGTGTATTGGGAGCAAAATATTAGCTTGAGGTACCAGATACCGGGGTACGAAATGCCTTGAAGCAGTCACTGGAAGAAGTGACACAAGATGCCCTTGAGAATTTCAAGGAAGCGAAGTCTGCCTTCATGCCAGCAGTCCTGGCTGAAAAAAGGACTCTGGACTTAATCGCTGCAAAGACACAAAATTGTATATGATACTTTCATTCTTGGTCCTACTCCTCACCCCCCAAATTTCTGCTGCTGTATATTAAGCGTCCCCCTTGTGAAGTTAAAGCAGCTCATAAAAGCATTAAGTAAAAAGTCAAAACTTACATGGGAACTGTTACATTTTCTCTGTGTGGCCATAATGAGGTTATTTATGGTACATGTAGGAAAGATTAAAGGTTTTCATAATAAAGGAAAGCAAGAGCTCAAGAATTGGGTGCCTCCTAACAGCACTGACTCTCAAGATGGGATAAATCACCCAAGCAACCATTAAAACTTCAAGAAGATTGCTTGTAAACCTCCGAGCAATGCCAATAAAGCATATTCCTTGCCATATAGCAGTCCATATGGTGGAGCTCAGCAGTTTTTCAAAACCAAGGGCTACTCACAATTTAACCCTACTGTCTTTTTCCTTAGAGGGCAGAGCGCCAATGCACCACTATCAAATCAATGCAATCTTTAGATGTGGGAGGGCAGGGAACATGGAGAGCAGACTCAGGAGAAGTTAACTTGCCAGACAGCGAGGTTCTCAAGAGCACAGAGATGGGCCGGATTCCTGCACCATTTTTCATTACGCTGCTTCTTGGGGGTCTCCCGTCATAACACAATGTTAAAGACACATTTTTATGGGCTCTCAGGAAGTTAGGAAAATATTCCAAGGCCCCTCAAGGTTCTGGTTCATTTGCATTTTAAAAAGTCAAGTCTTCCACTCTAAAAGGCCAAGGTAGTGAAAACTGCAATAAATCACAATGTAAGCTCGCGTGTGGCATAACATCAGCAAATGTATGGGACAAAACCAGAAATCCCTCCTTGAGCTTTACACCAGAGAAAAGCCCGAAATCAATGATATTGTTTCTTTGTTTGTTTGTTTGGGGGTTTTGTGTGTGTTTATTTGTTTGGGGTGGCATGGGTTGGTTGGTTGATTCTTGGTTTGGTGGATTTTTTTACCCCCCAGTTGTTTTTCAGGAAAATCAAACCTAGACATAGAGATGTGACTCTCCTGGCTCAGGTAAGCACTGAGGAAAGGGACGTGGGAGTAAATATGGTCCAGCGCTGGCCCAAGGGTAATTTCCAGAGATCGGTCCTCTCTGGGCCAAGTTCTGCAGCCTTACCCAGTGGATTTCTCTTTTGTTTCATTTATTTTTCAAGCCTTATGCAAGATAAGTCACCAACTCTGATCCTCATGTTAATTCTTAAGCTTGATTTAAGAGAGTCAAACAAATTAATGAAGAGTCCTAATTCCGCAGATTGCGGGCTCCCCATGGCAGCATTCAGTGAGCTGCTGGGGAATTCTGGTAATGGAATCACTTCCCACAATGACAGCTTGAGTCTCACTGGGGGATTACTAGTGTTATTACATAATAAATAACAATGATTATCATAAAGATGAGGAAAACCTACCAGTATTCAAATAATGCAGATTTAACCAAATGCTCACCTTTCAGAAAGCTTTTTTTTTTTCAACCAATACTAAAAGAAAATATTTCTGTGAGGGAAAGGAAGTAAATCTAAATCTCCTATAAATACATTAACATTGGTCACTTGTGCAAATCAATTGTACTGGTACATCAACTGAGATAAATCGTCATACTATTAGTTCCATAGAGTTATTTTAAAGCTGTACTGGAGTAAAAGTCTTACTCGGTTGAAATCAGTGGCCATCTTTGTCCAATGACTTCAGTGAATATGTGGACTGGGATTTAACAACAGAGGTAAATAGATCCAAAATTTCTGTCTGTATAAACTAAACTATCACAGTCTTCAATGCAATCTTCAGGTATTTTAGTGATTGTTACCACAGACTACCTGCAGACCTATCTTTAAAAAGTGATGAGAGTTCAGGTCTCCTGGTAAAACCAAGGAAACCTTTAGATGTTTAACACCTCTGAAAATTAGGTGATGGCATCATAGGTTGATCAAGCTGGAATCCTGCATCTTCCTGGGGAGCAAAAAAAGAAATATCAGTGCTAAAACTCTTAGCCCTCAGCACGTGTTTCTCTCCCAGGCAACCTGGGTAGCAGTACCGACAGGCAGACACGAGTGCTGGGGTGTGTGCAGGCTGGTGATGCCGAGGACTTTGGTAGGTTACCTGGAATAGGCCTCCCATGCAATGGCAGTCAAGCAGGAGCACAGAGCTGATGAGGCGGGAGGGAGCAAAGGCCGTGAAACTCCAGGAAATGCTCAGACATGGTGCTCCTGCCATTGCTTGCACTCATCTAGGAAATTCTAGTCCAACACTTAGCATACAAATGGGGAGAGAGTTTCCTGTCTGGGAACACCAAATTGTGTTTTATGCAGAGCCAAAGTGTATTTTCTTTGTCTGTGGGAAGGTCAAAAGCACTAAAGAGTCAGATCTAGTCAGACCAAAGCAGGGAAAGGTGAAGTGGGAACCAATATTAAAAATTGTGGTGAATGTGATGCAAGTCCACTAAAATCTCATTCCTACTTATTTCTGCTCCCTTACTCCTCAAAAACCTGTCTGATGCCAGCACAGTGTCTATATCTGATTTTTCTTAAGTTCCTTTCAGAATAAACTGTCATATTTACAGAGCAGAATCACTCAGCAATCCACCCAGAAATGCCCATGAGATTTGAAGTTAGCCTGGATATCTTTCAAAGGACACCGAAGATAACTGCACTGGGTCTTCTATTGCATTTCCATTTTATGGCATCTTTTTATATTCTGTAGTAGGCTTTTCTGAATAAAAATGAGACAGCCTCTTAAGAGGCCTTTTTATTATTTGCATTTGGCAAAAACAGCCTTAATGAGCTGTTAAGAGTCATTCCCCAGTCCTATTGTTGGCAATGCATGGGAGCCTGTAAAGTGTTGAAAAGCCAAAAGACAATTTATGATCCCTGATGCTATCCCTTCCTGAGACAATTCTTCCGAAAGGAAGATATCTGGGGAGTAGGAAGTCCCATTATTTAAATGCCTGAGTAACTTTTACTGAAGTCATAACTGTGGAATTTGCTATTTTCATTTCAGAACTGTTGACACTCTCTGTGTTCCCCTTAAAAGCAGCAATGTCACGTCTGTGCTGCACGCTCATTCCTATCTGCAGCACTAGAGAATAGGAAGATGACTCAAGGAAAATTCCCCATTCATTCCCGAGCTTGAATAAATAGCACCAAATTCCAAGCAGGCACTAATCAACTTACAAAACTCTTTATGTTTTTCTTTCCAAGCAGCACTCATGCTTAATATCTAGGGGCAGTGGTCTCTTTGTCAGCACCAGTCGCATCAGCCTGGCCCACACCGATCTGGAAAGTGCAAAGGAACTCAGATTTACTGGCACAGGGAACAAGAGGGTTATTCAGCACAGTGGGGAAAAATGAAACAAAGAGTTTCACAAGTTTCTGCAGCGGAGCCATGTGTGGTTGGTTCTTGGCATTGTTTTCACTTGGAAAATGGGAGGCAGCCAGTAAATGTCGGAGGTGTTTGTTAGTGACTGAGGGTGCTGAAGAGACAATCAAATATTTGTGACAAAGGCCAAGACCTTGGATGTTATCGTTGACATCCAGACATCTCGAGAAAAGAGCAAATATTGCATTAATTGTGTTGTCTCTTACTGTAAATGATGAAATGACATCTTTTACCCACCTCATGTATATTAATCGGCTTCAGCCCTTACAAAGTTAAATACTGTAAATGGATGAGGGATAGCTTTGTCTGTTTGACAGTAATTAAGTGATACTCTCAGTCTGAACAAAGGGATGACCCAATGAGGCCTCACACTAGTGTGATTTTTCCTCTTTGGAGAGAGTTATAATCACTTCTATTAATGAAAACAAGGAAGGCATTAAAATAGTGAAAGACTAAAAATTCTCTTTAAGAAGTCAGGTTTTATTTGGGAGCTATTCTCTTTTAATAAAACCAAACCATATTCTTCGTTGTGGTGTTTCCATTGCATTACTTGCTGTATAATCTTAGCACAAATCAGGTGTACAGCGAACATCCCATCCAGTCACCCAACACCTGGAATTGAAGCATGATATTGAAGGGGAGGGAAAATTCATTTAAATGGGTAATTAAAGCACCTTGGGAAGCTTGATATAGTGACTGGCCAAAAAAAAAAAACAACAACACTACAACCCAATGAACAAATTACTCCAAATGTTGTTGTGCCTCTGATAAGAAAATCTCTGCTACAATCCATCATTCCAAGATACTTGCCTGTCACCCCAAAGATGCTGAGTGGGCACCAGTTAAAAAGAGAGCAGAATAAACCCAAAGCTGCAACAAAAGAGGATTTGTAGCCAACTCCAACCCCCCCCAATCCAAACAGGCAGTAGGGGGCAAATTCTGATTTGGGGTACCACCAAATTAAGGCACAAATAGACCCGGGCAGTGAGGATTCAGGCCACAGTTATATTCGTCTTTTCATCTGGTTTCAAAGGGCACAGCATGGGCTTTATTTGGATTTAGATGGATGATTTCAAAGCTAATTTTTTACTAAATAATCAAACATGTGATTCAATTGCCTTCCTTTTATTGGTACATGTAATAGTCACTTCTGTTCTACTCGAACAGAAAAAAGTGTCCAAAAATAAAGCAGCTTGTTCTTACTAAAAATTCCAGTGCAGGTGCTACTTTTTAGCCCTGTCTCCAAAGACGCATGATAAAGTATCAGATCCTGCAGTGAATTTTTCAGATCAAATTTCCATCGATTCTATCCTATGCCAGATATCTAACTTTTCTTCAGACACAACCATATTTTTCTGTTTGAGTTTGATTTTTTAAATCCTCTGAAACATCAGGGTCTGATTCTGCCCTTGCATCCTGAAACGAGTAAAGTGACTTTTAAGACTTACTCCGTCTTACATTACTAGCAGTATAACTGCTGTATGATTGTCTTCCATCGGGGAAATATTGCCTTGCTGTTTTGTTCAAGCCTGAGTCCTTTGTCTGAAATGCAATCATCAGCAATTACCCATGTGCGGAGCATTTTGTCACAGTTACTTACTGCTCACAAGCGAGCCCTACATAGTAAACAGTCAGATGTGGGGCCAACCTCTCGGCTGTGAGGAGTGGGACGATAAAGCGATGCAAATCCACAACAGCTGGATTCTTGGCTCCTCACTTGGCTTCTGATTATTTAAAAATGTTCTTTCCTTCTGTAATTTTATTTGCATAAAAACATGACACAATAATTTGACGGCTGCTCACCCCCATGCTGTGCACAAAGGCGAAACAGCTTAATACTGAACTGAGCAATCTTTATTTATGTTTTTTCTGAAATCACTCATCTTTCACTTTCTATCCTGCGCTGTGACTTAAAAAAGTGACTTACAGTGCAGCTGGGTTATACAGTAAAATGAGTAATTCGTAGCTGTTAAAAGGATTATTCTCCTGTTAACTCATGGAACAAAGCTTCCCAATAAATGTCGTATTCTGCTCTGCACTGAGTGCTTTTGTCCAGTTCATAGCACAAATCATACTGTTCCCGAGTGCTCATCCACAGCAGTATTCTTTAATGCTTAACTCAGTGACCTCACAAAAATAATTGGTGTGAAGCAAATTTACTTAGCCCTCCGCCTTTATTTGCAGTCTGAATGGCTCAGAGAATTGTGCATATTGTTTATGGAAATGAAGAGGGAGAAAAGAAAACAGAACATTACCCTCCAGATAAAGATGGGCCCATGCACAGGAGAAACATAGGGGCTTAGCATGATGTCCCTGCTTGCATTATAGACACCTAATGAGAGATGCTGATCGACTAATACAACTGCAAATCAGCTCAGCGACTGTGAAAATCCGTTCCAGCTGCTGCGATTTAAAACAGTTAACATTTTTTACCTTATTCTTCAGTTGAAATTTCAGGTTTAACTGTGAGCTTTGCCTAATAATTATCCCCCAGATGCAAATAGCAATGATTTATTACCAGATTTCTGTGGATTTACAAGGGAAAGAATAAGCCTGATTCTCATTTCTCTGCATAAATCTGTATTTCAAAAGTCCTATTTGAAACTTTGGGGATTTTCAGCATAATCTGGGTTCCAAACCCAGGGCCTTGTTTCCAAGTCTGTTGCTGATACCGTCAGCAACCCCAGTTCTGGCAGCTCCTTTCATACTGGGATGAAGGGGGATGGGAAGGGCGCCGTGAACAGATCCAAACACCGCTTATTTGTCTGCGTATGTATTTATATGTATATGTATGTAAATCTACCCTCTACGAAGAAAAAATCCGCAATCCAAGTCTCAAACAGGGTGATAGACATAACAGAATAGTTTTGCTTGATGTGCATGTGATATAACCACGCCACAAAAGCAGCTTACCAAACAGCTTGCACAGATTAGCTAACAAGAACTGAGCTATTCTTTTCAGGAGGTGTTATTAGCATATTTTTCATCAATACTATACTTAACAGCTACTACATAGCAGGAAGTGGTATTTAACCTCTTGTTACAATGTAACAAGATTACTTTGTATGGTTATGTTACATTCCATTCATAAAGGCCCTCCTGTGTCCAGTTAATTAGATTCACTGTTTGGCAGCATTAACGGGAAGAAAATGCAACAAAATGTATTTGGAATATTGAAATGTTAAGCTTGGTTTGGTTTGTCTTTAAGGCCATATTGAGAGCTACATAAATCTTGATGTTGAGAGAGAAATGGCGTTTATTAGAATATTCTGCCGGGTTCTGATGGACGCGGGGTTTTAACCACTTAAATCCTCAAAGTTTGAAGGAAAGCTAATTCTCAAAGTTATAGTCATCTAAAATATAATAGATGAACAGCACCTGATTTTCTGAGTCAAAACCAAGTGAAACTATTTTTCCTTGATTTGACTGTAAAACCCTGAACTACATGGGACTCTCTCACCCATAAGACTTTTCAGTGAATTCGGGCTTGGTTTGGAAAAGGACAGGAGCAATTTGAAGAAATGATACTGGATTTAGAGTTTGGACTAAAGCTATACAGCAGGTGAGCCTTGTGCGATGTTGTAGTTTTGTTTTGAACGACTTTTGTGGTCTTAATAATTTGGTGTTTTGTTCTGTTTTCCCTGAAGATTTTCTGGGTCGCAAGATGGGTGCCAGGAGTACTATTTATTATTTGAAAGATCCAATGTTAATTAATGAAACATAATATGAAAGAAAAAATAAGCTCGGAACAGCAGCATATAGTTTGGAAGACAGTTACAGCAGAAGCTGCTCTGAGTTTCTACAAAACATCTTGAAAAACAGTCAAATGAGCCTGGTTTTTCACCTTCTATAAGAACATGGGTTTACCTCCGTGTAAAGAAAAAAAGGAGGAAAAAAACCAGAAAAATAAACTAATGAAAATCAGTAATGCAGTTTAGCAATGCTACTGTTTTGCTGTTGGGCTATCACGTTACAGGCAACAGTTTCTGTGCAGCAGCACAAAAGACACATCAGAATCAGATATTTTTTGCCTTCCACCCACCTTTCTAAGACTCATCAACACAGCCCTTATCATCTGGGGGTGGAGGGTTAAGTCAAAGGAAATATCTACAAGTGAACAGGGAAAATGTGTTTTCATGTGCAAGATGAAAATTGAAAAAGAAATTAGGAAAAATTTGTGCTGGGTTTTTTTCTTTTCTTGCATGAAAACGTTAAAAATGGATTTAAGTTATATTGAACTGCCTTTTAAAAATATTCTGAAAGTGCCAATGCGCTGTCATGGATTTTACAGGGCGCTTGGTTGGTGGAGGAGTTAGATGGGCTAAAATCCTGAGGACAGCCAGAGAACGAAGTGTGATTTACGTTTTAAGAGCATGTTGGCGTGGATTAAATCCGCAAGGGCAATCATACCCTCAGAAAGGAGGGCGGTGAGCGGTGATCTGGCTGTGCCTCTGGTCTTCCCTGCCTTGGGCTGGGCTTTGCTGCTGGGGTCTCGGGGGCTTCGCCCATCTCCCTGCCCTCACCTCCTCCTGGACAAGCTCCTTATCCTCATGTGTCACAGCAAAGCAGCGACCACCCAGCTCCCCAGCCAGGGATGCAGGTGGGGACACCTGGGGCGGCCCCTTCCCACCCGCTGGGTGCACCGAGCCCTCCAGATTTCACCCTCCAGACCTTGGCCCAGACAAGCGGTGCAGCAGCCCCGGCCTTGCTGCTGCTTCTTGCTCAGATCAATTCTTTAAAACGTTTTGTTTGTGTGTTTTGAGGCTGCAAAGTTAATTTCAAGGGACACTGTCAAGGTGAACGAGCTCAGAATTTGATTTGACTCACTGTGCGTGTTTCCTAATAACTGTTTGAAGAGTGCATAGATCTATTTTTTTTTTCTTTTCTCAAGACAAATATATTTCTCTAGGGAAAATATATCAAAGCTGCACATTTGACTTCACGGGCAACCCTGCTAAATGTGCCCAGTGTTCATACATAATAGAGGAGAGGCAAATTAGAATGAAAACAAGCTTCCTTTTCAAGCTTTCCAAAGGAATGAGTTTATTAAAAAAAAAAAAAAATAGAACTTGAAGCAAGAGGAGGATTTAAAAATGCTGTACAACTCTTTAAGCAAAAGCCTTTGAAATTTAAAAACCAAACAAACAGAGCAAGTATTTGTCAGTGGATTATGGGGCACTTATTGACTCCTGCAGTGGTTCCCACACTTCCCAGGGTCACATTTAACCAGTGTTCCCTCACATCTGCCCCAGACTCTCCAGATACAGCTGACAAATCCTGACATCCAGACTTGCCTGAAATTACTGTGTGCTGGCCTTATCAATTACTCGATCAATAACCTATAAGATGTGCATCTATCCTCCTATATTTGCCAAATCTTCCTTTTTCCCCGGTTACCGAGACCTTGCTCAATGAAACAGAACCTGGTGAAGCTTCTGGGTTCTTTGCAATGAGGACGCTTGCTCATGTTTCAAGGGCAGCTAAGCCTCTTCCTTGTTCACATTCTTAAGTTGTAGAGAGAAACCATGTAAATATAATGTGAACCCTGAAACTCACTCCTGATTTCAAGACTGTGCTTATTTTTTGCAAATATTCTCAGGAAAGCAAAGGAAGCTGAAATACTCTTTGAAATCTTTGCAATGCTAGGGTCACCATCAACAGATAAATGAATAACTGAGGCGCTTGGAGTCTTTAGCACATGAACATCAAACTTATATAGTTCCTCTGCAAAACACTGTGAATGAAAACCGTGAAATTAATTGAAAAAGCTCCATTTCAATTAATTTGTGCTTTTTCCACTTGGGTGGATAAGCAAACTAGATTTGTTGCAGTTTTTCCCTTTCTTTTCTGTCCATCTTTGGGGTTTGGTTTGGTTTTTGTTGGTGGTGGTTTTAGTTTTGTGTTGTGTTTGGGGATTTTTTGTGTGTTTTGTTTTGTTTTCTCCATTCCCCCTTCTACTGCCACAATAGGGAATGAGAGAACACACTCTAAAATAAATAAATAAACGAACAATCACACTTTTTCTTTAAAGAAGGATTATTATTCAAATAACTTCTGGCAGTCAGCTTCAAATTGAATTTCTTATTTTTGCTTTTGAGATATCACATATCCATTTATTAACTTAGAATTACAGCCAAATCCCATGGCGTTATTTCTGCGAATTAAAGCAAGCGGTGCACCCTCTCTGAATTTCCCGTATGTTTCTTACAGCTGCTGCTGGACCTTTATCTGCAACTCTGCTGCCTGGAGATGCGAGCTCCCTTCAGCAGAACTTACCACGCTGCTTCTCCTTGTGTACGTGTGCAGGTGAGCTCCGGGCACCGCCCCCCGGGCCCGTCCCGGGTTCCGTCCCAGTCCTGCCTGTGGTCCCGCCCCTGGTCCCATCCCCGGTCCCATTCCGGTCCCATCCCGGTCCCGTCCCATCCCCGGTCCCTGTTCCGGGAGCTGTCCAGCAAGGGCCGATGCAGCGGCCGCGGGGCTGCGCGGTGCCTCTCGGCACGGAGCGGCCCCTCCAGCAGCAGGGACAGGACAGCCAGGGATGCCCTGGAAATCAGCGAAACGCCGCTTGGCTGTTTTACACCAGGCAAAAATCCCGGGGCTGTTCGTTTGCATCTCCTGTAAATTTTATAGAGTTGCATCAGCCTCCCAAAGCAAGGAGGGGAATGTTGTGTGATGAGCCCCTCTCTGCTATAGGAGCATAAATACACACACAGGCATGTACATTGACAGCCTCGGTGTTTGTGCTGAACAAACGCCTTGCACCCCACGACACCCCTGCTTCAGCTACAGAGTGGGTGCCTCCTGCACCTTAAATCATTTCCAAAGAGTTCACCCGCACAGGCCACCACGGGAAATACGTTTCTGTTCACCTTTCTGTAAACCCCCATGTAACAACATTATAGGTTTTCAAAGGCTTCGTTGTATCCCACATGTTAAACAACAATCTGAAGAAACTATTCCAATCTCTTTAAGCAGGTTTTTCTCAAGTATCTTTTTTCCTGTAGAAGCTGCCCCAGGTTTTAGGATCCCTTCTCTCTCACCTCCCGCTGGTAAGCCGTTAAGCTTAAAACCAAAACGTGACACATCTACAGCTCTTACTGTGTGAAAAGATAAGGGATAACTATATATGAGGGATCAGTTATTTGGCTGTAGTTCGGGAAAATACAGAGTAAGGCACCAAATTGCAAACTCGTGTGTTCTCATGGGATTACTTATATGCCTAAAGTTGGGCACATGCATACACAATTTCTTGAATCAGGGCCTAAAATGGCATGCTATTGCTTAGTATAAATTATACTTCAAAACTCATTCTAGAGCACCATGGTAAAATAAATCTTTATCTTAGCTACTTAGTACTAATGAAAAACAATATTATCGGTACTTTTCCTATAGCAATTCACTTAAAGAGAAATGTTGTACAATTACAGAGAATGGCTAACTATGCTTCTTGATCAACCTGATAATTAATAGGAATAGAGAAAAAGCCCTGTATTTCTGAGTGCTGATCAGGCAGCAAAGGCACTCCAAACATCTAAAGAAAAAACAGTTTGTTAATTGCTGTCTAGACAGTTTATTGCTGCAATAAGATCAAAACACAGAATACCGAGGTTTGTGGTATGAATCATGCAGACTAAACAATTGTTTTATTGCATTTACAGAGCACTAGATTTACAACACAGTCAGCTTGGTAATAAAATTCCTCCATTGTATATCTTGAATAATTTCACCGCTTTTCACATCTCTCTGTTTTAATTCTATATCAAGATGTTTTAAAAAAGTTTGGATGGAGTGGGGATTACCGTCATGTATATATGAAGTTGCTTATCTTGGGTCTCGGTCATATCATCACTAAGCATCCAGTGTTCAGCTGAGCCTTGATCAGCGCATGGTATTGTGGATACGCTGAGGAACAGATTTATTGGGCCACAGTCAACAGTGAGTGCACCAAAGGAAAAGTAAGACTGTCTGATTGCGAGAGGTTTCATCCCACTTCACATTCGGCCGAAAGGGAATAATCGGGCAAGCGACTTTAAAAAAAAAACCCAACGCTTTATTACTCTACAAAACTTGTTTTTTTTTTTTTTCACGGAGAAGAAAGATTCATCTGTCCATTTCTGTGGTTATCTCTGAGGTTTAAGAGGAGTTTTTCTGGGAAGAAATAGATTTTTGGGATGATGGAAATTCTGTTGTCTTTACTGAGTGCTGAGCTGGGCTAAGGGAATAGTTGCATAAAATCTGAGTCTGTGCAAAGTGCCAACTTTCCCTGGGAGCATAAAGCGCTGTTGCCTGTGTTGTTGTACAAAACAACCTTGTATATTTTTTTCATTTCCTAGTTTTGACCGTTCGTGATCACCCCAATATCCATGAAAAGCAAAGAGGTAATAGATCAGATTGTAGTTCTGGAGCAAAACAAAACCAGAGGTCTAAAGCCTGAGAATTCTAATCTTACAGACTGCAATCCCGGTCCTGTTGAGTACAGTGGAAATGTTGCCACTGGCTTACTGGGTCACCATTGAATCTACAGATTTATTGAATCTGACAGTGCTGAGGTAAATCAGGGTGATATTTCTCACTTTATAAACACCTGTTTGCTTAAGATTTTGAAGTAGAAGCTGTTTGGGTAAGTTTAGATAAGTATCTTTGGCTCAGTACTGGGGAAAAAAAATCCTTCTGCAGGGTAATCTGATTAAGGTGATCTGTGCTGACTCATTGTAATAACATGAACACCATCACTGTAGCCACATTTCCAGTTAAGCTTTTAAAAAGGGCAGGCCTGCCAGGCCCGGTTCATAAAATATGTCTGAAGTGGAGGTATCTTTGCATATGTCCACACTCAATTTCACCAGTAAAAGTTGGTATTCTTGATGGTCACATAAAATTATTTCTAAAACTAGGTCTGTATCAAGACTGTTCCACAAAGCTGCTGTGTGGACTCTTCATTAGCTCCTGGTACCAACTGCACTCCAGAGAAATGACATCAAATACCCTGGTACAGAATTTTACTTCTGCTGCTCAGCTTCATGGTGTGTGGAAGCTGGTCCTGGCTCTCAAAAATCTCCCAGTATTAGGTTGCCTGTCTGCCTTGTAATTGCTTTTGCAGCTTTGCAGGAAGAACAGAGTGGCTCCGCTTCAAGCTGCATCTGAACCTCCAGCACCCATCCAGGGCAGAACCAACTTCCTGAGTGGCCACAGCACATGAAGAGCCAAATTTGCAGGGGACAGATGGTCCCCGAGAAGTGCAGAGGAAAAGCACTGAAGGAAGGAGCCAACGTGAGTAAAGGTGGGACTCTAGGTACTGTCTTTGATGCACTTTCAAAAGAGACCCACAAGGTCATGGAGAGCCGGACCAACTCAGACATGCAACCCAGTGAAGAAGGGAGAGACATTCAGGTAGATACTATGTTCCCCAGAATACCACAGTCCCCTATTCTTTCATCTCTAAATGACAGAGAAACAAACACAAGCAGAGAACAAGAAAGTGCCTTTCAAAATAGCTGGTTTATTTAAAAAAAAAAAAAAAAAAGAAAAAAAAAAAGAAAAATTATAGTCTTAGACAAAAGCAAAAACTAAAAGCCACCATGAAAGGGCAGGACAAGACAGGTAAACAGGCTTCTAGTAGTATAAGTCAATGCCTTGTGAACAGAGAGATGCTGGAAAGAATATCTGAGATGTAAATAGAATTTAGTAACTTTGCAAGCAATCCAGGAACTGAGCATTTAGACCTAGAGATTTTAATTAATAAAACTGTAAATCTATAACACTGATGTCAATAATGTAGAACTATTGTTTTCCAGGTTTGGAAGTCCAGATAAATTATTTGGTTACTTTCTAACAAAAGAGAGAATCTGTTGCTGCCTGACAGGATGTGGCACTAAATTAGTGGGTGGAAACAGCAGCAAAAGCTCTTTTCAGAGTCCGGCTTCTATGCAGATGTTTCTTAAAGCTGAATAAATATCTCCAGAAAGGGTGCCTTGGTTTTGTGTGTTAGGACACCGGCCCACACCACTCAAGCTACTAGATCTTTTTGATACCAATTCTGGCAGTTTTCTCTTCTGGATCTCCAGTGTTTCACGTGTAACACAATGTCAGTCACCAGCAAACTAAGGGAAATTTATGGTACTGTTCCTTCAGGTGTTGCCCAAGATGTGGTAGAATCCATCACCTATTGCAGAGGACCTACCAGGCAGCTCTTACCCCACTACGAATGGCCAAAATGAACTGACAGGAGTCCAGGTATTATATCCTTATGAAGAACTTTTAAAGAAAATTATGAAATTGGTTTTGCCCAATTTTCAGGCTAATTTTGGCTTACTGATCCCCGATGGCCTTGAGTGTGTCCCTCTAGAGAACAACTTCCCCCATCTGCTCACAGCGTGAAACCAGGCAGGAGGGCAGCACAGGTGATGTGTCCTCCAGTCCAAAATGGTTCTCAAGACAAAAAAGCAGAGGAATTTATGGTGAGGAAAGGCAGAAAGAGAGGAGGATTATGTCTAGGCAAAGGCATCATAATATTGTAAATACTGTGAGCAGCAAATGTAGCTGCTAAAAGGCATTATGGACAAAAGACCTGGGGAATTACAGCATATAACAACCAGTGCTCCTCCAGCAAAGCACCTTCTCTCCCATCAGTGCAACACAAGCTGTTACAAGCACGTGTACTCGGAGGCAATCAGCCCTTCGTGCTTTCTTTTACACAGCTTTAAATGCTGTTAGAAGTATTTCTGTCGTTTACTGCTACTCAATAAAGTTTTATCTTGTGAAAGTCATGATTTATTTACTCCATCTCACAGAACAGACATGTGCACTCTCCCACATCAGCCCCCCTTTACCAGATTCATAAAATGTGTTAACAATTCATTTAAAATTCATATACAAGCCTAGTACAGTTCCTTCACAAAGCTGCACCAAGTAATATAAAGCAGCACGTGCCCTGCCATATGGCACACTGTCAGTGTACGCTCTTAAGGTCTCCCTCAGCTGTACACACTTCAGTGTGCTTTTGTAATTGCTCTCGTGTCCAAGCAGCCAAACAGCATCTTTCCATTTTCTAGTTATCACCCAGCTTTTGCTAATTTTCCTTCCCAACTATCAGAAGAACACAGGTTGTGAGGTTTAGAGAGGAGCTGCTCAAGAGTTTATCTCCAGCCTTCTAGTTTATCAACTGCCTGTTTAACAGGGGGCTTTCACCTGCTCAAAGGAGATGTAGCTTTTTGCTGGTCTGTGTGAGTTATGCAAGCAAAAAAGTAAGGTGAGAATCAAAATGAGGGTTTCTATCCCTGTGTGCCCTGCTGGGGAAATCATCTTTGCCTGTAGTTCTTCTAACAGTCCTCCTTCTGAAAGGTGCAATCATAGTGTGGCTTCAGTGACCTTTCACTAATGGCTGTGAAATATCTCTGGTTATTCCCTTTCCCCAGTATATTCAGTTTTACTGCAGCGTACCTGCTCACACCACTGCTCTTTTCCTTTTCCAGCATCAAGGGACCCTGGCTCTGAAGCTGAACAAGGAACATCTCACCTCCAGGCTCCTCACAGCAAGATGCACCACTTTCAACCTCATCCAGGTAAAGAAGACTTATGAGAACACAACACCAGACTTTGTCATCCTCTGGTATCTCTTAATTTTTGCATAATTTCCAAGCCAGCAAGAAGTGAGGGATCTGCAATGTCCCTGCAGTGTGCTTTTTCCTTCTCGTCCTATTTTAAGAAGGCCGTACACTGGGAAAAACAGCCTAATGTTTGTGAATTCCAGAGGGAAAACCATTGGCAATTTTGTGCCCATCTAAACAGTAATTATACAATTTCGGGGTGTCAATTTTAGGTCCCAAGTGTGTGTTTCAGGCCCTAACTGTCCTTCAAAAGAGCCACCAGCTGGGCAGCTCTGCTCTGTGTGGAGTTAGGAAGAGTCCTTGCTGCATTCCTCATGATGTTGCTACACACATTTGTGCAATATTTGGCTTATTTGTGCAACATAATTAATGAAACATGTCTCATTGGCACCAGCATCCCTAGGGACCCTAAAGCAAATGGGAGCCTTTGTAGCCTTAGAGGGTCTTAAAAGCAGAAAATATTTACCACAAGTTTATTAAACCAAGCTTTACTGGTAATAAATTAGCAGCCTGTAGACATGTCTGTTTCTTGAGGATCTGACATTAATCTTTTAGAAAAATACAGTAACGATTTACAATTTTCATAGCGCCTTTCAATCTTTCCATTCACAAGCTGCTGATAAACTTTGCTGCCAAAACTTTTAAGTTTGGTAAGGTGTCCATTCCTAAGGCAGGGACTCCTGTCCATATGTAATTCTCAGGAAGTCCATCAAATTCATCAAGTCTGATATAGTGCTTACAGGCACATGTGAGCAAAACCCCACACGTAACACCATCACGTTACTCCTTTTCCCATAGCCACTGGTGTGTGACACTGGACGTATTTTAAAGACATTGACTCAGAGCGTCAGTAATTGTGCTGGGGCTGGCTGATGGGTCCATTCTGTCCCTACATCTGCAGTTTAGGTTATGTGACCCTACCGTGCTGTTTCAAAACCACAAAACACTGTGGCAGGGGGGATGTGTTTACAGATTTGCACACCCCTTACACTGCACCATTGTATGGTAAATTATATTGGAGGCTCTCCTGAGCTCATTAACAAAAGCCCATTGTTTGAGGGTGTTATATATCCCACGTGCTCTGCCTGGGAGTTATATTTGTGTCATGAAAGTGTTGGCGAGTTCACGAGAACTGTTTTCTAGTATTTCTGTTTGGATTTTTAACGACATTTGTGCAGGTGCACAGCTTAAAAAAAAAAGGGGGGGGGGTGCTCTTTCCTCAATCTACAGAGTTGTTCCAAAATTCAGCTGTAACAACAGCTATTCCCAGTGATAATTTTTAGCAGTGATCTTAAAATTTTGCGTCGCATCATCTAGTATTATTCAGTTTTATTTATTAGGGGTGTGTTTGAATATCTTTCCATTAAATAGCATATATAGGTAGGAGATAGCTTGTACAGTTCAGTGACAGTTAAATCAAGTCCAAGGCAATTGCACTTAAGGATGTGTTTAGATATTGATATGCTCATCTTTTCAGTGTAAATGCTCTCTTAATAAATGATTAAGTTTTATTGCAAGATCAAGCCTTATGTGCCAGGCAGTGTATTCCTCCCTGTATTTGACACAACCTGATAACTACTCAAAAGGTCTAAAATCTGTGAACTGAACCGTGGCATCAGTGACTGCGGCATCATGGCAGAAAGGGCTTAGAGTGTTCTTGCCCCGTTACACCTTTCCCAGTTCCTATCCCAAGCTGGCTCTCCATCCTTTGGTTTTTGTGGATGTGTGTTTTAAGGCTGGATCAGATCCCTGAACTGGATGACAGACGGATTTCACAACTAGATGGGCCAGCACAGGAAGGACTGTGGTGCATGGAACAAGCAATGTGGAAGGAGTCCTGGATTGCCAGAAACCACAATTGCCTCAAAACTCGCCGTACCATGAATCCACAGATAAGGTTAGTCATAGACCGAGACGTGCAGCTGATGACCAGCCCCATGGGAGAATGGCTTCCCAGCAGCGTTGTGCAAGGGGCTGATACTCTGTCTTCCTAAATCCTGCAGGGCTGAAGCTTATTTGGACAACAAACAAGGCCTGGTTGGAGTTCACCATACAGGATTGTCCCTCTGATATAATTCAGCTGTGTATGTATTTCGTTGCAAAGAAAATATATCTATGACTTCTATGAGGTTCCTTCATCAGTGCCCATTACATTAGTGCTAAATGTTTGTTTGACTTGTACGTGTTAAAAGAAGTGCATTGGGCAGGATTCTGAATAAATGCAAATCAGAGGTGGATCGTCTAAAATATTTGGAGTTATAGGCACAAGCAGGATTCAAGCCAAGCCACTTGTCCTAGTTTCTGTCACAAACACTAAGTCTTTATAAATCATTAATTTCCCAGACTGTTTATTATCCAGGGGAAGTAACAAAACAGTAGTATCACATAACACATCCTAAGAATGCCTTGTTCATTTTAAGAGCAAATAAAACTAAATAGCACCAAGTTGTTAGCGATGCAGCCTAAGAGATCAAGTAGTAACACAAAAAGGGGACCTTGAACAGGCTAAGGCTGCAAAATAAATGGAGAAAATTATTAAAAAAAAAAAAAAAGAGGTTGGAGAAGAGTGACTTCACATAGACTATCTTCATGTAGATATTCTTTGTTCACTATCACGTGGAAATGGTTCTTGTGTATTACATGGCGGGGCTTTCATGAGGACACCACTGCAGTGCTATTAGAGTGCGAATGGTTTCCACAGCTGCTCTCTCAGCCGCCTTTCTCACAGGAATAATCTAACACCTATTCTCAGGCAGAGAACAGAGCAGAGCCACCCTTTCAAAAAATAATCATCAAAATTAATTACACCGTCGAGAAAGCAAACTTTTTGTTGTTTTTTAGCACAGCCCCTCCTCTAATGTGTTTGTCATATGTCACCCAGGAGCCTCTTGTGATGAAGGAACAACGTTAATTCCCATCTGAAGATGAGGCAGAGTGAGAGTGATGTTTCTCTTTGCTGTGACTTCACGGCAGTTCACCTTCCCGCACAGCACCCGCTCCAGATCCTGCACTGGGGAGAGGATGCTACAGCCAAGGCACGAAAATTCAATCGTGCACCTTGTTCCAAAATATCATGGCAGGGTTGCAAGCAGGAAGAGGAGAGTTAGATAAAATAGGTGGAAATTCTAATTTATTTGGTAAGCTTTCAATGGATAGTGGTGACAGCTGAGAAGTGTGCAGTTATTTATTCCTTGCAGGTTTGCCAATGCAACAGTGCCAGAAACCGGGCTGGTTTGGTACTGTTGAACCTCACCAGCACAAAACATATTGGCTTTTTGTCAATTTAGCTTCAATCAATTTGCAGTTTTGCTAGTAAAAAGTCCTTTTCTGGCCAGCATTACTGAGTTTATATTGAGCTGGCATTTTTGCTGGCCTTATTTATCAGTAAAGTATCATACTTCTAAAAGTGATGTTAGCAAAACCGTAATCCAGGCCTCACACGTTATTTTGGTCCAGATGTTATTTATTTTCTTCTCTTAAGGTTCCAAAATACCATATATTTACAGTTGCCTTTAAAGTTATTGTTAGTTACAAAATATTAGAAACATAGTTTCATCTATAAAATGCATAATTAAATTAATCTTTACCATGCTTACTTTACATTACACAGGAAACATTTTCATCTGATGAATACCATGGACACATAATTAGTACTTTATACCATAAACTAGATTATAACTTACACTGTCCACCCTGACTCCAAAACTCCTTGCAGATTTTAATTAAAATGCTGTGCATTATTTGATGAAAGCATTTGAATTCAATTATTATTATTCAGTATGGATTTGTGCCTTTATATAGGTTAGATGTGGTAGTAGTTTTAAACCAGAAGTTTAGTGGAAGTCTCAAATTAGGCATTTGCTTTTATATTTAGGCATCTACCACATTTAAAATGCTGAACATCTGAGTTTTCTAGCTGAGGTTTGCCCAAGGTAGGGTTTAGTGGGAATCAAGACTGGAATATAAAAGGAAAGGGAAACTAAATCTGAGGTATTTCTGAATTTCAATGGCAATTGGGCATCTGACCCGCTCAGACTCTTTTGAAGGCCTTTTTACATGTCTGTCTGTACCTTTCGATGCCTAAATACCTTTCAAATCTGGCAGGACACTTTGAATAAATGTTTAACAGTAAACCCAATAAAATCCCCTTGTTCTCTTTGATTTGTTCTTTCCACTGCCTGAGAAAGTTGTAGATATTTTTCGCACGACACATCCCTTGAAGCAGATCCGCCCTTTTTAATTTTGGCTGAAGATAAGTTAGACGTGGTTACAATTTAAAGACGTTTTATAAACGGGACCCTGGAATTAGCCACGTGGTTCTATATTTAGGCATCTCCCAGATTCAAACAGGGGACGCGTGGCCGGGGATGGATCTCGCGCGGCTCCTCGCTCGGGCCAGGCGCAGGGGCAGGCCATTCATCCTCCTATTACAGGCCATTCCTGTGTTTATACCATCTTGTTTAGCTTACTCCTAATGCACATCCTAAGACGTACCTCTAATACACATCCTAAGACATGTTTATGAAAATTCTTTATAAGCAAAATATTTTACTTCCATTGAGTAAGTTCAGATACAGAACAGCCTCAGCACTACAGGCTGGGTCCACTGCTCTCTTGCTCTCTCCCTGTGCATCTTTTATTTAAAAATTCAGCCTTCAGCCCACCCACCTTACCACAGCAAGACCCAATAAATTGTAACATATGGATTCCCGGCCAATCTTGTGCTGTTCTTGCTAACATGTTTGCAAGCAGTAATTATTCTTCAGAAGATTAAATACTACTTAGAGCTGCAGAAGGTAAGTTGTTAGCTGGAGAACGAGCAACTGGGCTTTGGACTTATTTGGGGTTTAATTCTTTAAATGCTTCTTCAGAGCAGATGCTGTAGCCTTTTATGAAGCACATATTCCCAAGGTGTGATCTTCCACTGTCCGCTAATTGGGAAATCTGTTACATCGAATGGGCTCCAATCAATGGCATAATTGAACTGGCTGAACATCGAAACCATGCCTCAGTCTTTAAAAGATTTTGAACATTTACAGAGCCCCCTGATTCAGTTTGTGGGTGCTCAGCACTTCTGGAAATCAGGCAATAAGCTTTTAAAGATTAAACAATAGCTGGACTCCAGCAGGAAGTAAAATCATTTAAAATTTGAAGAGACACACATAAAAAGGGGACATGACATTCAAGATATATTTTATTATGTTAGACAGCAGATTCATAGGAAATGCTTTTTCAGTGCAGTGATTTATTGTACTGTGGGACTCATGGCCACCGACACAAGGATTTTAAAAGTTTCATGCATAGACTGGATGACAGAACTATCTTTGTTTAACTGTTATTGCTAATGGCATTTCTGGAAGGGTTGCTTAACGTCAGGTTCAGGGTCTAATCTATACTCTGATTTTCAGGTTAAGACAAAACCTAATGCAGTGGCTGATTATCTTGCACAGTCTTTTACACCATCTTCCCTGAGCATCAGATGATATCCAGTATCAAAAGTGGTTATTGAATGAGACGGGCATCTCCTCCTCCCCCTAGTTTACTCCCACATAGTAATTTCCACCCTCCTAAAATCAAGTTTTGGTGTTCGGACCCTGCAGGAAGGGTACTGTGCAAATGCCTTGCAGAGTCTGTTTCTAGAAGATAGAGGTGATGAGCTCTATAAGCACAGCAATAACCAGCTACTTAGATAAACATTTTCTTCCCTGGACGTTATGGTTTGTCCCTAGAGTCTTATTCCACCCAAGTCTGATCTCACATGCCCTATCTCAGATTTATCAGGATTCAGGTGGGTGCTACTTCCACACCACTGAACTCAGCCTTCTCCTGCATTATTTATGTTTATTCTTTCCTGGGAAAAAACAAACAAACAAACAAACAAACAAACAAAAAACCCATGCTTTTTAAACTCATAAATATAATGAATCAAAGGCAATTTGGCAAATCTCTTTTATGGCTAGAGGCCCACTGTGGATCTGCCCACTTAGTTAAAGTCAATCTTGCTGAGGAATCTTTCTACCTCTGAAGAATCTGTCACTTGGAGCCAATCGATCATGGAGACATCCCATATTTCCCCAACACCAGAATACAGGTTTCTTTCTATTTGATCGTTACTTCACTTCCCGCCATCTATCTCCCTTGAGAATTCTTTTCCTTATTTCTAAGACCTCTTCCAAACTGTATCTCCACAATATATTTATCTGTTGTGATCATCGGACTAAAACCAGAAAGAGACTGAAGCTCTTATTCCCAGCAGGCTGAAATCTTATTTCCCATGCCTGTTTTATTCACATATCATTGACAGTATGTGGAAAACTGAATATGCACTGGGTTTGGATTAATAAATTTAATATAAGAGTGAGATAAGCACAGCATTATGCTTCCTAGGTATTTGGAGAAAAAAAAATAGCTTAAATTACTCCAAAAGCTCCAAAATAATCTGAAAGTCCTCTGAGATTTATATATATATATATATATATATATATAGGTATGTATATACACATACACACTGGAGATATATATATATACTGGAGATACATATATATACTGGAAATGTCCTGTTTACTTTCTAGGGGCTTGTGACCTTAGGGCGAACCCCCCAGAGACCCTACGTTTTCAAGCTTTTCTTTATTATTACATGTTTTAAGATTACTTTACAGATCTGCAGAAGAAAGGCTTCTCTTACAACCATTTGTTTCTCTAGGAACTTCAGTTCTAAATGAAACATCGGATTTCGTGGGAGTTAGTAACCTGAAGCTGAACAGTTCATATCAAGAAAACGCTTGATGTGAACATTGAGTGCTCTGAATAGTAGTCATTCATTTTCAGAAGGGCCATCAGCTGGCTATGTAATAGTAGATTCCCAGAATTATGGAAGTTTGCATAAATATCTCCTCAAACAGGCACTAGTGAATTAAAACTTCTCTTTTCTTGCGTATGCATGGATGGAGCTTCTGTAATATTTAACAGATATAATTACTTGTAGAGCTTGGTTAAATAAAATCAGTTTTTCTTGGTTAAATGTTGGAGGTAGGGAAAGTGTAGCTGATGGGGCACCAGGGGCAGAGCCTCAGCTCTGACTTGTTACCCTGCAGCTGTGGGTGCCCATTGAGACCGTGCCCATTGCCACCCACCCCATTGCCACCCACCCCATTGCCACCCACCCCATTGCACCCAAGGAACAAGCCAGAGGCTGGAGGATACAGGTGGGAGAAGATGCTGTTCTCTGGCGATGGAGTCACAGCTCAAAGGAAGAGTTGGATATCCTTAGGATTTATGAAGACTGAACAGGCAAATTTATAGATTGTTTTTGTCCTTCCCCTCTTGTATTACAGTAGTGTGCTTTGGCTAGGCTGGGTGCTTGCGGGCTAGTAAATCAGCACCTTCAGGATTTTTCATTAGCATGAATTCATTGCAGAGCTATGGCAGAAACTGGAGAGAGGCTGCAACACCCCCCTCCCGGGACAAGCAACCCTGGTGTTTGTGCTGTGACATGACCAAGCTTTTCCTTGTTCCATGAAGTTTCACGTCCTTCTTAAGTCTTTATCTGTATGAAGGCTTATTTTGGAGTCACTGCTCCTGATTAATTCTCTGTAAATACCTAAATATTTGAAAAGCTGCTTAACCTTGGGGAAAACCCCCAGTGATTCATTGCAAAGTGGGGGACAGCGTATTTTGAAAGGAAAAGAAGTTATGCCTGTACTATACAAATCCACGACTCGAGCTAAATCCACTCTATCCCAGGAAACTCTATCCTGAGTTACTCATTCAGAGCATTTATTCCAAGAGGCTGTTTGTTTGTGTACGGCTGCCCCAGGCTATTGCAGCAAAATTCCTCGTGCTGAAGCAACTCCATTCATAGAGGTAGGGCCTGAAATAATACACAGCGAGGCAACATGTGGTTCATCAGTATTAGCCAGTAACTGCAGATGTAAACCCCAATCTGAATTCAGTTATCTTTACACATCACCCTAGTTATGCAATTAAAAAAAGAGAGAAACAAAGCTGGAGGGAGAAATTCCCATCGTTTATATACACTGTGCATTCAACAGACCTCCTGTTTTTCTGGAAGAGCTACAGAACACATTAATTGAGCTTCAGGGTGGCTGATAATTACATAATTGCAGACTAATTTCCACTTTCCTAGAGGTGAAGATACATAGGTGGAAAAAACAAAACTAAACCAACCCTGTACAGCCTTCTCAAAAGTAGAAATCACTCCTGCATACACAAGCCCTGATCCTGTGCTAGTAAGAACCCGACAAAAGGGAGAGACCTGGCTGGTGCAGGTGTTGCGGATGGCCCATGGCTGTGTGGTCCAGCCCCACACATTTCCCCTTCTCGCTGGATGGACCCACAAGCATTTTTTGTGGTTGTGGTCCGAGAAAATTATCCAGCTGAGCTAGCAACTTTTTTTTTGCTGGATTATTTTTCAGCCAGCGCAGCATAAAAAGAACAAAAGAGAGGTGGGAGCAGAGGCCGTTTTAGCCATGATGTTTTTTAGTACAGATGCTCAAATGTCATAAAACTAAACTGGGAGGCTTTGGCTCTGTGAAGATTAAAACCCTATCTAAAGACAGGCTGCCACCATCCTGCCTCTTCCCATTCCTGGCTGGAAATAGGGATGGCAGAAGTAGGCTCATCCCAAACTGTAACTTCACTCTGAGAGAAAACACCAGGTCTCCTGATTGTAAACCACTTGGTCTTTGTCATCTTCTGTTTAAACAGTCCTGAGCATACTGACTGCCCAAAATCAATAGCAAGGGGGGAAATGAGGGTGACACACTGCTTGTGGTCATTGTAGGTGGCAATACCACTTCTGAGAGAAGCATCAGCATTCAAAATACAAGCTATTCAGCCTTGATTTCACCATTGCTCACGCTGAGGTCAGACAACCACTCTCTCATGAAGCCATCTGGAGAACCAGCATTCAGTGGGTGAGGTTGTGCCACCTCAGCACCAGGTTCTTCTGTCACTGCGTCATACGGAGGTAACACCCCGCACCTTGATGATCAGGTCTTTCAACCCCCAGGCAAAGACTTCATACTTTCCTTGGCATGGTTGTAGGGAGGATAAATATACGTGTGTTTCTTAAGACTGAGATGGTCTCTGAAGGCCTGAGTTCTTCCTAACCTTTTGCTTTCCCCAAAATAATAACAAAATATTTCTCAGCCATCTTAAAACCTATTGGCAAGCCTATAGCTTCAGACTCAAATGGCAACTTGAAAAGGTTTGTAGCAAACAAGTCTGCAAGTGTATTTAGTGTATGAAAAATGATTTTCTAAAAAACATACAAGATGTTCTATTTCACCTAATTTTCTGTATTGATTTGTGGCATCATCTTCTTCCTTCTCCTTTTCTTCTTTTAATGCATTTCTATTTCTTCCACACACACAAAAACCCTGTTTCTTTTACAAAACAGAACAAAGAAGTTTTCCTTCCCAATCAGTAATTTTGTTTTCTTTTGTAATTGTAAAAAGAAACTCCTGAAAAATCAATATATTGTTGCCAAGTCATACACAATCGGGAATGGAGCAAGCTTAGTAAATAAAGGAAATTGCGATTTTTTTCCTCTCTTTGGTCACCTTTAGTACACACGAGGTGACTGCCAATCTCTCCAGTGCTTCTGGTCTGCTCCCCTGCCCATTCTATCCTCCCTTCTCCCTGAAAATTTAACAGTTAATCTCAGGGATGAAAAGAGAAGTTTGAAAAGAATTGTTCTTGGAGTCCAAATTCCTGATGTCCTAAATTACAACAACCCCCACCCCACCCCTTGAAGTAATCTGACCCCTCTCAATTAACTAGCCCAGAGATAAAGATTGCTCATGCTCAAGTTGTCACATAACACCAGGCTTAGAAATTGGAAAATCTCAAGTAAGAGACAGATACCTTTTCGGCTGTATCAATACTTTCAACATACATCAATATTTAGATACAATTTACTCCCTTGATGTGCAAAATTGAGTGAATTTATGCACCTAAACCTAACAAGAAGGGCTTCTTGTCGAATAACCACTTTAATTAAAATGTATAAGAGAGCATTTACTAGCTGAAGCTTTGAGAGAGCTAGGAGCTGCTTTTTTGAAGGCACAACTGTCATCTGCAAAATATACACACAGAGTTTTGAAGCTCAGATGTGAGCTGCTTACAAATCCAAGAGAGGCAGAAAAAGATGTTTTACCAACTTGATTTGCACCTGCAATTAAACAGACACACAAGCCAGGCTAATTTACACTGAAACTTAATTGCAAGCATAAATCTTATGTATACAAATGACATATAAATAAAACCTCTCCTAGATATCCGTGATCTGCTACACAAAGGAGCCAAGAGTCCCATATCTCTCCTTTTTTTTCATAGTTCTAGCTCTCACTTTGGGACACAGAATTACTTTGACGCATTTGTCTTCTTCCCTGAAAATACCTTACTGTGGGATGTCAAAAAAATAAATCAGGATCAAATTTGTCCTGGAGTACCTTTAAACAGAGATGCTGTTAACAATTAATCAGCAAAAAGAGTGTGTGGAAACACAAGCACACGGGCTACAATTTATTAACTGTAATTCCAGCTTGTTTGAACAGCCTGTAAAGGTGCTTTGCTGCTCTTGAGGTTTTGTGGAGGGAGCCAGGATGGAGTGTTATAAGGAATGGATCTAGGGATTATAGATTTGCTGAGGCCATCTTTATCATCTAGACAATGTTTCATGTGTGGAAGGCACTTGAGACCTCAGTGGACCTGCATTTTTGATGTGAGTGGCAAGTTTTTGATGAAGCACAAAAGAGAAGGTGAAAAAAAAAGAACAAACCCAACCCAAATTGGCTGTTTCCCCTGAAAATATCTCTCACGTAGCAACTTATTTCCATATAAACTTGAATGTTTGGGGGCTTTTGAGACGCCTGGATAAGGAGATCAAATGAAGCTAAGATGTAGAAGGGTCAAAAGAGCTAAAGTCACTTTATACCTGGACCAGAACAGAGCACCCTCTCAATAACGTTGCTGTCTTCATGGAGGCAAATGTTGAAACACGACCGGGGATTTTGAGGGGTGAATTTTAATTTTCGTTTTGTCACATGGCTGGTCACTGAAGAGGCTGCTGGATTTTATTTTTCTCTTCCACAAAATGTATTCTCTAGGTTTTTCCTACTTGAGTTATGAGTCTGCTGTTATTCTGATAAGCCTGTTTATGGTGTGACCTACTTAATCAGGGCTCGGGTGGCTGGAGGCTCACAGTGGTGCAAAGACTAAAGGCCACAAACAGGAAAAGATATCATATGAAAAAAAAAGTTTTCAGGCTTTTGTCCTTTATATACTGCAAGGTGTCAAGCACTGAACCAGCGCCGAGACCATTGTTCAACCAACTGCTCTTTTCAAATGGAAATGTCTGCAAAAGCCATGTCAGCAAAAGGAATTCTTTGCTTAAACTGCGGCTCCTAGCTTATGTCCTACAATAAAACCTGAGGCCTGTTAGTCCATACTTAGGACTTGTTACTAGGTTTTAAAGCTCCTTTCAGGCACAGTTTTAGCCTAATCTGGCTGTATTGCTACCACGTGCAAGATTATGAAGCTGCAAGGTTATATTGCCTTTGACTTGTGAATGTGTGTCAGAAGTCTGGTTTATACTTTCCACCAGTGCAATTGTCCTTTAAAAAATATCTTTCTACAGAAGGCACTGGAGGGATACAGGACTATCTACATCCCCACAGGAAACAGGACCAAGGGTTTCCAAAGGTCTGTTGATTTTTTCAGCTTTCTTGCTCTGAAGATTTATTTCCTTTGAAGTGTCTCAAATAGGGTAGTATCCAATTATATTTGTAATCCCAATCTAATTTAATCAGGGACTCCAATTATAGCTGATCTGTTTCTTAATCTAGTTAAAGTCTGCAGAGTAGACTGCACCTTAGCTAACATAACTAAATTAACATTAAAGTTGTTGAACACTTGTAATCAGGGATAACTAAGTTACAGCCAGAACTAGCTGAAAAGTGGGAGGTTTGCAAGGGAAAGGGGCTGATCTGCATTTAGTGTCCAGACCTTGCATCAGTTCCACTTGCAGCTAACTCTCTGCCAAGCTTCTAATTATAAGGGGTCTTTAAAAGTACTTTTGGGCTGAGCCAGATACAACAACTATTTTAGCTTTATCTAGTTGTTTTCTTCCTCTCAAATGCTTCATCCAAGCTCCTCCAGCAGCGGGCTCAGGACCACTAATGCTGTACCACTTACACAAGTGCATCATCTTGAAACTTTGGAGCAAGTGGCCCAGAAGCTGCTGGGCATCTTACCTGCTTATCACGTGGCCGTGGCACATCTGGAACAACCATACACCCAGGTCTTGCACAAATCCATCCTCACTTGCGCACCTCTATCAAAAAG
Source organism: Patagioenas fasciata (assembly GCF_037038585.1). Taxonomy (NCBI): domain Eukaryota; kingdom Metazoa; phylum Chordata; class Aves; order Columbiformes; family Columbidae; genus Patagioenas; species Patagioenas fasciata. The sequence continues at coordinate 11,319,792 of NC_092535.1, read as the reverse complement.
CCTTCCCCAAAGAGCTTCCATGCAGTCATGGCACACATGGGTGATCCACCGTGGTTATGATGCATTGTTTATACTGCTACAGGAAATAATCAGACAGTGTTAAGGGTCTTGTAGGTATAAAAGCAGACAGATTGGAAAAGAGCTGTAAGGAGAACTGTACAGTGATAGCTCTGCTGGTCAGTTTTGCTGCATCACAGGGCGCTTTAGAAAAGACCTCACTCTAGTTAACTAATCAATGTTAAAACCAAGAGGTCTTAAAACATTTTGATCAGTCAGTGTGGATGAAACAACTGAGCTTTGCAGGTGGGTTGTGGGTTTTCCTTTTGGTGGTTTGGGCTTTTTATTAAATTACAGCAGAATGGGCTGGCTGGAGAGACCTTGGCCAAAAAAAACAGCAAAGGTGTCCTGTTGTGTTTAATCATACTTGGGTGAAGCTGTTAAATTTAATTAGTTCTATCGCAAGTGAGAGTTGCTCAGTTTCAATATATTTACCCACCAATTCCAGGCTCTCTCTTTCAGTTTCTAGGGCTGACTTAAGCTGCCTTGACTAAAGTCTGTTTTAACTACTTTGGGAGACAATGTATGAACTAACACTCAACAATCATTTCCTTTGTTTGAAGAGAAAATTGAGTAGCAACAACGTCTCCTGCTGAAAGTGGTGTCTGACAGCAGGAGCGCCTTGTAGAAAATGTCAGTCTACCCTGGTTTGGCCTAAATTTTCTAATCTGACTTAGGACTTCTTTAGAAAGGCATACACATTCTCTTAAATACACTTACATGGCTACATGGCTATACAGCATCCAAACTGAATAAACACCCCGGGTTTTATAGTATTATAACAGTAGATTGATTTTTTGGTTATGAATCTTGTTGTGTAAAGAAATGAAAATGCAATTTTTTAGTTGTCCAATCTAAGTAGAGGTACTGAATAATATCAAAGTGTAGCCTTAACTTCAGTGGGCTCATTCTGTGGTGGCCCTTCAGCATCTGTATGAAAAGCCAGACAAAATCCCTTTAATCATTAATTCAAAAGAATGGTATGGGAGATTTCATCAAAACTGGAGATACGCGTTTAAATCAAAGAATTCCTTTAAAGAATAATACTTACGGCAGACAGAACATGCTACTATCTTTGAGTCTTGGTCAAGAATTGATCTGTGGGACAGTTTGAATGAGGAGAAGGAAGGGATCACTTTCTTCCAAACTTTACTTTTAGTACAAGATTCACAAATTATGAAAATAGGATACTACTCAGAGTAAATTGTATAGATGTTCAAGAGTGATCATATCATTATATCCTCTCCATTTCCTTCCTAATTCCTGGCATAAAGAGTAGAGTACTAAAATGGGTCATTTAAAATATTTCAGTCATCATTCTGTAATCAGGCTTAGATTAAAAAAAAAAAAAAAAAATTATAGGTTTCTGTCCTTTTTTATTTCAGATTCTCACTGGGATAATTTTGTGCTGATTTCACTCTATTCGAGTTTGAAGTGTTAATGTTTTGGTTTGATTTTTCCCTCTTGCCTTCCAACCATAACAGCTGAAGATGAGGGGGTTGGGGATTTTCCATTTGTTAATTTTTGTTATTTTTTTAACTAAAAGCTGAGCTATCAAAGACCAGATGACACCTCCAAAACCTGCTAATGCTCTGGATCTCCACTAACAATTGGTTGTCAGTCCTTCATTAGGTATGGCATGAACCAAATCCACCCACGTGGAAACTAGCCAAGTTTAGGATGGGGATAAAACTGATAATAGTAATTGGAAAAACTGCTGTAGCAAAAGAAAGTTAATTAGGTCTACAATGTAAAGAAAAAAAAGAAAATCTTATTAATCATAGTCATGAAAGCAGAAAACGAGAGCTAATTTTGCTAAGTAAAAGACCCCTGCTAAGTGGTATTTTGACATCTGAAAATAATTCAATTTCGATCTTGGTTCTTCACTGACATGAACAAGGAAATTCATAACTCTCCCTCGGAGCTGCTGTTTCAAGCCGTCTCTGCACAGACTCTTGCAGACCGCCCGAGCCCAGCGAGCAGTTCTTTCGTGCAACCACCATGACCTGGGAAGAGACCTTTTGGAACCAAGCTCAGTCCTTTGCTAGGACAGGCAACGTTTCAGGTGTCTTTCATGAGCTGCTTTTTAGGAAAACGTAATGGCACACTGTATTGACAAATTGATTATGAAGCAATACTACATGCAATTAAATGGTGGTTATCTGAGATGATAAGGATACAGGGGAGGTTGTCCTAACTTGTTACCTACTAAGCGGTATGTAGTATTGCCATCTGATTAAATATTTCACCATCACCTTCAGATATGGTTTGGTATTAACTTAAAAAATTATACCTCATAATCAAAACCCATTAGACTAGTTCCTAAATATGAAGGAGATTTCCCATCAGCAAATGTCAGCCCTGACACTTTGGAGATGGGCTGAGGCTCACAGCAGTGACCCTGAGACTCCCTCACACCACTGCTGGCTCTATGTCTCCCTTGTAAAAAGGGACAATAATCAGACATCTCCAAAGGCTCCATTACAGCTTAGTGCTAAAAAAAAGGTTTGTGTACCTTGTCTGGAAGGAAACGATCTCACAGGATTCCTGTTACTATCTGTGATGTATCATTTGGTCATGAAATTCAGTAAAGACACCGCAATGACAAGTGACACCTCTAGTCTTATGTTTATTCAGAAGCAAGTAAGTGTTTGAACATGAACAAATACTACAGAGCAGGGGAATGCTATTCACTTAACACACAATTAATCCATTCCTTAACATACTTGGTTTGTATTCTTGGGCAAAGCCGGATCTCTCATTCTCCAGACTGCATCTGCTGTCTAATACCAGATATTACATGAGGACACTTTTCATGCTGGGAGAAATAGAACTGAATAGTGTTTACTCTTGACTAGATGAAACACTTGGGCATTTTAACAAACCAGAGATTTGTTTGTTTACCTGCCTAGCCCACATGCCTCTCATTCCTCCTGGCTGGGGAGCTAGTTGGTGGTTCTTTCAAAAAGTTACAATTCCTAGGTTATTCCTTCGCACACTTGGGAGAGCTAAGGCTTGAAATTAAGTCACTTCCTGCATCTTCCGTCAGATGCATCTTTGGTAAAACACAGCTCAGAACTCATGGGAATCAGAGGTCCACCAGTTGCACTAGCAGTACCATTATGAAAGTGGTACTTCCATAGCATTTATAAACCCCTAGAATTGGCAGCATTGTCAGCCTCAGTACAAGAGGTTGCATTTACAAGACAGAGGCTAAATATGACTTTTTACTTGTTACACACTCATACTGTAATGGAGTTGTGAGGATCTTGCCACCCCAAAACTCCTCTTCCATGCTTCAGTCCCATCATCAATGGCTAAATATTGTTCTTAAAACATAATAATGCAAAATCATGTGTTCTCTTCACAGCAATCCCTGCTAACAGAGCTGGAGAGAACAGTGAGCGTGGGGCAACCAGATGACAAAGCAGAGTCACAACCACTAAGGCAACAGGGCTTGCTCCCGTCAGAAAGATTCAAAACAATAAAAGTGGCTGCTCACACTTAACAGCTAGTTAGTAATTAATAACAGTTCTTTGATGTTGTTACATCGACATTGTTTGTTTAGTGATGGGAGGAAAATATGAAGCTCTGTTAATACCTTTGTTGCAACTCATTACTGTTTTGCTTGATATTTTGGCTCTTAAACATTTAGGTCTGAGTGTTCAAGGGAGATCAGTGTCTAAATCCCTTTAGGATGTTAAAAAAAATTAGCGTCAAGTATATAAAACCTAGAAGGAAATTCAGGAGAGTTTCTAAATGTAACCTAAAGCTTATTCATGGACAGGTGTGCCCCTTTATTATATTGGCCAGCAAACACATATGAAGTAGGACCACTGCTCTAGTGAGGGTGGATGTGTTTGTATTAACAATTCCCACACGGAAGGTACTTAAGCTATATTGTGGCTCTATTAACTGCAGCTGTACTAAAAGCATCGCTAGGTCAAGATGCAAGTTGTTCCCTGAGCAGTGGGCTGAGGAAGCCTGTTTTAAACATCTGTGCTCCATCGTTCTCTCACTCCTTGGCGTTTTCCCTGCTTGGTCCAATGTCCCCAGCCTGTTTGGGTGGCTGCTGTCAGCATGTGTGTGCAGATCTGAAGCGACAATTTGGCTGATGGGTCACCAGTGTGAATGTTCTACATCGCTTGCTGGCTGCCATGTGAATGAGATCTGAAGCACAATTCTTTCTTTCAATGAGAACATGAATTTAGATCTTTATTCCTTACTCAGATGCTGATTTTCACACAATTTGCACTAGCTCAAGTATGTGAAACTGTTCTGCTACTATCAGGTTTGACTGAAATGGGTAGTGGGTTCGAAAGTCATTTGGAAGATGGATGGATGGATGGATGGATAGATGGACCATGTAACCCTTAATTTCTTATAAAGTTGGAAAAAAATACGTCCCTTATCTACCATAGTTGTAAAGGAATAAGAAAACTGTGTCCTGATACTGGATTTAGTTAGCGTCTAGTCTGGAGGAGTCATAAGTACTTATCGACATGAAATTTAACGTACTTTTTAATCACTTCTGAATTTTAATGTATGTGTCTTTGCATTCACTCTTGATTAACTGGCCCAACAATTAATGTTAATTACCCTGATTTACATTGCCTACAGAGCTATGGTCCACCTCATATCAACAAACATGAGGCTTCCTACACATGTTCTAACAGAGTAACATTCAAGTCACCCTCCATGTTGCGGAGATAAGCCCTGAGCGCTGACACTGGGAGATTTATCTTGTGACGAACTGCAGTAAGGTACAGGGGGAAGAACACGGAAAGTGAACTGGTGTGCCTCAAAGTTTATTAAGGCTTCTCTTCCCCTCTCCAAGCTATAAAGTTGTATGTAGCGCAGTACAACTTGCGAAAGGTATTTTTATTCACATTTAAATTCTGAATTTTGAAAAGGGATGAACTAAGTTTTAAATTTGTGTGTTTTTTCCAGCAATAAACTGAGTTGGTCAAAGTAGGACAGCACAGAATATAAGATAATGCTCTTTACCTTGGTGAGGTTAAGTGTGCATAGGAGATGCGTATACAAACATGTGTATATACATATTATATATCTCCCCACAAACATACTTATCAGATTTTCCATAGTCATGATAGCTTTGCAATGACATTCCTGCAGACAGGAATCTCCCAGCCTGGGCAGCGCTGCGGTTCCTGCCGCCGTGTCTCGCGGCAACGAGCTCCACGTGCTCCCAACGCGCCGCGTTAGCGACGTTCCCTTTGCTCAGCGTGGCGGGTGGGGCTGGGCCGCTGTTGGCAGGATGCCTATCCAGAGCGATGCCTCGGCTCTGCTGCTGGCAGAAGGTCGTCCTCTGGACTTTTCTTAAAAAAATAAATCAATGTCAAGCCCGAAAAGGAAGCCTGCTATTCTTCAAATCCAGAAGCTGTAATCACGCTAATCCGTATGATTGTGCTGAAGCCAAGTAGCGTGCCTTTTGCATATGATGTAATCATTCAGGGTTAGCCTATTTATATCCACCACGGGCTGGGAACACCTTCCCAGAAAAATAGAATCAGGACAGTTTTCCCTTGGTCACATTCCTCCTCTTCCTCTCTGTATTTTTTGGTCAGTTGTGTTCTTTCTCCTACTTTTGCTGTCTTTACAGCCTTAAATACAGCAATGTCCTTTGCTCTTTTTTTTTCATTTTAAACTAACACTTTTGACGCATTCTATTCTTTCAGTGTGCTAGAGCCATAGGGAGTGAAATCCCAGTCCTCTGAAATCAATACAAAAACTTCCATTGATTTCATATAATATATTCTTTTAAATTCAGTACAAATGCTCCACATGAGTTGTCCATTCGAAATATGGATCTACTGTACCGGGATGTCTGTCTCTCAGCTTGATACATAAAACAGCATGTTTAATAAATTCGCTGGTGTGGGTTGGTAGCATTATGTGTAATAAATGAAAATCTCTTGGTTATACTGAGCATATCAAGTGTAAAAGGAGAGAATTCATCAATGTAAATATCTATCTGTGGATCAATTGGTATCAATCTTATTTAACAGTCTATTTCCTCAGGACACACTTTGGAAACAAAGAGCATTTCAAACTGCTGGTTAAACAAACAAAAATATAGAAGCTCTTTGGGCAACATGGGGGTGGAATAATCGCCAGATAAAATGGTCAGAGTTATTTTAAATACCTGTTAATCTCTTCTATTTAATATTAGTAAACAGAGTTGCTCTTGATGTAACATGTCCATTAAAGTGTATCAAGTGTGAGGTCTGTAAAGCCTTTATTTGCTTGCAGAGGAAAGGGCAAGGAAAGCGGTCTGAAAAACAAAATTTGTCCCACCTTCCATGTTCAATAATTGTCCAAGGAGGAGGGTGATAGATTCTGCTTGGCAAGTTTTTTTTTTTTCTAAGATTTTTCTTATCCTTAGCTAAATAAAACACCTTAAGAGACACTATAAAAACAAAACCAAACCCAAAGAGGATATATAACTAATTAGATCATGATGCGCTGTTTACTTTGGTCTACAATGTTCAGATCTTTCCATGGCTGTCCCATGCAAACTACAGCTCCCCCATCTTCAAGCACCACACACACATACACAAAAAGATGATTCTGGGTAATTCCATGGACACTTGGCATAACTGTGTTCACAGGCACAAACTTTAGAATATGAATGTTGTACAAACCCCGGGGTTTTTGCAAAGTAAAAATGTTAGTAAAGTAACTGATAAAATGTGTAAAAAGTGTGTTGTGCAATGCTCTGTGGCAATTGCGTGGCCCCATTAGGCACCATTGCTTCCTCCCTCCACCTTCCTGCTGTCTAGTAAGATTTGGGTTTTCCACGCTACATCACCCTTCCGACACCCCTCCACAATCTCGGCTGGATGTTTATCTTCACAGCAGCTCTGCAGCGAGGGCAATGGCATCCTCAGGTTACAAGTGGGAAACTGAGGCACAAACCCGGGTAAATTGTTTACTGACGAATGCAATGGTTAAGTGTGTATTGAGGCTGACTTTGGCTGAACCTACATCTTCTAAATCCTTACTCAGTGCTTTGCTCCTCCAAATCAACAAAATCATCTCTTCACCTTATCAACCTCTCCAATGTCTTCTAGCAACCCATTTCATTTTTCATAGATAGATCTAGGAGCAGAGGTGTGTCCTACATGAAAACAAAAAGCATTCATGTCTCCCTGAAAGATTTTGCAATCTGCACCTCTATATATGCAAGAAGCCTCACATTTTTGCTTAGGCAATGTCCAGCTGGCTTCCGTAGGGATGGGAGGAGGAGAAGTGACTGCTCTGTAACACTCGGGGGGTTTACAGCAACGTAAATCCAAGCCTAAGCTGGGCTGGGTCATGCGACCCCATCCAGCCACATGGACTCTACCTCCAGTGTGGCACCAAACCCTATGGGCCACCCAGCTGGGGCTTCTGGAGGAGGCTTTAAATGTGGTGCGTTATCACATGGAACCCGACAGCAGAAGAGGGGACTACAAATGAAAATGATTCCACTATATAGTTACAGTCAACTTAGTACAGGAAAACACTTTCAAAGTGGTGTTTCTTCACTTGCTTCAAGTTTTTCACATGAACCTTTAATGTCTAACGTTTTTATTTGCTGTTAAAAATACCATTGGCTCAATTTTGTCGGCTTCCCAGAAAGTGAGACTTAAAAGCAGCCTTTAAACAAATGAACCAACACCAAACATAATTACGCGCCGTCTGGATCCGCTTTTAAAGCCCCTTAACTTGCCCACACCACCAGGAGACCCCGGGCTCGTCCATTCAGACAATCAGTGCTCTTTCCTTTTCCACCTTATCTAATGACAGAGGGAAGAATTAGCATTGTCCCCGGTTTCTGCTTGCTCTAAGGGAGGGAGGGGGAAAAAAAAAAAGTCTTTAAAGCACAATATAAAAAGCGCAGGTGAGATAACAAAGGTATTGTCCCTCGTCAGCCGGGCAAGCCGGGCTGCTGGCTTGTTTGTTTACTCTCCACACTGATCCTGCCCCCCCGCTGCCCCGGGAGCGCTGCCCGGGGCGGCCCCACTCCCCGGCGGGGCTCTCGCCTTTGTCGCCCGCCCGGGCGGGCCGGGCCGGGCAGGGACTACATCGCCCAGCGTGCCCCGCTGCGCCCGGATCAATGGACCTTATTTGAATAATCTGTGAGCCCTTGGACTCAGGCCAATCAGCTGTCAGGGACCCATGATAAATCGCAATGCATTATTGATAATCATAATTACTCTGACATGCGCATTCCGCCCAATGGGGGTAATTTCCCAACTCTAGGAATTTGTTGTGAAGAGGAAAATAATTGCTACTATTTTGCTCCCGATGCTGGTGCACCATGTCGCGACGGAAGCAGGCGAAGCCCCAGCACATCAACTCGGAGGAGCAGCCCCCAGATGCTGCAAGTGGTAAGGCACAAGGGAAGGCGCGGAGCCGTGGCGGGTCCCAACTTTCCTGATGCGCGGAGGAGGCGGCCGGGGTGGCGAGGGGCGCTTGCCGGGGGGCTTTTTGCACCCTCGTGCTTCACCCCCCCCGCTCCTTTCCTACCCCAGAGCCCGACCTCCAGCTCCTCTCACTCTTTTGGGGGCGTTTAAATCCCCGCGCCTCTGCGGAGCCCCAGCGCGGTGTTGTTCCGCGGGGTAGTGCGGAGCACCGGCCCCTCGTTGTTTCTCGGGGGGGGTAGAGGGGTCTCGGCGCGAAGCTGCCCGAGGGGTCCCTCGCCCTGCCCGGCTGGCGGCCCCCAACGCCCCGCACCGCCCCTCCTGCCCTGGTCGCGCGGAACCTGCGCCGGTTCCCGCGTGGGGGGCGCAGGGCTGCGCGGGCCCCGCTGCGCTCGAGGTGCAGCCTCATGGGAGGTGAACCCCAAAGCCTCCCTAGGGCGGAAGGGATGGGGGGTGGGGGGGCAAACAGAGAGGGGGGGCGAAGAGAGGAAGGAATTGCGAATAGTCTTCGCAGGGGTAAGAAGTGGCTCGAGTTTGGTTTTCCCGATCTATTTAGTACTTTCTCGGTAGTTATATGAGGATTTTTGTGGAGCTTTAAAAAAAAGGCGCTCGGACTATTTTCGTTGGAGATCACAATCGCCCTGGACCTTTTGTAGCTTGACCTCCAGCCATCTTTGATTTCCGACTTCCTAAAATAACTCCGGTGAGCTAATGTGGGGTGTGCGTGAGCGCTTTGTATTTGGGCGATGTGGGAGATTTCGCTACCGCAAATCAGTGTTCCTCCTTTTAGGGAAGCTCGCAGCCCTTTGCCTTGCTTAAGGGACGAGGAAAGTATCCCTTTGCGCTCAAATTAGCCCTGAGCTCCCGGTGGGGGTGGGTGTGCAGGGAAAGGGGTGGAGGGGACACTCGCTTGCCGGTGTCCGCCACGGGAGCGAGGAAGGGTCGGGGCTGCCGGGCCGTGTCCGGTTTTCCTCCACGGAGCAGCATCTTCCCGCGGGGGCTCCCCGGAGCTGGGCTGCGGGGGGGCTGGCGGCCCCTGGGCTGAGGTGCGGGGCTTTGCCCCGCTCTTTGCGCTCTCGGTGCTCGTCCTGCTCCGAAACGAAAGTGGAGGCAGGAGGGGCGCGTCCCGGGTGAGGAATAGGAGGCTGGTGGGGAGCCGACCTGGGCTGCGTTTCTTAGGAGTTGTGGTCCTTGTGTCCAAACGCTTCTATACGGCCCCAAGAACTTTTTTTGGGGGTTCTCTGCCTTCGTAAGGGACTGATTTTGTGTGGGGTTTTTCCACCCCTAGACCTGATCAATACCAATGCGCATTACAGGAGCTGCTTATTCCCAGCCCGCAAGAGGTTCGGGTTCTTAATTTTTTCCTCCTCCCCCCTCTCTTCTTTCAGTCGAAATGTGCAATTGTTGGGTCCGGTTAATGGTGACTTAAGAAACAGCAAGCTGGCCAGAAGGCAATAAATCCCATGTTTAATGCATGACTGTTTTCCTTTGTGCATATGGTTAGGTTGGGGGATGGAGGTGATGTTTCCACATGTAAATCTCTGCCCACTGCTGGAAAGCCACCTCCGGCTCTGCCCTGAAACGAAAGGGTTAATAACTCCTGATGCGGCCTGCTTGGGGCGGGGGAGGTGTGCAGGGAGGGGAGGATCGCTACACACCGTGCTCTCTGGGGCAATGGGCAGCTGCTTTTTTGTTGTTGCTGTTGGGGCTTCCCCCCCGCTTCTAACAAAACCCTGGATGAAATTCCCTCCAGGAGCCGGGGCAGCGATTGCACTGCCCTGAGAACCTGGCGAAGCTCTGGCCCCGCCGGGGATTTTGGGGCTTCTCCTGCCGCCTTGGATGGGGGGCATCTCTTGTGGGTCGGGGCGGGGGGGCGGTGCTGCCGTGCGCCGCCCCGCGGCCGCGCTCGCCGGGACCCTTCGCTGGGGTGCGGGGACAACGGGAGGTCCGCTCGGAGGCGGGGGCCGGTGCGGGTCCCTGCGCTGAAACGCCTTCCTGCGGGATCTGCGTTTCCGTTTTCAGAAGTAAAAATCGCGGCTGCGGCTCCGGTGCCTCTTATCGCCCTCAAATCTCCAAAATAGTCTCGATATTCACCACTCCAGGTGTGCCCGTAAATAACAAGTGATGAAGCTGCATTACAAAGTCGAAATACCGCAGGGATTTGTCTGGGACATTATCGAGTATATACATAACCGTAATAATAAAATCAAGCTCTTATCTCCTCTTTTGCAAGTGTTTCTTTTTTTGGCAAAGCGATTTGTGACCCACCTCTGTGAACAATGCGGCGCGTTAAGAAACGGTTTTGCTAACCTGGTGATCAATTAACAGGTCAAAAAATCAGCAGGTGGTCACTGGAGAATAATACTACATACTGAAAATTAGCATTTTCACAAAGGGGTTGAAAATGCCCATTGTGCTGGATTGCTGCCATTAAATATCTGATTCATTCCTAAAAAATACAGTATCAAACCGCAACTTTTTCTCAGGGTAAAATTAGAGATTTCCTTTATTTAAATCCCTGGTTCGTGCTTTCAGCTCTGCAGAAGTGGAGAGGGGGGTGTTTAACGAGGAGAGATAAGGGGGTTTTGGTGGTTTTCTTTATTTTATTTTATTTTAGGTTTCCCGAAGCTCCCGTCGGCGGGGAAGGCGGGTGGGGCAGCATCTCCCCGGCCGTGCCCTGGGTTGCGCAGCCGGGGTGATGCAGCGGTGTGCAGGGTGAGGGTGCCTGGGAGCTGGAGGGGGGTGCGATGCCCGGCTAATTTTTCCTTTTACGTAAGTGAAACATTATATTGGTTGTAGTGATGAAGCCCTTTTTCTGGGCTCGGCGGCATGTGACGTTTTGACAGAGCTGCTGCTCTAACCTTTGCCTCCTCCTGCTTGCTGTGGGTGGTAAGTTGATGTCAGGCTTACAATTAGGACTCTCATGCAATTGACCTTGGCAGCGGGGTTTGTGCCGTTTAGCTCGGTCTTAAACACTGTACTAGTGTTAAGTGTGGTCCGGGGCCGCCGCCTTTACAGCTGTGGGAGGACCGGCCGCCGCGGAGGCAGCGCTGCCGCGCAGGTAGGGCGGCGGGCGGGTGGCCCCTGCTGCCGCTTATTGGGGCAACCTCTGCTCTTTGGGCGTTATTTCTTCAACCAAGTTCGGGTTTTGCTTTAAAAAATAATGATGGGTGGTGTGTGGGTTGCTGTTTGCGCTCAGGTGGATGCTGGTCGGGGGGAGGCCGCGCTCCGGGGGTGGCCCCGCCTGGCAGCACCGCCCGGGGGCGGCCGGTTCCCCGCAAAGCCGGGCGGGCAGCAGTGCCCTCCACCGACCGGCGCCGGGACGCGGCCGTGCTGGAGCCTCCGGGGGTGTGTGTGTGTGCGCCTGGGCAGGTAACTCGCAGACATTTTATAAAAGGGGTTTGTCACGGCTGCTTCAACTTCGGGGGGGTTTGGAGCGCTTTGGAACGCCTTGAGGTTGGTAGAGTGGGGAGGGGGCGCCTGCAGTGCCAGCGCCGTGCCCTCCATCTTAACCTTGCCTCCGTGTTTTAACACTTTTTGCTCTTCAGATGCTTTTTTTTCCATAATATTCTGCCCGTTCTCTTTGGTAGGTGGATAATCAAAATGGTGACTCGGAGGCATAATAATAAAAAAATCAAATAAAGCCTTGAGAAGCAACCTGAAAGCACATGAAACATTGTTAGGTGTAACACGTTTCTGACTCATCTTGGGTAGAAAAATGCTGCTGATAAATACGGTGTAGAAAACACCAAGGGTCTGGCATATTTCCATCAGTAGTTTTGTATTTTGCTTACCACAAGGTGATTTTTCATGGTTAAAGAAAATGTTTTAATCAGTGTTTTATAGTGAAAGAAGGAAAAAATTGGCCAGTTTTAAGTCCTAGCTTTTCAACTGGAAACAGAAAAAAATCGGGCAGTCACAATGCCTGAGAGCAACAGGGAGCTGATGGCAGAAGTTTTCATGACCAAAACTGGAGTAGATACTTGCTAATCCTTCATGAGTTAATTTTGACTGGGGAAGTTCACGGTTATGTTAATTTTAAAGTTGAAATAGTTGATCAAATGTCTGTGGAAAAAGTAAGCTCACCAAATGTATTAAACTTTTGGGAAAAAAGAAAAGGGGGCTGGGGGGACACAAACTTGAGCTCTGACCACTTCCTCCCAACTCAAGTGAAATATAATTTTCTCACAGCTGAAAAAAGTCACTAATTGCTCAGCTGAGTGGTCGATCAGCAGCACCCTTTTTGAAACCACATCAAACCAGACAAGATTTATTTCACTCCTCTTCTAGTGGTTCCCTCAAAAAAAAAAAATTAATTGGAGCTGTGTGGATTTTATCAGCCTTCCTTGTCGATGACCGACTTGTCCTACACAATAGTGGATTTTTTCCATCCATTTGCCAGTGATTCAATCTAACCCCCCTGCTGGGTTTACTGCATTCTTCTAACTTATTGGATAACTAGATGCTGAGAGATAACATTCCTGAAATTCGGGGGTGGGGAGATAAAAAAAAAAGTAGAAGCCCTTTCCCTAGGAAGCCTTTGGAGAGGGGTAAGTGAAGTGCACCAGCAATGGTTGTGGTGGGGCCCTGTGTTTCTCAGTAAATCCTCGTACAGTATGGCCAGAGCTGGCTGCACAGGGAGGCTCCTTTGCTGAGAAAACCCCACGTTTTCAGACCGTTAAGTTCATGTCAGTGATAACTGCTGGGGGGGAGGGCAGCACAGGGGTTTGAGTGAATGAGGTGCTCTGATTGCACGGGCTCTGTTCCCCTTCGAGGCTGGAGAGAGGATGTAGCTAGAAATCAAGATGAAGAGTTTCAGAGAAGCTGTTGGGTTTCTCTTTTTAAAGAAACAACAAATTGCTCCTGTGTTATTCCAGCTGCTACACAATAGTCAAGCATCCTGCTTCTGCTGAATGTATCTTAAAAACATGCTTTTTGGGGTAGGGAAAGTTATTATACTATTTTCTAAGGTCAAAGGGAAAATAAAGCATGACTCTTCTCTACTTGTCATGCAGGGACTTGAATTTATTTGGAGTCCTGAGCTAGTGCCGTACAGACAGGGGAATTGGAGACAGAACTGTGAGTGTGCAGGGCTGCTAACCTGCTGCTGCTGAGCATAGGTGCCTTCAATTTACTGCCGTTTCTTTCTTTGAGGTGACAACTGGTCCATAGGACCAGGAATGTTACTTCTGGAGCTCCTCAGACTTGCGAATATTAGGAGTGTGGAGCCTGCTGGAGTTTGGAGACGGGAGCTTTGAATTTAGTGTATTATCAGTGGAAAAGTGGGAAAATAAGAAAGTACTATCAAGCGAAGTGGAGATAAGTGATCAGAGGCTTTGAAGCAGTTTAAGTTGGAGGACTTGTCTAGGGGTAGGTATCGTGGAGTATCATCTTGGGGGCTGGGGAACAGTCTTTTCATGCAGACATTTCTATTCCAATTGAAACATTTTGCATGACCACCCCGGAGGTGCAAACTACCGCATGAAACACATCTGCTTATGGAGGAGAGATGGTGGAAGGAAGAGCTTTGTGCTACCTAAAGCAAAACCTAAGGTTATTTTGCAACATGAGGAAACTGTATAGTGGAGCCTGGAGTGCTGAAGCCCTAAAGGCTAAAGGATTTGGGAAAAAGGTTTTGATGCTTCAGCCTGTTCTGTGAGATAACTGTTGGATGGATGGAAGTAGTTAGGAAAGTAGTTAAGGAAATACCTTTCAACTCAGTGTACAGTGTAGTTATGGAAGCTTCTTGTCTTTTTTTTACAAGGGGAAAGAAAGCACTAGTGTTGAATCTCCTCAGACTCTTGCAAAGATGAGTTTAAAAACATCCATTCTTGACCTCAGATGACCCAATTATTGACCAAGTTCTGAATAATGTACTTCTTGTCTGCAGACTAGATTGCTCTGTATATTTTTCTATAGAGTTAAATCAACTTTAGAGGCATCAATTTCATTATAGTTGGGGTGGGAAATGTATGCTAAAACTATGTTTTTACTATTGTTTCCTTTACTTGTGGAAGTTGTTTGGGCTGAAGGAGGGGGAAAAAAGTTTAATTCTCTCCATTTAGATATGAGGGATTGAAACAGTTTTGATCAAATCTGTGCTGAGAAAACCTTTCCTCCCTGTTCAAGGACTTGTAACCCTGAAATGTACGCGATTAACAGAATTGCATAAATATAGATTTGGATTTATGGCTCTGTGGACCATAGCATAACAGGCATCCAATTCTTAGATTTTTAGTTGCTCAGGTTTTGTCTTTTTAAAAAGTTAACTTTCACACGCACTCTCCATCACTCAATAGTTAACAGTTAAAGTTTGATTTGTTGAATATATATACAATACCTGTGTTAACCTAACAAACGTCAACATTTGCAATATGCTCCCTTTCAGAGCTTTTACGCTACCCCGAAACAGTAAGTCAACATGCTTGAGCTGTTGCTTGGACATGCTTCCCCTCCACCCTGCCATGTACAGGATATACACATGTATCAGATGTGTGGTTCAGTTACACCTTTAAAATGAAAGCCACAAGTAGCTCCTGTGCTTGCACAGTCTTTGGTTCCCCTTGTAAAATGGTGTGGGCTGTTAATGTGGAACCGGAGCTGAGCCCCAAGTGAATTACTGGACATGCAAGACCCGAATAGAAGAGATCTCGTAACACAAGTTCTCAGTTGAGGTCTGCAGTGTGTCCTGCTGGGTGTGCGGGATGTGACGCACTTGGTTACTGCACCCTTGGCACCCATCAAAATTGGACCAATTAATGTGAGTTCCAAGACATTTCGGCTGGTGGGGGCTGTGATACAGCCACAGTCCTTCCCGCTTCCGCTCAGCCACATGAGTTTTACCCCCTGAGCCCTCCCTGCTCCTGCGCCCCGAATGCTTGCCTGCCTCAAGCTGGGGGCGAGTTTGTTGTTTAAAGATGGCAAGACTGAGCAAAAACATCCTGTTTTGGTTTAGAATTTCTCGTAACCTCTCTTCCCGTTCTGATATATCCCCAACTTTTTTTTTTTTTCTTTCTGTCCGTGTGGAAATCATGCTCAGTCTGTTCTGTGGGGCACAGGTGGAGGAAGAGCAGGAGTGGACCTGTAGACCAGCTTTGCTTTCCCTCCCCCTCCCTAAAAGCGGGCGAGTTGTGGATGCAGCTAAACCGGGTGTGCTGAACCCATCTAAAACAACTTAGTGTGTTCTGCAAGCAGGACTTGTTGCTTTGCTCTCTAGTAATCATCAGTATCAGCGTAGGCTCATACCTACCTGTGGGGTTCTGAAAGTTAATTGTCTTTTCTTTACTACTGTGGCTTTTTAGAGGTTGCTTTTTTACGTGAGTGTGCTTTTGAAGTATTTAGAAGCTAATATTGGACTTACTTTTGCTTTTATCAGCCCTCTTCGGTAGGAATTACTTCCGTAATGGTGGAGTGAAAGTTAAAAAACTCAGTGTAGATCAGTGTACAATTAAAAACTGCTCTGGAGTTCTGTATTAACAATCTTATATGAATTTATGAGAGATGGGTAACAAAGAATTATAACCGGAAGTACAAACACAAAATAAGTTTACGCGATGCTTTGCTTAGCGTTACGATGCTTTCTCTGTCTTCCTTGGGCTGTGTTCTTTTTAAGGGCTTTTGCAGGTGCCTTGCTGTACTGTTCTGTTTTTACTTGTACAAAGGGATTTGCGATAAACCTCTTTCCATTGAGTCTTGTTGAGATTCCTTTTCCTTATTGTCTTCATTGAAAACAGAACTGAGATGCAGATTTCTTTGGGGCTAAAAATGACTTGGCAGCTAAACAAAGAACAAGACTTCAGATTGATCTGTAAACTTGATTCCAATGCCTTGTATCTTTAACTCGCAACATAAGTGAAGTTGGTGATCTTAAGAATAGGAAATACTCAAGTCTAAATCTAGCTATTAATAATGTGACTTTCTTTTATTTTAAGGGAGTCCACAAGACGTCCCAGGTGACAGAGATGGTGAAATGAGTTCCAAAAGGTGCCGCATGGAGGAGACTAAAATCTGTGAGAAATGCTGTGCAGAATTCTTTGATCTCACTGAATTCCTTGAGCATAAGAAAAATTGCACTAAAAATCCACCTGTTCTAATCATGAATGACAGTGAGGGAACAGTACCCCCTGAAGGCTTCTCTGAAGCTTCTCTAGGGAGCTTTTCAAGTGATCGAATGGATAGCAGGACACGCAAGGACATTCAGGCAAAGAGCTGCACTGGTTCTATGGAAAAGAGAGAAGGAAAAATGGATGCTGAATCAGTAGGAGGGATGTACCTTAAAATAGAACCCCCCATCACGCCTGCAGCTCCTGGGCTAAGCTATCTACCAAAATCCAAAGTACCAAACACTAATGTGACTTTGCAGACGATACGCGGCACTAAAGTGGCTGTGAACCAGCGGACCTCCGATGCCATCTCCTCTTCGGCAACCAGTTTCAATGCTATCCCCATGATCCTGGAGCAGCTGGTGTGTTTGCAGCAGCAGCAACTTCAGCAAATTCAGTTGACAGAGCAAATTCGCATTCAGATTGCCATGATGGCTCCCCACGCCCTGCATCCTTCCATAGCAGCTGCTACTGATCCGCTGAAAGCTCTGGGCGCTCACATGTCTCAGCAGCTCTCGGCTGCTGTTGCTTTAATCGGACAAAAAGCTGGAAGCCAGAGCCTATCACTGGAATCCTTGAAGCAAGGAAAACTACCTCATTCTAACACTGGCGTTGCGGCGGCCGGCTCGCTGGCTGCCGGCCTTTCCTCCTCCTTCCCCTTGAAGCCGGAGGCGAGCAGAAGCCTCCCCAGCTCCATTTCTCGGTTCCCAAATCCTTTGCTACCTCAGTCATCCAACTCCGTCATCTTCCAAAATCCGCTTTCTGCTGTTTCTTCTGTGATCGATTCCTCAAAGAAGGGGAAGGGAAAACCTCCCAACATTAGCGTGTCTGAAAGCAAACCGAATGCAGAAGAGCCGTTCTTCAAACACAAGTGTAAATTCTGCGGCAAGGTCTTTGGCAATGACAGCGCACTGCAGATTCACCTCCGTTCCCACACTGGTGAAAGACCCTACAAGTGTAACATTTGTGGTAACCGCTTCACAACCAAAGGAAACCTTAAAGTGCATTTTCAGCGCCACAAAGACAAATACCCCCATATAAAGATGAATCCTTACCCAGTTCCTGAGCACCTGGACAATGTTCCCACTAGCACTGGAATCCCGTATGGGATGTCTGTGCCACTGGATGAGTCTAACCTAATTGTGGATAGCAAACCTGTCCTAACAACTCTGCCTACCTCTGCAGCCACCAGTGCACCTCAGGCCATCTCCAGCCTTGCGGGCATTAAGGAGTCTCTGCCTGGTACGTTCTCAAGTGACCTGCAGTCCAGGCCTTCTCCAGAAAGCGAGGGTGGCTCATCCTCATCGGGGATGGTTGGTCATGAATCGGGAACAGAGCAGAGCTTGAGTTCACCACAAGCTGCCTGCAGTGTGAGCATCTTCCATGTCAGCGGGTCAAACGAGCAAGGCTCAGAAACATCGAAGCTCCAGCAGCTGGTTGAAAATATTGAAAAATCCACTGCTGACCCTAACGAGTGCCTCATCTGCCACAGAGTGCTGAGCTGCCAGAGTTCACTCAAAATGCATTATCGTACTCACACTGGAGAGAGGCCATTCAAGTGTAAAATCTGTGGCCGTGCCTTCTCCACTAAAGGGAACCTTAAAACTCATTATGGTGTCCACCGGGCCAATACTCCTTTGAAGATGCAACATTCATGTCCCATTTGTCAGAAGAAGTTTACAAATGCAGTTGTGTTGCAGCAGCATATCCGCATGCATATGGGGGGACAAATACCCAATACACCAATCCCGGAAAGCACCTGTGACAGTACTGATGTGGACCCTACTGTGGCTGAGAAGAATGGAGATGTTAGTCGCCCAGATGAGACCGTGGAAAGCATAGAGATGGAAGAAGACCTGGACTCTCAGGATGGCCCTAGGAGTTCTTCAAAACCTCCTACTCCATACGATGCACAATCAGAATCTCCAGCCACAGCAGCTGGCTTCTCTGGTATTGCAGCGCTGGAGAATCAAATGAAGATCGTCAGCTCCGCTTTGAACTTGCAGCGACAAAGCAGCTTGAAGTCTAGTGACAATGGCTCGGCAGAAAGTGATGGCACGACAAACGATTCGTCTTCTGTGGCAGGAGATCCAGATTACCAGAACGGCAGGAGTCCTGCTGCCTCCGAGTCTGCATCGCTCCAGGCTCTGTCCCCAGCCAACAGCCAAGCTGAGAGCGTAAGGTCGAAGTCACCTAGCTTCAACAATCAAGAAGACACAGGCATGGGAAATAAATCAGAGGGTCCTGAGAATGCACCTGCAGAAATGGAAGGGGTCGTTGGTGCTTTGGATTTAACTTACGGCAATATTGGTCGAAAGGTCATTAAAGAAGAACCCGGGTTACACTTTGCAAATGGAGAATATGGTGAGTAACACAAAATGCTGGCACTAACTTTGGGTGAGGTAGCAGAATTGAAGGAAATCCATCTCTAAAAGGATGAACAGGGGTCCAAACCTCCTCAGCTTTCCCCTCTTCCTCCTCCTACAGTAGGAGAGGGAACATGGCCTGGAAAGTTTCCCTGACTGTCAGACTCCTGTTGTCTGACTGCTGTCATCTCCTGCAAGGGGGAGCGTACAAGGTCCTTAATATAAAAAAAACCTATACGTGCTTACTGTCTTTCATGGCCTTACTTGATGGATCCGTGCTTGTGTTTCATGGAAAGCTGCTTAACCCAAGAATGTGGCATTACAACTGTGGGATCTTTTGTGGGATTTTTGAGCTCTTCAGCGCTGAGGGTGATGTTGATCTAAATTTGACATCAAAGTGAGACTTCCTGACTCTGCAGCTCACCAGCAAAAGTAGGGATGAACTGATTTCTTTCAGAGTATCTTACCTAGCAAGTGAAATAGCAGCCCTACCACCTGGCTTTGGTGGGCTTGGCAGGAATGTTCTTCAGGCAGGTGCAGCTCCAAAGGCAGGGCCTCTGGTGTCTTAGCCAGATTTAAGCTTGGAAGCAGGAGGAGGTTGGGATAAATGTTATCTTTGCCTTCTTTCCAGGTCGAAGTAGTATTCCAGCTGCTTTTGTTAGAGCCCCACCAGCCCTCATAAAGATGGAGATGCCCAGCGAGCGTCCCATCAGCACTAGCCATTTCATTGGCCCACCAGCTCTCTCTCCTGGTGTCGCCCCTCTCCTTGTGCCACGACCGAAATTCTGCCGTCCCGCCAAACAGCACATCTGCACTACGTGTGGGAAGAACTTCTCCTCCGCCAGCGCCCTTCAGATTCATGAACGGACCCATACAGGTGAAAAGCCATTTGCCTGCACCATCTGTGGGAGAGCATTCACAACAAAAGGAAACCTGAAGGTAAGTTGTCTCTTAAGTTGTGATCTCTTTTGTCAGGGGAAGTCACAGCAGAGAGGGAAAGACTATTGCCGGTCTTCGTCCTGCCTTTGGGGACAAATTTGATTTTCTTTAAGTTCCTCAGATGGTTATCTTTGACTTTTGTCTCTCCTTCCTGAGTTTCTTCACGCAACTGGATAAACAGTGTGCCAAGATTACCCACAGAAGTCTTTGCTACTGTCCTTTCCTTTTTGTATGGTAAGAAAGGCTTAGCCCTTACTAAGGAGATTGCTTTATTTTTGTGTGGACTTGGATGTGTCAAGACATAAACATTTCATTGACCGAATTCTACAAAATGATGCCTACAGAATGCATGTATTACACTGCACTGCTTGAAACACCATGCAGGACAAGGAGGGATAAAACTGAGAGGATAATCCTGAGACAGCACAAAGTACTTGGGGATTTTTGCATCTAAGCACTTGCTGAAGAAGTCCTCCAAGTCTTTCCTTATTGTAAGATTAATCCGTCTGCCCTGTAAGGGGCTTTCAGCTCCCACACTCACACAGGGGCTTCTCTCTTCCCATGAGAACCTCTTCAGGCTCTTCAGTCCTCTTGCATAAATGCTGATGGGGAGGGAAAATACTCTGCAGTTGGTGGACAGTCACTTGTAGGAACCATTATGTTACCCAGTATGTTTGTGCTGTGGAAGATTTTTAGCTCAGGTGTAACATCTCCTTCCAAATTCCTTGGTGAATTGTATTTTTTTCTTGTGTTAACTAAATTTTTTCCAATGTAGTCTGTTCCCAGCAAATAATGTGGCTTTTATTTTTTGGAGGGTAGGGAGGCAGCTCTGCCAACATCACTGACAATAAGTGTAAAAACACACTCCTACAAGCGCCTCAGTGGCAAACTCTAGAGAGCCATGGTGATGTTGCGCAGTAGAATGACTGTATCTTACACGTGCCAGGAAGAGAACAAAGACAAGAATTAGCAAGATTAAATACTTACCTGAATGCAAGTGGTGTATGTGTGACTTCTTTTGAGCAACTTGGCTGTAAGCGGAGTAGAACTTCGGTATACCATGTAACTGCAGTATTAACGATTCCCTACTTTTTTTCCCCTCTGGAAGGTCCATGTAGGAACTCACATGTGGAATAACTCTGCCAGGCGGGGAAGAAGGCTTTCGATTGATAACCCCATGGCCCTGCTGGGGAATGATCCCAAGAAGGTATCTGAAATGTTTCCGAAGGATATAATGCCTCCTTCAGTGAGCATTGACCCCACTGTGTGGAATCAGTACGCAGCGGTACTCAGCAATGGCATAGCAATGAAGACTAACGAGATCTCGGTGATCCAGAGCGGTGGCTTACCAACCCTTCCAGTCACCATTGGGGGCAGTTCGTCAATAAATACTGCTACGGTCTCCAAAACAGATGGAACCCAGTCTGGGACTGGTTCTGATACGGAGAAGGCCAGTGGTGCTGCTGCAGACAATGTGCCAAAACACCAGTTCCCTCACTTCATGGAGGAGAACAAAATTGCTGTTAGTTAAAAACTCTAGTGAAGTTGACGTACAGAAAGAACAAATATATATATACACAAACATATATTTTTAAGAGATTCCACTTCAGCCTCCTATTTTCCTATTGACGTGCAAATGATTTTATGGTTGTCTTTGTAAGAGTTGCCCAGAGTACAATCATGATATTGCTTTGCAAATAGTAAATAATAAATAATAGGATTTCCTTCTATTTGGAAAGATGCGGGTCTTGCAAAGTAGTTCTTACGTGTGACTTTAATGTGTACAGCCTTACAAAAGTTTCTACAACTTGAAATTCCAAAGGTTAGAATATTTACCTCTTTGTTTAGAGTGGAATACTTGGGGGTTTTGAATAGAGTGGAAGTAACCTACTGTTGATGGAAAAGCTTCTATTTACTGATGAGAAATAAAAACTATTAATGCGGGTAAATATCCTAGAATGTCTGCCACCCTCTTAGAAATAGTTTTTCTGTTTGGATTTTTGGCTCTATGGTTTCTGAATGTACTTTTTAGTATAATGGCTATGAAAACTACCAAAAAAATATATTTTTCAATTCCTTTTTTGCCTCAGAAGTTCTGCGGAAAGAAAGTTGCTGTTTTTCTTTAATCACTGCTGGTGAGGAATTAATTCTCTGTTTTGTTGACTGCTGCTTATTTAATACTACTACTAGGACAGTCCTTCAAGTATAGTGCCAAAACTCCTACTTCCAAAGATGTGCAGTTTTTCCTAGATGTTTTATTTCCATACCAAGAGCCCCAAACAAGCATGGGTGGGTATGTATATACTTTTTTTTTTTCCTCCTCTCTTGAAAGGGAAGACTTGCCTTGGGAAGTCAGGTCTAAAAGCTCTGCAAGGAATCTCAGGTGACTGTTGCAATTGGGCATGGGAACTGGTTTCCTTAGCAAGAGACTTTTTTTATTTTTATTTTTTTCATTTGAGTAATTTAGATCAGTCTGTGTAAACCTGTATTTAAATATGAAGTATTAATGCTTAGGTTAAATGTTTTGTGGGTTTTTGGATGTCATTCCTACTCTGGTCATTAAGTTTCTTGGTGGTTTGTGAAATTGCATTCTACCAAAATGGTAATTAATGATCCATGTGTATTGTATGAAGGTTGCTGGATGGTCATCTGGATTCTAAGTTATCTACCTCATTTTTTCCTTTTGTAGTTGTAGTGTCTATTTTTCTATTAATGACCACTGTAATGAACTGAGATTCAAGCAGATGCTTCCATGCACTATCTGAAACCAAAACCTGATGTATTAGTGGAAGCACCTGAAGACTTACTGGACTGCCCTTTCACTATTCCTCTAACGTCTGCTGGAGCTGTGTGTGTAATGGGATCAAAACCAGACTGGAAAGTGAGCGTTTGGTGTGGAAGGACTGAACGATGGGAAGAAGTCTAGTTGTTGACTGCAGGAAATCTTCAAGTCCAGTCTCCGTTGTGGAAGGCCCCAAAAATGCAGATTACCAAAAGTTTGTGTAATATTGTTGCACCTAATTCTTGCTTATGATCTCTGTATGCCGAGTTGTGCCTTTCCTGCTGGACTTGTAAGAACATACCAGTACCTGTTTACACTGTAAAATGGATATTGTTACATAGACCATGCAAAAGGCATCCCAATTGTCAAGTTTCTGAGTTGTGAATGTATGACTTTTAAGAACTCTGTAGTTTTGAGTATCTACTGATGCGTTTCTGTTGACATTTTGAGAATAAATTTTGGGATGACTTTTTCACACTTAGTGCTTACATTTTTGTGGCAAAGCATTTCTCTTCTGAAGAGCAAGCTCAATGGAGGCAGCACCCTGTCTCATTCCAGTGACTTTTTAAATCCATGAATCCAGGGTTAAGCTTTAGTTTGTTACTTAAAACAACAGCAAGTAGGTAGCTGTGGAGGAGTCTCTTGATGAGTTTATTGAGAATGGTGGGCGTTTGGTATAGGGATTGGTACTTGCCAGGGATGTTGATCCCCGCACTAAAATAGAATTGCAGCAAAAGGTGCAGTAATTCCTGTACTGCAATCACCCTAGAAAGAGAAAGGAATAAATACTAAGTTATCTAATTGTTGACTGTGTAGATAAATGACTTCCCCTGAAGAGCAAAAGAAAAGAGAGTTCTGAAAACAGCTCTGATACAGTGGAAAAGTGTTCAGATTCTGATAAAACTGAAACTAGCAAATAGATTCTGTGCATGGGCAGTAACAGTGGAGGAAAATGGTGGAGAACTGGAGCACCCTTAAGGTGCCTCTGTCTGATATCAGTGTTGCCTGCTTATGGTGCCCCTTGCACAAGGCTCTTGAGAGTGGGAAAAAGGCAGGAAGGAAACACTCTCTAGGCTCTACCACAAGCTCAGGAGGAATGAAAAAGGAGGAAAGAGAAAAGGGGTGGGGAGGGCAGGACCAGATACGAAGTGGTCCAGGAAGGTGGGCAAAATAGACATAGGAGCAGAAGGAAAGGTACTAATAAATGGTGGGTGTGCAGGAAGGTACAAAGCTTACAATACTATGTAGAGCATGCAGTTGTTCAAAAGCACTAGTTCCTGGAAGCAAAATATTTGGTGCAAAAGAAGATGACCCATCTCTGCTTTGGAAAACCAAGGGATAATAGTCTCAACCACAATGAAGAGTACAGCAACAGGTCTCTCAGTGGTGATAAATACAAATAAACTACATGTTCATGCTCATGTGGATACTGTTCCCAGCCACTGAGTTTATAACCTGCTATGAGGTTGCTCTGGGTACCTGGATGGACTTGCTGCCAGAGCTGCTGCTTTGTCTCTGCAAACTTCAGGTTGGACTCCTGGCTGGTTCCTTACACGGGTGGTGCTGGGCATCCCATGAAGGATGTGCTGCCCATGCAGGACCAACTGCAGCAACACCAGAAACGGTGTGGTGTGAAAGAGGAGCTGTTGGGTTTACAGGAGAGGTGGACCACATCTGCTCATACTGGGAAATCTGCATTCCAGCATGGGCCAACTGTGGGTATTGTGAAAAAGTGGCCTGGCTTCAAAACCTGTGATAACAAACCTGCTCTCCACTGATAGTTTGATACCAAGTGTTATCGTGATGCCACGAAAATGTGTCAGCAGCAGGAGGAAAGGAGCAGTTTTACAAGCTGGAAGCCAACAAATCCTGCTGTCCTGGGGCTTTGCACCTTGGTGGTATCTGTTGATGTCTCCTCATCCAAAAAGCTCCTAAGGTTTGGGGTGACTTTCTCTTTTAAATGTAAACCAAGCCTGTCCCACAAGGGCTGAGCTCACATTACAGCTTTACCTCAAAATGCCAAACTGTAGGGCTCTGGCTGCCTTTTCATGACCACCCCTAAGAATGTAATTACGTATTTAGATCTCTGCCTTCTTTAACTGTACTAGTCAACAGGTTGGAAATCGAGAGGGGATGAGGAGGTAGGAGGAGTTTATTAAAGCATGAGCTCTGGTCTAGAAATCAGGTGTCAAAAATCTGCTGGGAAACCAGGTCAACGAGGGGTTTTGGCAAATAGTTGTACAAGATCCTGCAGCATAGGGTGGTTGGGGGAATCAGGTGGGTGCAGCTGGGTCCTGCCTTGGCCAGGGGGACAGCAGCGAAAACGAAATGACATGCTTGGCACAGGGTCAGTGCGAGGCTTTACTCGCCAGGCCACGGTGACAAGCTCTTGCTGTGCCCAGAGCTGTATCCCACAGCTCAGGGACAAGGCAGCTCCAGGCTGGAGCGCAGCAGGATCCCCAGCTAATCATGGATCTTACCACAAAACTTGAATAATGGGTAGGACCCATCTGACCGCTGTCCCCACAGCTGTGCCATAGGGATATTTCTGCTGGAGGCAGCTGGGGGGACACTGTGTTTCTGAAGCGAGCAGGGCTGGGAACCAGCTGCTCTCCTGTGTGTGGGAGCTGAGCCAAAACCTTCTGAAACTCAGCATGCTGGAACTCAGCACACTGGCAAGTGTGTACAGTTTACAGTAACGTTGCATGTTAACAATGAAAAGAGACAGCTGATTCTCTTCTTCCCTATGCCGATGTAAATTAAGACCAAGTTTACTGAAGCTAATATAGCTGCACTGGTGTGAGAGCAGAAGTGAGCATGGTATGTGCGCTGTCTCTGCTCATTAGCTTCTCTTCTTGCCTAAAGGACTCTCCTGTTCTTATTTGTTACTGCTTACTTTTCTCATTGCATAGAGGATTTGCCTAGGCTGTTGCTTTTGTCTAAGTAGCATATTTACTTGTATGAGCTAAGGTAAAGGCTGGGTTACTTAAAATGTTAAATTTGAACTTAAAAGCTGCACTGATAAAAAAAAAAAAAAAAAAAAAAAGTACATTACCTCTACCTTAATGTATTAGCTCTGTTCCTCTAAAGAAGTCTTTCTCTTGACCTACCCATTCTGTTAAAAACTTTCCAAAAAGTCAATGGGAACTTTGAGGAGTGAGTTTGTCTGAAAATCATGTGGATAATGAGGTATCTGGGCTGAGCTCAGTGAGGCTGATTGCCTTTCCAACACCTGCAGCGAGGCGGTGGGAGCCGTCCTGAGGCTGCTGATCAATACAACCTGGAGCAAAGCATAAATGACCATTGAGCTTGGATCTACAGAGGGGAAAGGACCTGGCTGAGGTGCTTGAGCTGATGATGCGGCAGAGAGAGGCTGAAACAAAGGAAAAGGGATGAGTATTGCATTATTTTTTTTATATTTTTGTATTGAAAGCTATTAAGGTTACCGCAGAGTTTGCGCTATATTTGGAGTCAGGAGAGATGATGTCTTCTGTTTGAAAAATAACAGTTTAGGCAGAAAAGCCACCTTAGTGACTGTGTGATCCTACAAAGTTATTGATACAGTGCTGGGGCTTTCTTGGTCTCTTTTTGTTTGGTGTGCTCAGATGAGAGGGCTCTGCTGTGCTGTGCTGCGCCTCCCATGACGAGTGCTCTGCCTTAGTGCTGGGTGGGTGAGCACTGGATCCGCACGTTTGACTTCAGTTCACATTCGTCACTGACCTAGAAAAGCGTCTGTCATTGCACAGCCCCAGCAGGGCAGGAAACGGAACTCAGACAGAGAGAAGAGCTGGCAATTACACACTCCCACCTATTATATATTTCATTATTGTATCTTCTGTTTTCTGCACTTTGAGTTAATTGCTTATAAAGGGCAGGGGTTTTAGCCATGTTTTGATTGCTGTTAATACCACTGATACTTGAAGCTGTGTGATTTATTGGAAAGCATGCTTTTTAACGCCTCTTATGACTGAATCATGTGCTGGACATGCCAGCCAATCTAAAGCAGCATCACTTGCCTTTCAAAATCCTTTATTAGCCTCTCTGGTTGTCACATCTTGGAATCCAGAGATTAACTTCTCTGATTCAATTACTGCATGTAGAAAACGTCTTCTTTCAGAATGAGAACAGGTGGATCTCATTGCGTGCCTTATTTTCTAATACTTGGTTTAGATAAAATCCAGGCACTAATAAGGTTTTGTGTAGAAGTGTCTCTGTAAAGAAAACTAAAAAGAAATTTCAAATTTAATTCATAGTACCTAATGCTATTTTATATATATGTATTTAGTCAGATATAGAATCTAGATATATGGAGGAAAAGCAGAGGTACTGCCCATAATGTCAGCACAATACCTAGAAGTACAAGAGCAAAAGGGACGAACAGGGTGAAATGTGAAGACCACAGCCTTGAGCAGCAAAAGGCATCAGTGCGGGGTCAGGAATACAAACGTGCTCTTGCAGCGTTTGCATCTCTTTAACCGTGGAGTGTGGTCACAGCTTCTGTACACTTCTTGTCTGTACTTCAATCAGCTCATTTAAGCTTTCAAATAATAATTTTTAGAAAAATCCAACAAAACCAAAGCAAACTGTAATCTGAGCAAAAGTCAAAGCTCTTTGTTTATGAAACCATGAGAATGCAAGGACCAAACTGTGATGTATTACGAGCAGAAAGGTGATGCAGGAGGAATATGTGGGGAAAATCACTGACAAATAATCTGTGTTCTTACTGTAGTAGTATAGAATCTGTCCTGAAACCTTTTATGCAGTATTATGTTCCTAGATCCTCAACGGCTTTGCAGTCGTATGCACAGGATGGCAGAGATGCTTTTAAATCCAGTTAGCTGAATTGGCTTAACAGCCCTTTACAGTCCTGTAGATCCACTTCACGAAGTTTGTTCTAGAAAAATTTGTCTCCACTCAGTCTGGATGTTCAGAATACCAAACTTACACACCTGTTGTTTTTGCGAAACCAGTTTGATTAGTTAGGTCCTTCAAGTTGAGCACATATTCAGATAACTTACTGCTTTGGGGTACCTGAATCTCTGTAAGTATTAAAATTACTCCAAGCATCTCAACTCCTGATGTTCAGATTTTGAAAAAATCAAATTTCTTCATTATCTGTTTTTCTGTTCCCCAATGAATTCTTCCAGTCTTAACTGACAAAATAAGCACTCTATGGGTTTGTTTTTTTTTTTTCAACAAAATTTGCAAATATAAGATGTGTAACAAATACAAATTCGCCCTCAGTTTGTAGCTTCACACTTTAATCACGCAGGATATGTAACGTGGAAATAAAAATCAGCATGGCAAGGATTCATAAAACAGCTGCAGCTACTAGCAAAACAATTTCAAGAGATAACCGAATGAAAATGTGAGTTTGTCTAGAAAGCTGTAACTCTTTCTTTCTTCATTTCTTATGTTTAGCAGCTGCCCTAGATGAATGACGGTTTGGCTGTTACTGTTTTGAAAACTAGGGACTGAAGGGTTGTTTTCTTTCTGATCTGCAACATATAATTGTGCAAGGACGAAAAAGATCCTATACAAATAGCACACTTCCTCAGATCAACATGAGAAGTATCTGCTGTGAAACTTCATTATGAGAATGCCAAATGTTCTCTCGATAACAGAGCCCATGGCAGTACGAGCTTTATTGTAGTTTCCCTTAGCAAGTGTTGATGGATTTATGGAGGGCTTCATTAAATATAGGCTTAAAGGATATCCGCTATCGCCCACTTGTCAAAAGAAAAAATAATATCAAAGCCATCCGTGCAGATCAGAGATGCAGGTGTTAACAGTGCATTATAATCTGGTAGTGTTTAACTTGCCAATTAATTGCGGTAGTCTTGTCTGAGCTCCGCCGCTTAAAAGATAAATTTAAAAGATGAATGTGTCTCGTGTAGGCTTAGGGCGCACGTACAATGATACCATATTGCTGATGATTCTTGCTTCGGCATCCCAGCTCACGTTTGTATTTCTCTCGCTAAAACGCTCCTTCCTGGCAATGACTCTGTGTGCAAGCAGCCGCTAAGCCCCAGGAATGGGCAGCTTTGGTACGTTTGCTTTTATTCTGAGGGGTGGAATGCCACAATGCGAGCCTCTTCCAGTACTGCCTTGAGAAATGGTGGTGTTCCACCGCCCCAAGCCCACCTCTTTCTTTGTCGTTTGTGGGAGTGAGTCGGTACCATGGAGAAATAATGCAGTTTACAGGGCTGCCTGCTGCACGGTTACTGCATGACTGCGAGTTTTCAAGCCCTTAGCAACCAAATCCCTACTCCTGCACGCTCGTCTGCCTTACAGATGGTGCAGCTGCAAACACAGCTCTGAAACGAGCCTGGAAATACCATGTGCAATGGGCTACATTGTCAGAAAAAGAAGGTGCATCCTGGTATTTGTAAAACATGCACTTATGAAATCAGATAATAATAGGTACAAGGAATAACATCACAACTTTACTTGCCTGTGGAATCACAAACATTTTGTGTGAGCAGTTACATACCTGCAGTCTGAGCTATGTCCTTAGATGTCAGAATTACCTATAATTTGATACTTGTGTTTAAGGGGGCGAAAAAATAAACAAGGTAAGCAAAACTAAATGTATTTCTAAAATTCATGTATTCTTCCAACGTATAAAAACTCAGAATATTGTTATTATGACCTTCTACATTGTTCATCGGGCAAAACCACTGGAGTCTCATGTATAAAAAACTCGGTCATTTATTTAGTAGCACAACTAATACGGAAGAAAATTTATAGCATATTGTGCTAAATAGGTAATGAGTACAATTTGCAAGTTCATTGTCAAAACCACCATCCATTGTTTAAGTGGGAAACTGGCACTAGGACTTGCACCTTGGAGGAACATAGGCACACCCCTAAAATGCAGTTTATTTACGTGTTCTTTAGTCATTGGAGCTTAGAGACCTGGATGCATTTGGGGGTCAGTGAAACACACTGGAAGGCATCACCTGTGGGCGGGAAGCTGGTGTCATGGGCAGAGAGGGGGAGGCAGAGCCGCCAGGACAGGAGGTGATGCTGCTCTGTGACCTGGAGCTGCTGTGGAGAAGTGAAGGAGAAAGGCAAAATAATTAGACAGGAAGGATCGCTCCCACAGCACTGGGAACCCTGACAGTAAAGGCTCATAGATGCAGAAGTTTCTGTTTGGATTTAGGCGTGTCGTGCCCATAGGCCGGGCTTTGCTAGACTGAACTTTTGCTTGTCTTTGCAGACTTGACTGGCAGAACACAAGAGACTTGGGACTACTCTGTGCATAAAACATAATCCTACTTGCAAAACAAGTGTGCTTGTGCTATCTGCGCTGGGAAAAAGATACGAAATCATTCCAATCAACAACCTGGTAGTTTTGTACAACCATTCGCATGAAAAAGTGGAGCTCCACCTTGGACTTGCCAATAAACAATTTCCAGTTTTGAAATGGGATCTATAATGTGCAGTGATGAAAACACTGACAGCTTTTCTCCCTGCAAGGCAGCCTCAGGGGAGGCCAAGTGCTCCAGAACTGCTTCTATGACAAATCACTTTTTGGGAGGGAACAGGCAGGGAAATAAAACTCTGTTTGCTGTTAATTTAATCATCTGAGCAAAAAAAAAAGTCCTGGGAGAAAAAAAAACAAACATAGATAATGATTTAAAATTATGGAAAATAATTCGGCTCCTTTTAATTAGCAGTTGTACACTATGAATTCTGCAGCTCCTTTGTGAGCTTCAAGTTCTGTGCTTGCAAAAATGGAGCATCAGAAGAACCAAAAAAGGTTTTACTTCACTTTATTTAGGAAATCTAATCTCTCAGTCTGAGGCTAGAGGTGCTCCTCTGGGCATTTCTTCTCAATAGGCAAATGAAAATCAAAGGCTTGGAAATGAGGAGAGTGCACACCTGCTGTGAACAGTGAGATCACATGTAAAATCTTCATAACAAATCTAATGCTATGCAAGAAACACGTCAAGGAGTGGGTTTAGCGCATTGGGCTACAGCCTAGTCTGGATCTTTCACAGTGATTTTCCAGCTAAAAATCAAAAGCGTTACAATATAAGGCAGAAAATTAGGGTGCAGGTATGAGAGGCTTTGAATGTTTTTTTTTTTTGAATCCTCAGGTGCTGTGGCATGAAGTCACAGTATCACAGTATGCTTGGGATTGGAAGGGACCTCAAAAGATCATCCAGTCCAATCCCCCTGCTGGAGCAGGATCACCTAGGTGAGGTCGCACAGGAAGGTGTCCAGGCGGGTTTGAATGTCTCCAGGGAAGGAGACTCCACAACCTCCCTGGGCAGCCTGTTCCAGTGCTCTGTTACCCTCACTGAGAAGAAGTTCTTTCTCAAATTTAAGTGGAACCTCTTGTGTTCCAGCTTGATCCCATTGCCCCTTGTCCTATCATTGTTTGCCACTGAGAAGAGCCTGACTCCATCCTCGTGGCACTCACTTGATTTCTATGACTGTTTGCTAAACTTGGTACCCCTGATGATGCAGATGCATGTCAAGCTGGCTGTGCATCCCTCTGCTCCTCTTTTAGGATTGCTCGAACTGAAGGTCACTTTGCGACAGTCAGTTGTTTCTCCACCCATGTTCTTGGATGGTGCAGTTGGGCAACGTGCAGAAATGACGTTTAGCTGGTCTATATAAAGGAGTGCTCTCACCTGGTTCTGTCTGAAACACAAAGAGCCAAAAGAGAATGTTGGCTATTTTAAAATCCACTGCCACTTCTACCTCAAAGCAAATAACAGTGATGTTTGATAAGTTTTATTTTAATTACAGATTGAGCCTCAATGCTGGAGGCTAGGATTATCATTTCAGCCAGTTACAGCATGAGGCCAGTGGTTTTGTGGCAATGGTGTTATGACTTATGACAGTTTTGGCCAAGTACAACATCCTGTTAAGGTTCTTCAGTTGCTCATTTTATTACATTATCATTTGAAGTTAATTATCTCATCACATCTCTTCTCTCATTAAAAAAAAAATCTGCAGTTGAATGTGAGAAAAAATGGAGTAAATATATTTCATGAGTTGAAATGTTTGTGTATTTCTACTTCAGTTCTCCCCATAAGTGGATAAGAACAGTAGATTGAGAAGTAAGAAATTAAAACACAGTATTACCAAATTGAAATACGGTCTAAAAGTCAGTTCTACAAAGAGTTTTTGTATTAAGACTGGCCTAGCTGGAATGGCATTGAAAACAGCTGCCTAAACATTCTCAGTGCTGGTGCCTGACACTGGTGTAACTATTAATTACGTTGCTGAAACGTCCTCATTACAAAATGTCAGGATGACTCTGCTTCAACTGTAAGGAAAAAAAAATGACAATTGCAGTTTTTGTGCTGGTGTAATCCATAGAGTAACCTGAGCTATAGCACAGTGAGGGCAGGAAAGAAAAGAGTGCTACCCACAAACTCTGCTGTGACTTGCTCCTGTTTGCCCCTTTATTTTATTTTTAACATATATTCTCTGTTTTTTTTTAAATGGTCTTCATTTTTCACTGGGAAGTATAATACTAACTATTATTTAAGATTGTCTTGAACTCATGTAAAGAAGACCTCATCATACTGAAAAGTAGCATATACTGAACTGACTTTTTTTTATGTTAAAACTAAAGGTGATTTTGAACTTACACTCAGGCTTACCCACTCATTCTCTTCTCTTGGTCACTGTGATCACAGTATTTTAGTTCTGCAGAACTGTAGAGCAGTTTAGATTGACTATGCAGGCAGATGAGATCTGACAGCCCAGGGCTGCAGGCAGCTGTAGGGAGCAGTTACAACAACTAAACAAGATACGCGCTGTAAGTGGTCTGAGTACGGCCGCATGTGTAAGTACGTACACAGTCTTTGTTTAGTGACCAGTCCAAGCAGATTATTGATGTGAAGGGTTTTGCAAACTGTTTGCAAAGGGATAGGACATAAGCTGGCCATGCACTGCAAAGAGGTTCAAAGTTTGTGGTGACTGGGACTGCAGTGTAAGGGATGTGTAGACCCAACTATTTTGTATGATCTTTATCTGCACTGGGCATTTCCTCCAACTCTATAGGTGCACCAGTGTAAGTCGTGGTGGTTTCAAACAGAAAGAAGCTCCACTGGCACAAATGACAGCCTGTATGGCAGGTCTGCTGTCCTCACTGCTGTGGCTGGGTGGGTGGTGGGAGCAAATTTAGCCAAGCAATGCCACACAAAGGCTGGAGCGCTCTGACCAAAGCAGCAACCTTGTCAGCACCCGTGGGCACCTGTCTGCGCCAGCCATGGGCACAGTGCTGTGCAGCACAGACGTGACATCGCTTACAGAAAATGTGTAATGCCCACATTATGATTCTTCATGATGCAAATCTGGGTGAAGAAGCCGCTGGTCCAAGCCTGTGCACTTCCAAGGCTCTGGTGCTCTCACTGGTGCTGCTTGGCTGCTCACAGGCTGCGCTCAGCATCCAGCTCCTGATGGGATTTGACTGAAATAAATGAATAAAGGAACTCTCCCAGACAGATGGTTTCTGTAAAAGCAGTCCCTTTGCAGAGCCGATGGAGAGCGCAGCCACACAGAAAGTGTCCAAGGGGAACAGCAAAGCAGGAGGAAGTGATTTGAGAGGGGTGGGGACTGGATCCTCAGTGACCAGCTGTGACACTGTGACACGGGGCCACCGCCTAACTAGTTACACAGCGGAAGCAATTTTTAGTTTGTTACTATTACTGACATTTTCTCAGTTGCTTGTTGGTTTTCTTCAGTGACTTCAACCAAGCTCCCAACAGGCGATCAGCGCAGTTTCTGGTGGCTGACCAGATACCATTACCCGTGTTAGACTTCCCTATTTGTGGTTTTCTAGCTGTAATTTAACATTCCACATTTTAAGAAGGATGTGTGACATGAATATTTGTGTTGACCAGTTTTTCTCATGATACTATCTCTAGGAAAGTGTACTTCATTTGAATGGCATCATTGCAGTATCAGTTTCTAATTCTCCTTATGAAATACATCTTTGCCACTGGGGATTTTGTTTTTCATGTTTGAATGTCAAATAAGTTTGAGCATGAAAGGTGCATGGGCTGGATGTGAGCAGGGTGTGCAGTTTTTGAAAGATTCCCTTGCTTTTTTGTTTATGGCAAGGAAGAACATGAAGATATGGAGACACCAGGAGGAAAATGCAATAGAGATAGAACAGCTGGAAAGAAGCAAGATGATGATGAAGACAGAATGGCTGTCAAAGACACATTGGGCAGAGTTTAGCTGGGATGGGAATATGAAGCAGCTCGTGGGAAAGACTCTGGTGGCATCCAGGAACCCTATCTGATAAAACACCAAGGTTATCAAGCCAAGCGACTTCCGTAGCCCAGCGCTTTATTGGAATCTGATTTGTATACTTAGTTTTAATGAAAATTTAGTCATGGTTATTGTAAAGAAAAGCTTGAAGTCATAAACAGAAGAAAAATGCCGGAGCAATTTGTGCCTAGATTTGCAGAGGAAATATGGATCAGGATCCAGAAAAGAGCATTGCCAGGAGTAAGTGAAGGTCACCAAGCAAGAAGAGTGTCAACAGCAGCACTGAAAAGCACAGGTCTGTGACGTGCATGGTGGGATGGTATAAAGAGGGAGAGATACAACCTGCACCTTTGCACTGGCTGCAAAAGGCTGAGGACACAGGGGATGTGGTGTGGTCCTTTCACCTGAGGTGAAACAGAGGAGGCCACGGGTGTGGAGGTGGTGGGGGTAGGAGCCCAATGGTGTGGCATGGCACTGTTGAGCCTCCGGCCCGGCTGGGGGATGGCTGGCGGGGTGCAAGGGGCACCGAGGGGAAGGGCAGCCCGGCAGGACTCAGCCCGGCGCCCCAGGTGCGGGATTAAGGCAGAGCAGGTGCCAGCCGCCGGGGATGCAGGAGCGGGGCCGAACCGGGCCGGGCGCCACGGGAGGACAGGCGGAGCAGAGAGATGCGGAGCGGGGCGGGAGGCGAGAAGCGAACCGGGCCGGGGGGGCGGAGCGGAGCGCACCGGGGCGGGAGGAGCGGGTGCGGCACCTGCGTGCTGGGAGCCCGGCAGAGCCCAGCCCGGCCCCCTCGGCGCCGCCAGACGGTGGCGGGCCGGGCCGAGCCGAGCCGAGGCGCTGCTGGGAAGCGCATCCCGCCCCGCTCCGCCCCGGCAGCCGCGGCCATGACCGACAACATCCCGCTGCAGCCGGTCCGGCAGAAGAAGCGGATGGACAGCAAGCACCGCAGCGGGTGAGCTGCTCCGCGGAGCTCGTGGGTCCAGGGCCCCGCTGCTCGCCTGGCCGCTGCCTGTGTTATGGGGGGCGGTCGGGTGACGCGACCCCCGGTGCCTTCGTCTCGGGGAGGCGGTGGGGTCCCCGCCCGGTGCCTTTGCGGGATGCTCGGGGAGCCGCGTCGCCGTAGGCTGCGCGGCCGCGGTCCGGGCGCGGCAGGAGGAGGAGGAGCAGGGGGAGGCAGGCAGGCAGGCTGACAGGTTGTTCCTGACGCCATTGCCGTGGCACGCCCGGGCGGGGGGCAGGACCCTGCCGGGCGGTGCTGCGTTGCGGTCGGGGGCGCCGGGGCTGCGGGAGATCGGGGTCAGCCATGAGCTGCCGGCTGGTAGCCCCTTGCGTGGGGAAAAGGCAGCCTGGGCGGCCCTTATCCTCATCGTCTTCTTCATTAGAGCCCTTCAGACAAAGCCTGAGCAGCAGCGAGCGCGGCGGGGGGTGGGGGTGGCCGAGCCCGGCCCGCGGGTGCAGGGCAGCGGGAACGGCCGGGGTGGCACCGGCCGCCTGGCACCAGCCCTGCCCCGGGTCCTGTTTGTCATCTCGCTGTTGCGCTTGGCGTGGGGCCGGAGAATTACCGGCTGGTTCCTGAGAGAGCGCTCGGCCTGTGCTTGGGAATAGCGTTGGGCCGGAGATGGTGTTTGTAGGTCCGTAACAAAGGTTTCTGTCTAAATGCAGGAGGCTGGGTTTAACTGTATCAATCAAGGCAATACAGTATCTTTAATGTGGGATGTTGCAAAATCCTGAGTGTGGGATCCGTTCCTAAAGGAGATATACGTATATATTTATCCTGATAGCCATTCCCATGCAGGAAGTTAAATAAGAAAGATGATCCTGTAATACTATTTTGGTAGGAAATTGCACCATTATCCAGACAGGTTGGTTTGTACATAGTGGTTTGTACAGGTTATCCAAGTTACCTGGCTGTCAGTTATTGCGATGCTTCTTTTGTCCCTGGATGTTTTTCTTTTTTAACGTGGTGAGTTATATAGCAAAATAAACTAAAATATCAAAGGAAGTCCTGACTGATAAAACAAGAGGAAATTGATACTTTTTTCATTGTTTGTTATGGTTTTGGTTAATAGTTTTGATTGTATTTCTCTAGCTGAAATTGACCTACATAGTTTATTCATTATTGGAATTATGCTTTATTATGAACATTGTTTGTAGCAATATCCATGCCAGTGGATACTCGACTGGGAGGTGTGTGTGATGCAGCAAGTAATTCCCCAGCGCCTGGGTAATGTGCATCACTCGGCAGGTTCCACAAGGTGCAGCCACCATGGCATTAAATTTGGTCATGTGGACTGAAAGAGATCAGGGAGAAGTGGATGCCTGAGAAATTTCTTAAAGCTTCTTGAATGATTTATTTTCCTAAAATTCTCTAATATCCATTAAGACCCTCTTGGGTATTAGGATATGGTTAGTATGTCTAACAGAAATTGCCCTCATCTAATCTAAATTGTGGTTTGCTGGTTGTGGACTCTACCTGATTAGCAGTCACAGAGATGATGTTTCCAGTGTTGGCAAGAAATTTTGGCAGCAAGAAGTTGTGAGGGAAGATTGCTTAGGATTTTTCTCTATAGCAGTCTAAATAACTTGGCTTTGGGGTTTTTGTTTGGTGCGGTAACTTCGGGGATGTGACTTATAATATATTGGGAACTCTTGTTTTACTGAAAAGTAGCCTGTGATATATTAGTAATTTGATTAATGATAGTGTGGATAACAAAGCATTAAAGTCCAGCAAATCCAAAACAATGTTATAAACCAAAGGAGAAATCAGCCAACAAGTCAGGGAGGGTCCCTGGTGTCACATCCAGGATGGAGTCCCGAGGATCCTAAGCCATAATGAAGACCAAGTCATCTTCCTTAATACATGTGAAAACCCAGGGATAAGCAAGTTTTGAAAGACTTCACCTTAGCGTAGCCCTAACTGAAACTTCTGCTGTGGCGGTTCCCCCTTAGCAGTGGGGGCGAGTTCTCAACAGAGATTTTTGCCAGTGTGGTGTTCTGGAGCAGGGAACAGATTTCGGTTTGTGAAGTGAATGACTTCACAGAAATCTTCGTGTATGCTAAAAAAAAAAAAAAAAAAAAAGAAAAAGGAGAAATGCCTAATTCACATCTAGGCAGCAAAGGGCAGGTGTCATCCGAGCAAGGCTTTCGTTACAGCCTCAGCCTGGATCAGACATTGAAGAGAAGCCAGGAAGGAACTCATGCAGTAGCCTTGCGGAGATGAATGATGACACAGACAGCTGAGATCTGTGTCAAAGAGAAACCATGTGTTTAATGAACTGGTGGGAGCAGTGCTGTTCCTGAGCATAACTTTAGCGTGGATCTTCCTTGCTGCAATCCAAGGCTAAGTTCTGAATTCTGTAGCTGTATGCCTTCAATTCAGCCATATTTTTTCCAATGTGTTGCAGCACTCTGAAAAAAACACGGTGAGACACATGCCAATGAGAAGGGGGGGGGATAGCGTTAACTGCAGCGGGACTGGTAGTGGGATGGGGTGGGCTCTGAGCTTCCCAGGGGCTGAGCTCTGTTGGGAAGGGTGCTGCAGGTTTCTGAAGTATCCCAGGTGTTCGGTGCCTGACACAAGTTTTCCCTATATAGCTTATGGTCTCAGTCCACAATCCTGCAAGGCATTTTTTTTAAGCTGTCAAACTGCTGTGCTCACGCTGCCTCCACAATGTAGAAAGGCCTCGATCGAGAAACGTGGCGGGGGGGGGTGGAAATGGGGAATGAGCTGGGAAAGGAGGAGCTTTACAGTAACATTTCATTCGGCCATTCCATTGTATGTGTGTAGGTACCCTGGCTCTGTTTAAAATGGCAGATTCCATTTCAAAGTCAACAGAGAGAGATGGGAGCTGCTGCCCTCCGTCTGCCCGTGCGTGGGTGTGCCGGTGCGTGCCCAGTGGGGCTGCTTTCCCGCAGGGATGGAGGGCAGGAGGGGGCTGCGGGAACAGCAGCACTCCTGGCCCCTTCCTGAGCCACCCAGCTGCCGTCTGAAATGAAATGGGAACGTTTGAATCATGGGCAGGTGCATTAGAAGGCTAGGGGGCTGCGCGTGGCTCTGGTTGGTTGGTTGGTTTTTTTAATCAACACAAAATTCTTTATATGCTTTTAAAATAATAAAATGTGGATGTTGGTTTGTATATTAAAGGTGCCAAGGACTTAACAGCACAGCCCGTGAGAAACATAGAAACATCATCTGAGAAATATGCTGGTTGTAGAAGTGATTTAATATGTTGATTAACTTTAACACTAATTACAAATACTACCCCAGTATTGGACAAATGCGAAACTTTTATTCCATTAGGTTTTACATGAAAAATGCTTATGAAAGCACTTCTCATTTTCTTTCTCAAATGCTTTTCCATGAAACATGCTGCATTTATAAAGCAAAACTGCTTCTTGGTAATGACTGTTCATCTGGCATCTGACAGTCAATCTGTCATATTACTGCTTCTTACATCATCACTAATAATGGGCTTTTGTAAACAAATATCATCCCACGTGAAGTACACAGTCGACCTTTGTGCTCTTCACCATCTCCCCAGCCCTGTAGATCCCTGTGCAGACCAAGGGCCACGTCATTTACAGGACTCAAAGTTTTAGACACAGCCACATTGGAAGAGATGCTTTTGAGTGGTTGTGATTTTATTTGGGGATTTGTGAGTTTGTTTATTATTATTATTTTTTTGCCAAGTTGTGATTTCAAATGTGAATAACAGTGCTGTATAAGCTTTCCCATATAGGCTGTATTCATATATTTTTCATGTTCTTTTTGTAAGATAATAATTTTTAAAAGTTCATGCTGTACAGTGGCTTTCTAGTTTACTGTACTTCAGGGGCTATTGCAGTACTGTTCTTCAGTGCTTCGATTGCAAAATGGAGAAGGAGAAATGTTTAGCAATGTGTATCCCTAAACTTTTATAGAAAATTGCTCACACTTCTTTAGCCTTGTGATTCCCATTCCTGGAAAGTGCACGCTAATTTTATCAGCATCTCTAAGCAGCAGTGTAAACTTGGAGCTGTTTTTCCAATCTTTCTTTCCCTTTCAAGGATGTAGCCTTCTGATTTCCTACTAACGCCAGTAGTTCTCTCCTGCCAGAAACAGCCAATTGCTTCCAGTGACGCTGACCTTGCCCTGAGCAGAGCACTTTGGAGTGATGTGATGGGCTGAGAAACCCCTTCCCTCATCATCCAGGTCTTCAAGCTTGATACTCAAAAGCAAGGATGGTATCCAAAGAAACAGTAGATCACAGAACTATTCAATACCTGTGGAAGTTTTTAACGGAGGAATAAGTTAATTGGAAAAAGCTGATAGCCCCTGTCAAAAGGACTTATTTAATGAGCACCAGGATAATCTGAAAACACGTTTGTGCACTTGTTTGTGCTCAGACTACTTTGTTTCTGGTACCCAACTGCATGGATTTGCCAGAATGTTTTTTTTCAAGGTCAAGATTATTCAGTTTCCAGAGGAGAAGAAAGGGAAAAGGAGACTGTCTGAAATGTTCCTTGTTAGGTTCACCCCCCATTTTCCTGCGTCTTCTTTTTGCTCTCATTACAAGTTGTGTTTTGTCATCCAGAATGCGAGTGTCCCAAGTTGGCTATTTAGGGGTGCAGCCCAGGACTTTGCACCCTAAGCATGGCTGTCTCTGCTCACAGTACAAGTCCTTGGAAGCTTTCGAAGGCTTTTGCTTTGGCTCCTGTGCGTGTTCATGAGCCATCCAGTGCGGGCACATTCTGGGCTTTCACTGGTGGCGCACCATGTGTTGTGCCAATACCACCTGTTGCAATAATAAAAGCGGCTGTGGTATTTAATGACATTGCAACACTGGCCCGTGTAAGACGGAAAGGGCTCGGGTAGTGAAGCTGTTGTGTCTGCACGTGACCCTGGGTAGGTGAATGAAACCTGCCGTTGGTCTGTTAAAACACGATATGGCATTACAGCCACTCCTGCTTGTGTAAAGCACTTTGTAAGGATCACAGATATCATATGCAGGATTTTAAAGCAGAACTTATGAGCTTAGTCATGTATTCTTCCTTAATGAAGTTTGAGATATCATTGAAAAGGTAAAATTGAAAAAAAAATGACAATGGAATGTTGGGGGGGGGGTGGTGGTGATAAACATCTGCCTATAAGAATGAGCACATGGTTCTGTGCTTGAGAAATGTCAGTGTTTTTACCAAAAGCTCCCTTTCTAACTTATTTCAAGAAGCCGTGGGCTGGCACTTGTGTAATTAGCGTGCGGAGATAACCGTCACCACTTCACGCTCCTGCCAGCCCAGGGCTTGGACTGTGCCGTCTGCTCTGAGCCTGCCCAGCACAGCACAGGCGGCTGCTGCCTGGTTTGTGGGAAAAACAAGGTCGCAGAGTAGGTGCGAGTTAAATACCAGCACTGGGGCTCACTGGGTGCCTTCGTAACAAAAACTCTTTGGAGATCTTTGAATGTATATGAGCTAAGGATCAGCATTTGCTGTTTGCTCGTATGCGAGTTCCTTGCTCAGCGCTGCACGTTCCGGGGCAGGATTTGAGACGATGACGTAACGGGATTCCTGAGCGCTGATAAAACCTTCCCAGTTAAAGTCTTGCAACATGCAGCTCTGGTTGTAGTATTGCGTTCGTTGTTTGGACTTTTTTTTTTTTTTACAAATTCCTTGAAGTTTCATAGAAACCTCATGCTACAAGGCTATGTAGCAGACTGGGTAGAAATGCTGGATATTCTTTACTTGAGCATTGATACTACTGATAATCACCTTCAAAACCTTGCCAGGCAGGAAGTTTTTCCTTTGTTTGCCTAATTAGGTTTTTGGTTTGCTTTTCCTGTAATTCAGGGGGTTGTGAAATTGCTGTGACTCCAGCCAGGCAGGAATTTCATCAAGCTGTTGTTTTTACACAGCAGATTCTTCTGTGCCCTTTCTTGCTTATACTTGGAACTGCATTATTTTTGATTGATTCTCAAACCTTATAGTAATACACAGTGTGTCTTTGTGATGGGAATGCTATGAGAGGTCGTGGCTTTGATTGCAGAACATGCGCTACATTTTGGGTAATTTCACTTTTGTGCAATTGCCTTCTACTTCCCAGCCTTTGCAGATGCTGCCTCATTTAGAACCACACAAGTTAAGCAATTTTGCAATGCTAGGTGTTGGGATTCACAGACTGGAGGATTCATAGGCATTTGGAAAAGACTAAAAGCAATATAATTGTATGCAAACAGCTGGGCAGAGCATACTCTTCTTAAGATGAAAAGTTGTGAATAGTTTGTGGGCTTCATTTGCCATTTTCTTCTGTATTCATGAAGAAAAAATGGTGATAAGTCATTGAACTTATTAAAATAGCTGTAAGTCTGCTTTGGAGATTTAGGTATCAGTTTGAAGATCTGCCCAGATATTTGGAAAGATCTTTGGAGCATATAGGTGAATTTTACTTTGTAAAAACAATTCCCAGCACAATTAAAAAATATATTAAATCATAGTATAACAGCTATGAGCCTTATCCTGTTGTAAATATTATGATATATGTGTGTAGGTACTTTTGCTGTTGAGTACAATCCCCAGAACAGGCCCAGCCTAAAAAACAAACAAAGGTAACTGGTTTCAGATGTCTAATTACAAGGACCGACTGACTTTCTTTGTAACTGGGAAACATGTTGTGATGAAACGGGGTGTGTGGACACCAGGTTTGCTCCCTTGGGCAAAGCTTCTGATGTGTAGCCTTATCACAAAGGTCATTCTGAATTCAGAGTCATTAAAACATGAAATCAAGGCTAATCTTGTGTGCTTTGCTTCATTGTGAAAGAAGGAAAACCACCTTTTTTTTTTTTTTTTAAATTCCATAGTGCATATATATTTTCTATTGCAATCCCGATACTACCATTTTCACTATTCTCCATGTATTTGGGATAAACGTGACTATTTGTCTTAGGTCTTCATCTGCAAATACAAAAGGAAGCTGCAATCCAAAGGCATCAAGCTAATAAACAAGTACTTCTGAAATAGAGTTTATTAATGAGCGTTTAACAGCAGCTTTACCGTTTGTCTCATGTTGGTAACTGCCTTTCTGATATGTGTATTATACACAAGCACATGGGGAAGAAAGATCCACTGGTTAGTTTCTCCTAAGAAAGAAAAAAGTTCGTAAACTTGACAAAAATTGATAGTTTCAGAGGCAAGTGTAACTTCGAAGTGAGTTATGTTTAGGGTACTTATGTTAATTATGGTTTTATGGTACTACCTAGGGAATAGCCAAAGGTGGAAGTCCACTGTCTTAGCAATGTTACAAATGCAGAATCACTTTATTCCAGTCATTTGATCTAGGTGTGCACTGCTGTCAGGGTTTTGAACTATTTGCATTACCCACCGTGTCTCTGTCAGATTTTCCTACATTCTCCTAATTTTCTTCAGCAAATGAACAGTTTGCAAGGCCATGTTGACAATACAGCAGCTTTGATAAAGCTGACCTCTATGCGGGCAGTGGTAAACGTGTGCGGGTGAAAGCAGAGGGGTTGTTACTGCGACTGGAGGACTTAGGAGTGCTCTGGTTTTGGAACTGGGAGTTTGACTTGCGTTTGGCATCATCCAGAAGTTGTGATTTCACGTTCCTTCAGCACCGATGCATGGGCGCTATGTAGTGCTCTGCTGTCTTGTCAGCATTTTGGTCTGAAAGCTGCGCTGAGCGAGAAAACCCCTCCTGTCTTTGGACAGCACCTGTACGCTTATGGTTCTGGTTGTTCTTGAGTGCAGACGAGAGAAAAATCCACCTTTTCTGGGCTCATCTGCCACTCTTAATGAAATATAACAACGTCAGTCTTTTTGTCTAGTTCTAAAAGCTTGTGATGAATTATCTTGCAAGGCAGCCTTGTGAAGTTAATGTCTGTGTGCTCATGGAGCACTGAATCCCATGGTGACGGCTTTAGTTCTGGAAGCAAAGTTGATTTTTATATTGTATTTTCCTCCCCTCTTATCTACTGAAGGAACTGACTTAACTGATAACTTTTCTTTCTGTTTATTTGCAACCAGCAGGGCATAAAACATTAAAAAAAAATTGTATCTTTGTAGGAAACCACCTTCTGTGTGGTGAGTTGTTAACTCGGTTCATCATGCGGTGTGTATCTTCTGACAAGACAGTGAGTTTAAGAGCTGAATGCTTTGTGTACTTCCTTAAATAGTTCTTTCTTTCAGTTAGGTACATATTTAACGGAACTTTCGTGGCAGAATGCTGTGATTTAAGAGCAGATCTTAGCGGTGGTTTCTGGAAAGGTGGTTTGTAAGAGCTCTGAAGCTTTTGGTTGTCAGTCTAGCTGACGCTGGCTTTCCTAAATGTCAATGAAATTCAATAGGGCTGATTTTAAAGGAACAAGGGGGATTGGGAAGAGATTGGCTTTCAGTAAGAAGCAGTGACAACAGGAAAACAACCCTTTTGGGGTTTGGGAGGGTACAATGCAGCAATTTTGGACAGAGGGGCTTTTTCAAGGTACAGGAGGTATTGCTGATAAGCCCTTGCATCTCCCACGGAGTAACTGACGGTGTTTGATTCATTGCCTCAAGTCATAAGGATTCATAACATTGAGCAGTGCAGTTCTATTTGCTAAAATTCCT
The DNA here is from genome assembly GCF_037038585.1 of Patagioenas fasciata. Lineage (NCBI taxonomy): Eukaryota > Metazoa > Chordata > Aves > Columbiformes > Columbidae > Patagioenas > Patagioenas fasciata. The sequence continues at coordinate 11,276,285 of NC_092535.1, read as the reverse complement.
GTGAGAGCTGAGTTTTCGCTGGCAGCCTCGAGTGGGCTGCGAGGCAGGGCTGCAGCAGCTGCAGCAGAAGGAACATCTGTATTTGGTAGCAAGTCAAGCTCCGGGTTTTAAGATGCTCACAATATAGCAGATAACTGAGAAATGAGAGGTGATGAGTGACAGATGAAGAAGTGACGCTCAGTTGTTCGCCTGGCTGGCAGAGAGGGTCTGGGGGGGGTGTGAGTCAAAGAAATTTATTAAAAATTAACTTGTAATTAATTAATTTTCCTTCTATAGGTGTTGTGAGTGCCTAAGATGCTGTGGGAGGAGAGACCCGAGGCCTCGTACAGTTTGGCTTGGCCATCCAGAGAAGAGGGAGCAGAGATACCCTCGCAATGTGATCAACAATCAGAAATACAACTTTTTTACGTTTCTCCCTGGGGTAAGTGCGGAGAGTCACTTCTCATCATCTTGCCCCAGTGCGTTCCCTGATTTCAGTGGTTTTACAATAGACAGGAGCAGAACCTAGAGCTAGAGATCTGTCCCGAGTGTCCAGGGCTACTCTAAGACAGCCCTAAGTTAGCACTCAGACACCGGAGGAGCATGCAAAAGTCTTTCTGGTGGTTAGCTCAATATGTGTAACGTCTGAACTCTGTTCATCTCCTTCATCTTTTTTTTCTTTTAGGTGTTGTTTAACCAGTTCAAATACTTCTTCAACCTTTATTTCTTGCTTTTGGCCTGCTCACAATTCGTCGTTGAAATGAGGCTTGGTGCACTTTACACATACTGGGTTCCTCTGGTAGGTCATTTAAGGTTTATTTATTCAAGAAAGTTTCAGTGTTTGACCAAATTTGTTGTGCTGCCTTTTCTGTGGGGTTTTAGTTTGCGCCTTCAGTCATTTTGTTAGCTCACTTCTTCAGGCATGAGCCATACGTGTTGTAGCATATATGCTGGCTCTGGCCTTAAGCTTCATTTTGTAGAGGTTTGATGGGGATGTGAGGGGACTCTGCCCACAACGTGTTCATTGTTACAGGCACAGAGCTCCCGCCACTGCCCGCAGTGACTATGAGAAAACAAATGGAGACTCCTTCATGGTTAACCACATTCAAAAAAGCAAATTAAAAAACTGACAACCACCCCCCTCTACAAAACTCTCACACATAAAAATAAATATATAGGGACATATTCAGACTTGGTTCAGAGTGCAGATACTCTTTCCTTCCTGTGAACTATTTGCCGTTTTCTTTTGATAGCCATGTGTGTCACCTGCGATCCAGGGAAATTTATCATAATCAGTTTTGAAGCAGAAACTCCAGTGGTGTCAAAGGACAGAAGGAGGAATAGTGGCATAGAATGGGCTTCTTAAATCTCTAAAATGCACTGCATGAGCCAGTTACAACCGCTTAAATGCATAAATATAGGTACACGTATTTTTTTCTTTTACCCTGGTAAAACTATTATTTCTCTTTCTATGTGAATAACTTTTTTTTGCTGCATTTCAGCTCATAGTGTTGTAGAATAATTTTGGTTCAGAGTGACATGCGGTCCAACTGCTCAAAGCAGGGCCGTCTTTAAACTTAGGTGGGCTTAACTCAGCTACCGGAGTTTTGAAAATCTGCGAGGATAGACATACTTTTTACTTTAAAGAAGTGACACAAAACTAATGGAAAATTGATTTTTAAAAGCACACAGGGCTCTTTCTAAGACAGTACTCGTGCACTGATTTGAGAAATGGTGGTGGTAAAAATACGTGACCCTATTGAGATCGCTGAGGAAGAGCAAAGGAAAATTTTCCCACCTTTTAGAATTGCAGTACTGTGAAATCCCTGGCAAAATCCCGAAAGAAGTGAAGGGGCAGCTTTGAGACATTGCTGCTGAAATTCTGTTTATATTAAAGCCTGGATCTCACTGGGTTCTCTCTTCAGTGTGTGCTGTGTTGCATTTACTGTGTGAACTTAATGCTAGTTTCATAAGATCCTGTTGTATAAATGAAATATACAAGCACATAGGGGATCTCTCTGGGTTCTGTGTAGGCAGTTGTGACTTGTCTGTGCCAGGTGAGCAATTAGGATTTGGCATATGAGCTGCCAGAAAGCAGGAAAGGTCTTTGTTCATTGCTAGTGGCTAATACGAGTGTTTGGGATGGAATGACAGATGAGATGACACAGTGAGTCAGCACATGTGGGGATATTTTGGGCAGTTATTTGAAGACATAAGTTGAAAATAACGGATGCTTTTTAAAATTTAGTTTGGAAAAGCAGATAGGAATTTCTAGCTAAACATACAAATGCAACTTGTACATGGAAATGTTCATTCTGTTAGTTACCAAAATGGGAGCTCTTCCACCATGGTGCAAAACAGATGATTGTGGTCCTGAACGTGTGGGGGTGAAACACTTCTCTGAAAATACAGTGTTAATAGCTTGTTACTTTCAATGTTTGTAAATAAAGGATCGAATACAGAAAATTAAACAAAACCCATCCTTGTGTCTCTTCACGTGTCTGCATTTTTAAATACTGAAGAAACATACTACATTGTTTTGCATTAATTTAATTATTTTTTATATAGTGAAGGATGCGGTGTGGGCCTTTTCCTCATGACAAGAGGAAAAGAAATAATGGCTCATATCCACAGAAAAGCAGCACCGAAACCCTAATCAGACAAATGTGTAATTATACTATGAGTACTTCACATTAATATGTTTAGAGTGCTTATTTGTGTAGGCTGTGTGTATGCATACACATGAATACACATTACGTAAGTGTATCTCTATATGTGTATATATAAAAAGGGGGCTATATAAAATTTTCATATAGATTTCTATAATAAAATCTTCCAGAGTAAGCGAGCTGATTGATGGCTCTGTGGTGGAGGGAGTGCTGAGATTTGAGGGATCCTTTCTTACACTTGACTTGTGTGTAGCCCCTCTCAGTCCTTGTTACTCACCTGTGAAGTGAGGTGAAATATATTATTTACACTCTTCAGATAAACTTTAAAAATATTTCCTTTGGAGGTACTAACAGAGCATCACAATAAAGCTGAGAAACAACCTTTTTTTCTTTTAAGCAAGAAGTCTGTTGTCAGTTTGCTGTTGGGAGTTCTGGACAGCAGCAATATCACTATAATGTTTTAGTGAGAGAAGACAGAATGCAGAAATGCAGATTGTTGGCATTGATACTGATAAATATTGCTCTTATTAGAGGCAGATGTGATTTTTCCCTGACGTGTCCATCCATTCTGTTTCCCCCCACCACGCTGCTTTTTAGGGATTTGTGCTTGCCGTTACCGTCATCCGAGAGGCCGCGGAGGAGATCAGATGTTACATGCGCGACAAGGAAGTGAACTCGCAGATCTACAGCAAGCTCACAGCGAGAGGTCGGCTCGGCGGCTCCATCGCCGCGTCCCGGCACGGCCGCGGCAGCGCCGGGGGTTGCAACTCAATCACGGGCTGCTGACAGTTGGGGAAGCAGAGTTCAAGGAGCGGGGAGGGGGTTATGGGCTCGTGGGCACGTGGCCACGCTGCCGAGGCCTTGGGGGTCCGGCGGGGTTCTGGTGGACGGCTCCTCGCTGGGCTGCACTGGGGGTTTCCCAGGGAGATGCACAGCTAATGCAGGGGAAGGTGGGAGGAGGATGGATGCCTCAAATAACTTCAGAGCATCATCTCGGCGACCTGAGGTGTGGGGAGTGGGCGGTCAGTGTGTTTTCACACGTGGGAGCCTGTGGGGTGTGCTGGGGGTCACTGCAGCCACCACCAGGCAGGGGTTGACTTCCAGGCAACCGATGTGATGTTTTTAAACCCTCGTTGCTCCTAAGCCCCAGCGTAGGCTGTACCTTCTTTCCCAGTTATTGTCCCTTCTTGGTGGATTGGAGTCACCAAACTGGATCTGAGTTTCTCTGGGTTGTGGAGGTGGACGTTTCCAGAAGGGAAATGTGTTTTCCTTCCTGCAAAGCTCTGATGTGAGAGGAGGTCTCTGTAATGCTGCACGGATGAAGGGAGGGAGAGGCAAATACAGCAAACAGCACAGCAGGAAGAAAACAAGAGTGGAACTATAGTAGATGTGATAGGTTGTCTGGGTTTTTTTTTTTTTGTTTTTCTTCCAGTTTTGGTCATGGTGTATCTGTCTTCCTCCTGCATGTGTGTTTGGCTTGTTCACCCTGTCAGTAAGAGAGATGGATGTAAGAAGGATTCCTATAAGCTACCCATTTAAATTCTTTAATGGAAACAACAAATGTGTGCTTAAAACAGGGAGGAGGATCCACATAGGTCATTTGCAAAAGCGCCTTTATAGAAGAATTAAACGTAGGTCTGTGAAATTGTCAGAAGATGGTTCTGCAGAGGTAGATTCAGGCAGCAAGGTGAAGGTGAGCTGTGTGCCTCAGGCCGCGGAGCCTTCCAGCACAGGAACCACAAACCGGAGCTCAAACAAGTGCTCTGTGGACTGAAGGAGCTTGTGAGTGCATGTGTTAAATTAAAGATGACTTGCTTGAAGTACCAATGCGTTCCACCACTTATTGGACGTGCAATACTGGTTGAGTTTCATGGGTTTTTTGTGGCCTGTAACAGGGACTTCGGTCATCGAAGTCCTTCGCTAAAAGAGACTGTGTGATATGTTATCACACCTGTTGTGTGTTTCTGTTTGCAGCGACTGTAGTTCCTCAACATGGGCGATATCTTCTCTTGTGATTTTTTGTGTACATTGTTTTTAGCCCCGTCAACTGTGAGGAATTTGGAGGCCCCGTTTGTAAACGAGCGCAGCCTGCAGCTCAGCTGTGCCTGATCCCTGGCCATTGTTTACAGCTGTGCCCTACCTAACAAAGACATTTAAATTCCTGTTTGAAAAATCAAATGCTGCCTCACTGTGGAGTTACTCTTAATACCATCACAATGACAGTGAGGCCAGGTTTGGCTTTTAAAAAGGGAATGAACTGAATTTAAGCAACTTCTTTTTTTTCAGTTCCAGTTTCTTTGTTATAAAAGTTTATACCCCTGAATTAAGATGCAGTGAACTAGGTGTAGTAGAAAATATGCGGCTTTCAACACTTGTACTTTTAAGAATAAGGCTGCTTTTTGAACATAATTGCTTAGGGCTGTATATATTTGCCGAGAATTATGAAGCAACTCTGAACTAGGGAATTTGAGTTTCTGAATATTAAATCCCCTTTTAATAACGTGTTCTTACTACAACACTTAAAATGCTTGGCAACCAACAAAAGCCTCATCCAAGAGGGGTGTACTACATCTGTTTAAAGATATAAAAGAGTTGCTTTCTGGATTCTATTCAGTGATCTATAAGGGGCCTGACCTCTCCTTTAGTTCTTTTCATATTGCTATTACGTTTCCCATGAATGACTTCCCTCCCCCCAGTCCTTTAACTTTTCTAATTTTGTGAAAGAAAATCTTCAGCTGCTTTATTCAACATGAATTTGGTGCAGAAACAGGAATGAGACTTCCTAGCAGTATAGTTTGGAGTAGGAAAAACACAGAAAATTATTTATGGTGGTCTTGTGGTTTGGGGAGAAAAGTCATTTTCTGTCTCTCCGCAAATCTCAATACTCGAGCTTTTCACATCTATTATACTTCTCCATTGATTAAAACCTTAGCACCTCTGAGAATCACTTGGGAGCAGGAAAGTACCTCATGAGGCCCCTATAGATGCAGGATGGAAGACTGCTGGGTTGTTTTTTTGTATCTATTTGTACAGTTAGAAAAAGCAGACAAGCTTTCAGTGAAGCTCTTCGTCAGGTTACAAGTAAGAAGCAGCAAATATCGAAATCAGCTGCAAACAGCTGATCTTAACCATTAATTTTCAGCGTAGCTGACAAAACTCCAGGTGGGACTTGCCTTGGACTGTTTACAGGCTGGGTTTTGTTTTTTGATTGAATAGCACCAGTTCATGCTTCAGGATATTGGCACAGCCCTGTATTGGAAATAGGCAGTTCTGAGGGATACAAAAAAGCCCTCTGAAGCGTTCCCGTGTCATTTTTTTAGCAGTTTTGCCTCTAATGCCAGTGTTTTGGGGGTGGGGGGATTAGGTGAGGCTCGACACTGAGCACCGCTGTTCTTGAAGATTTGCTATAATGGATCTAATGGAGTGCTGCAGCTTTCTCCAAGCTATTTTGATTTCCCCTGAGTATTTGCGCTAAGCCACTGTTAAGGTGGCCACAGAACAGTTTTTCCCATCTCCAACCTTGGCCTCTCCAGCCCAAGCCCACGCATGTAAATACGTTCTCAGGTCTGAGTGAAGTCAGGGAGACTCCAGCACATGCTTAGAGGAAGCTCTGAGTAGGAACAGAAGTAAGCGGGGGTTTAAGGGCTTTCCCGGGTTGGGGTCCCTGTGCCCTCTGGGCTCCAGCCTGGCCCCCACCCCAGGGGGGTGTTTCCAATTTGCAGCTTTGCTGCTGTACGAGAAACTTTTCTTTCGTGCACTGTTCTTGTGTTAAGCTTTTTAAGATTTTGTAGAGGAAAAGGGAGGATCCTCTTTGGATCACATTTTATTTTGAATATGGTTGCTGAATTCCAGGGACTAATCTTTTTGCAGGGCAGCATAGACAGTAGTATAGATTGTATGTTCCTTTGTTTGACATAACATAAAAAAGTCCCTCCAACCTGAAGCTGGATGTGATCCATTTATGTTCCAAAATGATGAAACCAGAAGACTTCTGGAAAGCATTTTTTTTCGCCTCTATTTAAAGGACAGTTGTTTGGATTGTAATAAAAAATAATCAGATTTCAATCCCCTATTCATAAACCTACAAGCCTCCTTGTGTTCAGGGGTCTGTGTGCTGACTTTCTGCTTGATAGAAAGGTAGAACTGTGCTTGCAGATTCTTGGTTTGTTTTTCTTCTCTCGCGGCCGCCCTCCCCGGTAACACTGCATAACAGAGGGAAACTTCCCCGAATGGAATGGGAAGAGACCTCCTACCGAGGGGTGCTGCTTGAGATACAGATCATTGGCATTTACCAGCCATATAAAAACAATATTTTCCCAAACCCTCTGAGTCCTTCTCCACAGTTTATATAGTGTAAGGCTGCAAAAGTTTGCTGCAGCACATGCAAACAAGTTGGGTTTTTTATTGGATGCATTTGACTTGTTTTAATCGATCTCTGGCTTCATCTTTAATTCCAAATGAAGTGTTTTGATCTTAATGCAGCTCTGCAGATCTGTTGTGAAATCTTGATGTAAGTGCTCACATGCTAGCAAAAGGCATCTCTTCTGGCTAATGTATTTCATACTCTTAAGTAATCTGCTTTATGGTACATCCATCAGGTTTGGTGATAATTCCAAAGGCCATAGCTGAAGTGGGAAGAAACGGCATTTTGTGTCTACTTTTTGATCTTTAAAAAAATTAAAATAAGGATATGGCAAAGAATGAAACAAGTATCAATCAAATATTAAGATTTTTTTAAAAAAATAAGATATCGAGACTAATTGGTTTAAAAATTGTGCTGATCACTCACTTTTGTTCTGATTAACTTCAGAAAATATGAACTGACAGCATAGTGAATGCTAAATAAACCTATGTGTATTTAGAGAAAGCACTTTTAGATGCACTTCTAAAAGCAAGAATTTATTAGTACAAAATACTTTAACAGTAGAGCAATAGTTGTAAATGAAGCAGTTGTGTTATTAGCTTATTAGTTCTTAAACATGCGTGAGAAAACATCTCACGGTTAGGAGGTAGTTTCCCCACAGAAAGAAAAAGGAATTACAGAATTCCCAAGATCAAAATAAAACTAATTCAAGTAAGTTTCTTTATGGGAGTCCTGAGTCAAAGGAAACATCTGGTCCCGCGCCTTCTTAGCAGGACATATGGTACATACTGCAGAGATGTCATCCGTGAGAGGCCAGGAGTACGCCTGGAAACGCCGAATTAGCTTTTCTACCTAAAAAGGGCATCTCATTTATACAGGAGTTATAAAAATGTGTATTGGTTAGAAAGGTCCTCTCTTTCTTGTACCTTAAACCAGCCGGGGCTGGGAGGGTTATTGAACAAGACAAATCTGCTCCAGCTGCTTTGATTTTTCTTGTATTGAAAGAAATTTAAAAGCAGATATTGTTTTCTGAATAATGATCCAAAAAACCTTTTATGTGCATAAGGGTAGGAAATCATCACATTGTAGCTTTGTCCAGGCCTTAGTTTTTCTTTTCCAGTGTGGATTTACATCATTAAGGAAAGCGCTAGAAAAATAAGCTTTCGTTCTTGAACCTTGCAGGTAGTGCTTCCTCCACTGATAGTCACCAAATAAATCCTTGTGATCTTTAAGAGAAATACATAAAATATCCTTAAACATATCCGCCTCTTCTTCCAGGAGCTTTTTTGCACAGCGGCTGCGGAGTTGCTGTCCCCATGTGGGGAGAGCACACAGGGTTGGGTGGTTTTTTTTTCCTCCTTTACACAGGAGAATATTCAAAAGCACTTTTTGTTGTTTTGTGAATAACCGTATTAAAAGGGGAGGAAGAGATGTTATCTGTCAGACCCTTTTAGTGTCATAGTACCTAACTTTGTATAGCCCATACAGAAGACTGCCAGGGATGCTTTTTTGGATCCTCTTGGAGTGCGGCTTTTCTTTTCAAGCCTCTGCGTAATGGACTCTTAATCCCTGGTATGCTTCCTGCCTCGCCAGAGATGTCTTTTGCCCAGCATTTGTGTTGTTTACCCTTTTTCTTAAAAAAAAAATAAAAACCACCTAAAAATATGTAAGTCAAACCCCAGAATCCACAAAAGACCTATGAGATATTTGTGAAATGGGCCATGACTGCTTATAATTTGTAGGAATAATTACGGCATGTAAGGAAGTCTGCATTTATTAGCAGCAGTGATGAAGCATGTTGTTAAGCACACAGTGTGTCACCAAAGCAGCAGGCTGCCGGGAGCCCAGAATGGCTTTCATTGTTAATTTGGAGCAGAAACACTGAAGCATATCCTGAGAAGGATGCTAATGAAGGGACTGCCAGTAGTAAAATCCTAGTGACCTTTGTGCTTTGTGCTAATTTCTATTCCCCCTCCCTTCCCCCTTCTCATTTCCCTCTGAGCTGCTATCTGGCCAGTTAGCCCATGAATTTCGAGGTACAGTAGGAGTGTTGTCTGTGCTGGGGGGGCTCCACGTGCCTCCCCCACTTCCACTCAAATCACGGCAGATTAAAGAGGCTTTTGTTGAAAAATAACAGACAGACACATAGAGGCAGGGTTCAAATTAGCTGATTATAAATCACTAGTGAGTCTGAGAAGCCAAATCTAGAGCTGGCTAATGATTTGAAATTACTAGCCAATTGTTAAATTAATCCCCTGTTTTAAAGCAACTGGGAAATGTTTGACAGCTGTAAAGAAATAAATATTTATGCGTTTTCTGTAGCACTCACAATCTGCAGGGCTTGGTCAGGCTTTGCTGAGAGGCAAAGGAGGGCTGGTAGAGCTGGACCGGAGACAAGAGCTGCAGCACAGAAGGAAATGAGCCTTGTTTTTAACATGTGCCCATTTTACTCATGGATCCCAGGTCTCGGCTTGAGACTTGAGCGTTAAATTTTCAGCCGCCTAGGGAAGAGGAGTCAACAGATGGTGATTTTCCTGTTCTTGCTCTGTTGTCTGCCTGATGCCAAAAGTATTTTCGAACTCCTGGGTTAAACTGTGTGGGAAAACAGAAGTTCAAGGGCTTGTTTCGGAGCTATCGCCAGGGACTGACCAGTGGGTTTCTGCAGCCAGGGCTGAGGTATGGAGCTGTCAGATGAGAGGCTGTCAGCCCCTTTCACAGATCCAGAACCACTGTGTGACCAGTGGGCTTGGAGGGTCTTTACAGGGCAGCATTGACTCATTCTTGTGATAGAAATGTTACCCGTTTTCTCCAGAACCGCGAAGAGGGAGGGAGGGAGGGAGGTGAGGAGCACCGCCCAGCACCCACAGACCCTGTTCTGATGCACCGATATCTTTCCTTTGCAGGGACTGTGAAGGTGAAGAGCTCCAACATACAAGTAGGCGACCTCATCATTGTCGAGAAGGTTAGCTGTTGTGTGTATCTCTTCTGCATGAAGTACTTTTTTTTGCAAGACCATAGAAAATTACATATTTTTGAAGTCACATTTGTTTTACAATAGGCTTAGAATGTCAAGTGTTGAACACTAGTTATAATATTTAATCACTTTTCAGGGTTCCCCCGCCCCACCGAGATAGCATCAGCAGCTTTACAAATGGGAGCAACTCTCTAGATAGGCACCTATAACTTATTTTTTCCAGTTATACTATAGTAAGGTTAAAAGCCTCCCTGGTCCTATCTCTGACAGTTGGACACAGGTTAAATACCTGATAGAAATGCAACATCCAAATGTTGCTTTGGGTGTAAACAACACAAGTATTGGGAGACAGTGATCCATTTGCTGGCATTGGTATGTGCAGGTTTATTTCCCCCTTTGTACAAGTTTGTGTGTATTTTTTACCCACTGATACTGATTTTCAGTTGTCATATAGTCTCTGTGCAAACAGCTTTGTCCTCTAAAACTATTAGTCTGAAAATATTCAGCACCGAAAAAAAAAAAGAGAAATGGTAGCTGTAGGCTCCAGATACATATTTTCTTCTAGCATGGGACTCCTTGAAAGGAAACGAACGTTAGTTTAAAATTTCTTCCTACTTCTAGAGTTACTCACTAGCTCTTTTGTAAAACTATCCGTTGGTTGATCTGGTCAGTGGGAGCTGGCACCAGTTATTATTCTTGCACTTGGAATTCTGCAGGGAAGTGAGTTTAAGATTCAAAACAGAATGAATACCAAGCTTCAGATTGACAAAGAAATCCCCTTTCTCCTCCGTAGCCCCTTTGCTGGTCTCAGTGGGGCTGTGGAAGGCGGCTGCACGCGCGCGCAGGGGTGTATGCACAATAATGGCCTTTCTTCTCCTAACAGAACCAGCGGGTCCCTGCTGACATGATCTTCCTGAGGACGTCGGAGAAGAATGGTAAACATCTGGAACCAATTGTCAAAATAGCCATTAACCTTTCGCTGGTTGTTTAGAGAAAATTATCTTTTGGAAATGTGAAAGAAATAGATAGTAGTAAAATTTTAGAGAGATAGAATTCAAATGCTTTTATGGGCTGCCACTTCTCGGGTTGTTATACTCTGCTAATCAAAGAATGTAGGTGGTTGAATCCAGGGTGAATGAATCTTGTTGTACAACAGTTTGTTTTGTAGATGTAAATAATTTTACTTGCCCTTCAGATTTGTTTCGTTAAGTGTAGGATAAGGAAATGTTTAATCAGAAGGATTAGAAAACATAAAGACTAGCGAGAACATTTCAAATGTCTTAAAGATACTGTGCAGAGTCTCACTGTATTCGAGACTAGAGGAAGGAAATGAATGTGCGATGCAAGAATATAGTTCTTTTGACTCTTACATTATTGAGAAATGTTAGTTTAAACGAGATACTGTTTCCAAAGAAAGCAGGATGCCCGAGATATGAAGCTGTTCCATGTGCTCTAAGTGTACCCGAGGACAGGGCACTGACTGGTGTTGGAAATCCACAGGGTCTTGTTTCCTTCGCACTGACCAGCTGGATGGTGAGACAGACTGGAAACTGCGGCTGCCTGTGACCTGTACTCAGAGACTGCCAACCGCTTCTGTAAGCTGCCTTCGTACTGAATATTCTCCTTGCTAAACACGAGTTATCTGTTCTACCTGAAAAACATTCAGGTGCTTCAGTTAATGGGCTGTTTTGACAAACAGGTTAATGCAGCGTTGTTCTCAGTGCATGCTGCAGGTTGGCTTTGGCAACAATGATTATAGGGGTGAGCCAGCTCTTCCTGAGCTCCAGGCAAGATTTCAGGTAAGGTCACGCAGGTCCGTGCCGCACGGCTGTCACCACGAAGCTGGGCAGTGGCCAGCGCGGTGGGCAGACAGGGGACGCCCCTGCAGCGGGAGGTGGCCGCTGGTAGGATGCTCCTGGCTGCTTTTTCCTCTCCAGAGACCACTGCAGTAACTTAGTGCAGGATAGCTCTTGTTGCAGGATACTTGGTGGTGGTACTTCTCAAGTGTTTCCTTTCATTCCTTGCAACTGCAGTGTGTTCACAGGCACAATTCAAGGATTTCCATGAACTGCCTCTGAAGCCATTTCAGTTTTCATTGCTTGCCTCTATGAAGGAGGAGTATCACCATGGAAGCTCCACTGTGTGATCTGAAATAAGCATATAACCCCCCTCAAACATACTGGGGTTTTTCCAGAATCTCTAGCTAAAGTAACTCATGCTTCTGTTGTTTGTTTATTTTTTAAAGAAAACAAGAAAAAGACGAGAGAACCGGAGTAGCTATTTTATTGATGTTCTCTCTGTGAAAAGTGCAAGAAGTTTATTGTATACAAAGGCTTTAAAGCAAGGCATTTTCTTCATGGCGTGAGTAGTTTGTGCATGTGTAGGAGCCAGCAGTGAAAACACTGTGCAGAACTGGCATATCCGTCCCTAGTGGCACTGGCATCTTGAGCAAAATATTGAGTTCCCTGCTTTGGAAGACTAGTCCAAACCTTCTTTGCTATGAAGTAAGAAGTGTCTTAAGCTGTCTTGATGATTCAAGCTGAAATCTCATTTATGGGGCACCGATGTCTAAGTGACTCCCAGGAGTCTCTCGGGTATCACTTCAAGAAAAACTCTTCAGTGAAGCTGGTACAATTGCATTTTCTCTTAGACAGTTGGTCTCCAGTAAGTAATATAATTTAGCAATTATCTTAACTTGATAAGTAACCCTTGCTCAAAGATTTTTGGTAGAAATATTTGTAAATTATTAAAATGTGGTTGTCTAACTTTCTGCCACAACCTCTTCCTGTTTTATAGGACCTACTGCAAATCCGATCCTATGTGTATGCAGAAGAACCCAATATTGATATACATAATTTTGTTGGGACCTTCACAAGGGTGAGTCTCGCTGATACACGCTTGAAATAATATATGTAGTATTTGCTGTGCAACCTATGTAAACTCAGTTATATCTGCCCCATATTTCAGAGAGCAGCAGCTCAGAACCACTGTGAAATATCATAATGAAAAAGAAAATAGTTATATATTTTGACTTACTGGGAAGATGCTTTGCCTGGTTGGGGCAAAAGTTTGAGCAGTTTACAGAAGACAAATGGGTTTGTAACAAATAGGAGACAGTTACAACTTTTTAGAAGTTGTTTACTGGTATTTTAGTTATAGGTTTTGCCCTTTTATGTTTATGTGGCAAAGTTTAATCTGGTCTAATAGTGCTGGCACAGAACAGGAGTTGGAGTGGCTTGGGGAGGTAGTTCTTGTAGAAACTCTGCACAGACTTCACTTTCTCATGCAAAGGTACAATTGTATAGAATTAATCTTTTGGTGCCTAAAAGGAATTGCACTTTCTTGTAGCTGTTTTCTGGTGCATATCAGACAATTTTCCAGGCATCACTGAGCAGTCCAAACAGGTTCTCAGTGAGATCTTACAGTAGCAGGAGCAATACTATTAATCCGCGTGAGCCCAGGGAGGAAACATTTTCCTGTAGTCCCTGGAGAGCTGCCGACAAATCCCTTTCTCATTTATGATTCCTGGGGGACTTCAGCAGGCAGAGGTATTTTAATAGACACAAATAGCAACAAAGCACTCGTGTTCTTAACCCAAAACCCAACCAGAGATTTACCTGGGTGTGTGAAAATCCTTCATCTTCTCTACAAGTGTCCCTTTCCAAACACCTCTCTGTAACTCTGCCATTCACTGGCCTTTTCCATTACTGACGTGTTTGGTTTTCCCCTGTTGTAGGAGGATAGTGACCCTCCAGTGAATGAAAGTTTAAGCATAGAAAACACCCTATGGGCCAGCACAGTGATTGCATCAGGTAAGATGGAGGCATGTGTGATTTTTTTTTTTTTAGGGAATATGTTAACAATTTTTAAAGGTCTTTTCATAATGGAATAATAATCTCTGTCAGTTGGAGAAATTAGCAGTTGGAATGAGGTTTCCCACTTGTCTTAACACCTCTGGGGAGCTGAGCTGACGTCTAATTGCCTCTTAGACATTCCTAGATGAGAAAGAATTGGAGTGGCCTTTGGGCACTTCTTTAGGATCTAGGACCAGAATAGCACTTAATTGCTCTCTGCTTTGACATCCTAATCTGTAACAGAAACGGTGTCCAATAGATTCTGGTAACAGAAGCTTAAGATGAAAGATTTCCAGGTAAGTGCTTCCACTGAGTTCATCTTACATACTTTCAAAAAGAAAAAAAAATAAATTCTTTGACAGATTTTGGTTTATATAGAAATGATAAACTCCCAAGGCCTGAGATTAATCAGTGCCTTCTTGTAGAGGCTTGTCAAAGTAAAAGCCTTGTTCCTCTCCTGTCCAGCGTGCTTGCACAGTTTGCAGGGTGGTAGCTGGAGAAGAGCGCAATTCTGTTCTGGAATTGAAGTTGTTGAATGGAGAGACTTCACAGTGCAGTACCTAAGTGTATGTGCAATTAATAATAGTGGGAAGGAACATGAACTTCAAAAGATTTTTTTCTGAAGCACTGAAAATATTTTGATTTGCTCTTTTCAAAGCAGCAACTTGAATAAATTTTATTCCTTTATGTTTCTATTTGATCCTACTCAGACAATTTCTTGAAATGTATTACAGTGTTGTCGCAGTGCTGCGACCGAGGGATTGTACAAAAACTAGTTGTCCAAATACAATTTAATAAAGTAAATTATGTTTATAGATTAGGAATTGTCATGCAGTAGGTAACTACCTTCCTCCCTTCTGAGTGCAGACAGAAATCATCAGCCTGGCCGCTTCAAATACCCACTAGGGGTATTTATGCATGAGTCTCAGCTCATCCCACTTTGGAGCAAAACACATGCAGAAATGGAACGCTATTTTTCTGGCGATTCTGACCTGTGTGGCTACTTTCCATGCAGCGCCCTTTCCCAGGGCAGTTTTCTTACCTCTTGTATCGAAGCTTCAATTTGTCCCAGCTCTTGAGCCGCTGCAGATCTCACGCTGCCGTGGCTGAGCCTGTTACGGTGAAGGCGCCTAACGAACTCTGCCCAAACGAGCTTACTGTTTGCATCCAGTCCTGCCTGCTGAGTATGAACAAAGTTATTTGTAGGGAGACATCTTTGAATTCAGTGAATAGGAATAACGTTTGCAAATATTTCCGTCATTTCAAATGGTTTATGCAGTTGAGTCTGTTTTGAATGGCCATAAAGCAACTGGAAACATTTGGTTTATATGTACCAGTGTGCCTTCACGCTGTTTGCTAGTCCTGGCAGGCTTTCCCCCTCATTTTGACTGACTTGATCAAGAATAATATTCATTTTTGCTTTCTCCTATGGCAACAAATAGCATGTTGTGGGTTATTTCTGATAGGAATAAAAATGGGGGTGTTATTTTTCTTCTGTAAGTGAAAGCTGTTGCGTCCCGGTGATGCCATCTCACTGGGGCAGCCTTGGCTCGTAAGGTGAAGCAGAGCTACGTGGCTTTCTCCATCTGCTGCAGTAGGAATGAGCCTGACTTTGACTGTTCGCAGTTGGTTTGGAGTAGCTGTGCCGTCTGCTGATCTGAATTGGGATGATCGTACCACCATCTGCCATCTGGCCCCGATTGATTTGTTGCTTTTGTTTGGTTGGTTTTGTGCTGTTTTTAAAGGAATGTTTCCCGGCATATTTTTAGAAAACACCTCTTTTGAATCAGTCTTATTTAAAAATAATTCACTTGCAGCTTGTTAAAACTTTGATCATTAATAGTAGTAGGGGAATAGCAGGTTATAAAGTGACAAAGTATTTCCCAAAAAGCAGTGATATTTTCTTTTTTTCCCATTTTCACAGACCCCTAAAATTTCCTAGTAGAAAAATTAGGCTTTTAAACGCTTGACGGTATATAGACATTTTCTTTATGGCTTTTCGCAAAGTCTTCAAGAGAAATCTGTAGAAACCCAGTAATTTATTATGTTAAACTGTATTATGTTTCTGTGAGAAGAAACAGGAAAACTTTACTCTCAGCTCTTTAGCAACTGTGGGACATAGAATCAAAATACACTGATAGAGTCCCGGCAGCTCCATCTGTTACAGTGAGGTAGGAGTTGGTATCATTCGCCTTTTGGTGGGAACAGCAATTAGACAAATACTGAAAGTAAATTGTAGATTTTAAAATAAGGTAATTCTGTCTTTAAAAGCTGTTGGAATTCATTGGTTTTACTCAGATTGAGGCAACCTTCACCAATAAAGAACCATAGCCCAGAGCACTGATTTAATTTTGGCACACAATGAAGGGCCGCTATCTGGTGTAACGCAAGCTTACCCACACCTAAGTGGGATTCAGAGAGGTAGAAAACCCAAGAAATCCTCTGTCCGTAGCAACTTTTATTTATAGTGAGGAGAGACAACTTGACATCAGAAAAGGGTCAGGGCAAGTTGACAGTGCAAAGTAGTTGATGACTTCTCATTCCATGCACATTTGCTGATGCAGTCCGTGACGTTGCATCCATTTACTGACTTTTTGTAGGATGTCTCCTGTTCAAAATCTGTGTTTCCACAGGTTTTGTATTTCTGGTACCGTCTTTTCTAATTTCTGCTTGCTGTTCCTGCTGATAGTAGCCTGCTAAAAAGCCTTTCCAGCTGTCAAGTCTTTGGATCCAACAAATCTTTTTATAGAGAAAACAAACAGAGGTTGTTTCTCCTCAGCTGATGCTGCTCTGTTTTGTGTAGGTACTGTTGTGGGAGTTGTCCTCTACACTGGAAGGGAACTGCGCAGCGTGATGAATACTTCAAACCCAAGAAGTAAGGTATGGTAAGGAAACAGTCTTATAATAAATAAAAAGGGACAGAAATTTATCATTTTTAAAGAAAATCCTTGCAAGTGCTATCGTACACACTATAGAGAGAACCTCATAGGAATAATGATACATATCTTCCAGCCTACGATTGAAGATAGCTACCATAGCAAAATCTATTTCTCCTTATTCTTTTGATCCTATAATATCTTCTCACTTTTTTTAAGATTGCTAAAATTATTGTTTTATACGCTTATAATGAGATAGTCCCAGTTAGAATAGGAAAGCTTATTTTACTGCATTCTTCTATTGTAGCAAAGCGAAAACAAGGTGCAGGGATGATTTATAGTCTGCAGTTTTGGCAGCATGAGTCCTCTCACACCTCTTCATGCATTGCTTGGCTTCCAAGGGGTAGAAGTCTTATTTTAGTAAGCTGGCAACAATATTGCTTGTAAATTTAATTATGTTTGTAGTGTTTTAAAAGAGGAGTAGACTAGTGGAGAATGGCTCGGTTGATATGGCAGTTTATTCCCTTTGTGAATATTACATTGAGTTAATGTCTTTTCTTGGGTGTTTGAATGTTTTTCTTTTCTTTAGATTGGTCTTTTTGACTTGGAAGTGAACTGTCTTACCAAGATCCTGTTTGGGGCTCTTGTGGTGGTCTCACTTGTCATGGTGGCCCTTCAGCACTTTGCTGGCCGTTGGTATCTTCAGATCATAAGATTTCTCCTTCTGTTCTCAAACATCATTCCCATTAGGTAAGGTGATTACTAGTTCTTCCCGGTAAAATACGGTTTCCTTTGCATCCTTCTCCATGCCTCTGGTATGAATAAGCACATAAACTCTTACCTATTCCTCATTTGACAAGTAAGCAAATCTAGAAATAAAGATCAAATTACTCTTCAAACAGAAGAATTGCTTAGTTATTTCTGCTGAATTTGTTCAGCATATTCACACATTCACTGACTAACTCGGACTGTGGATTAGTCATTCAAGGCCCTTTATCTCAGTGTTCCAGCTGAGAATCTTACTTGGATAAGAGCAGACCAAAAAACGGAAAAGGAGAGATATTTATACAGCATGTAGTGCAACAGGAGCCAGTTGCTTTTTAGAGTGGACTGAAACTTTGATATTTAATTACACTCTATTAATAAATAGATTATTACTTTCAGTGTAGGTTTGGGATTCATTTTGGCTCTATTTTTAACCTGCTGTCTGCATATCAGTCCCACTGTCCTTACTCATCTGTGTCCGTCTTCCCCTCAAATTATATCTGTTCGTCTCAACATAATTTTATCACCTATCTTTGAATTACAGTACCAGTGCAGAAATGCACAGTTCTTCTCCGCATTTGCAACCCAACCACTGGCTTTGAATATACTTCTCCCAAAACACCCTCTTTGGCAGCTCAGATTCTGTGTGGAAGACGTGTCCTTTTGTTGTACTGTAAGAGCTCACTACGATTTTTTCCAGAGTTTAACTGGAGATACGTTTTCTTTTTCCCATTCCTCCCGCATAGCTTACGGGTGAATCTGGACATGGGGAAAATTGTCTACAGCTGGGTGATCCGCAGAGATTCCAAAATCCCTGGGACTGTGGTTCGCTCCAGCACTATTCCTGAGCAGCTGGGGAGGATATCCTATTTGCTTACAGACAAAACAGGTATCTATGTAGAAAATACAGTTTTGAGTCACTGTATGTTGTTGTTTGGATTTTGCTACATTTTTGGCCAGCCAGAGAGTATAATGTAAGATTTCTTAGGACTAGAAGAAATATGTGTTTCCTGTCACATTGACAATATGATTTATTCAGTTTTTGAAAAAGAAAAAACTCTCCAATTTTTATTTCTGAATGCACTATAAGTAACATAGGACAGGAATATTATGCTACTTCAAAGAACACTTGAAGTGTTCTATTAAACCAAAATCTGAGCATAAAATTAAAAGCAATGTACCATTAGTCCGTCTGGTGCTGTCCTCACACTTCTAAAGTTGAGCTTGAATTTGGAAGACCTAAGCTTTAATGAAAAGCTTGGTCCAACATAAAATCCTGGTCCCATTGAAGCTGTTTCCAGAAGTTTTCTCTGGTTCCAGCAAGACCAGAATTATGCCTGCAGCTCTTGCTGGCATTGACTTTGGGGTAAATCTTGTTCTTATTTACTGGCACAGCGATGTGTACCACTGCTTCCCAGGAGAATCAGCCCTCAGGTTTGTTAATATTGTCTTTTTTGCTGGCCTCAGCCTGTGCTGAGAGCCCGGTGCAGTGGCTGACTCAGCTTCCAGCCCAATTTCTCTTGAATTTGGGGTATAGCAAGGATGAGAGTGTGTGCTGGGGAATAGATGTGTTGGCTCCTGCTCCATGTCTGGTGCTGCCTCTTACAGGAACTCTTACGCAGAATGAGATGGTCTTCAAGCGACTTCACCTGGGAACTGTAGCTTATGGCCTGGACTCCATGGATGAAGTGCAGAGCCACATATTCAGTATATACACACAGGTAGAATGAAATTGCATTTCTTCACTCTTTGTTCACAAAACAGTTTTCTGGGCCACTGGGCTAATGGTGAATTAATATGGCAGAGATCTGCCTATTGACTATTACTTTTTGGAAAAGTCTGAAGATCATTGGATGCTTAATACATAAATATTATCACAATTGCTTATTACATTTGTAGATTGTTTCACATCCACCAATCTTTAACTGCCACTGCACATTCATGGATCTGTAAGTCTAAGTGCCTGTGTCTTGCTACCAAGCTCTGATTGTAAAATAGCATAATTTTACTTAGATATTCTCTGCTTAAGCAACCACAGAAATTGTTTCATTGAAAAGTCATTTCTGGGTAATATTTAGTGGATTAAATTGCTGTTTGAAATACTGTGTACTGGGGCAATAATAAATAAGGAGGAACCATAGGTACTTAGTAAGCAGTAACAGAGAACAGTGTGCTCGTACTGCTGCTTTAGGCCTAATTGTTGAAAACTAAAATGTTAAAAGTGGGATTCTTTCACTAATGCACCAGTGATCTTATATGGTGTATAACTGACATCTGCTTTGAGAAATGTCTACAGCTAAAGAAGGCAGCAAGGTCAGCATGTAAAGTATAGAACAGGAAAATCCCGGTTTGGGGAGTCTCTCCCTCGCATTCCTCTTCCAGTGTTGCTGGGTGAGCCAGCATCTAAAAATCTTAGTCTCTGTTCATAGACTTCTATTTCAGTTTTGTATGATAACCAGGTAATACTATGGGGCTTGTCTGAGTCAGCAAACTGTATTCCTTAGTGTGTTACAGCAGATAAGTTGCTTTTCAATTGAAACTTTATCTAGATACACACACTTCTTTCTTAAAACAAGGGATGAGGTTTTACTTAAGAATATTACTACCTTTTTAAAGAAATCAGCTGTCAGTGGCTTATGTTCCAGCCACTAGTACTTAGGAAAGATTTAAGAATTGTCACTAATTATGTAATCATGGAAGCATTATTTTTCATTTTCTGTTGATAACTGTTCTTTCAACTACAGCTAGAAATAACTTTTTTTGTGGCTTAATGACAATTAGATTTTCTCCTTTCACAACATGTGATTCCACAGACACAATCTGCAGAGGTTAGTGATGAATTACTACTCCCATGTCATGTGTCGAGCGTTTTAATTTCTCAATAGTTGTGGAATTGCTTCATTCCTACAGAAACTGCAGAAGCAATTTTCAGAGTGCTCGCGCTTTTCCCTGAGCACGCACACCCAACGCAGTGCGTTAGGTTTCTCAACGTCGTGTTGGTTTTGCTTTGCTCTGGAGATTTTAGACTGAAGTGTGCTTTCTATACCCCTCACAAAGTGAACCATGAAGCCAGCGTTCTTGCCTGGAAAAAGGCTCCTTGTACTGTAAATAGGATTTTAATTTTGGGGTTTGGTTCATGGTGGTAAAAACACACAGCAGGTTTCCGTGACCTCAGTGATCCGTTTGGTGGCACAGACCGTCAGGCTGCAATGTGCTTTAAACTAAGCATATGACAGTTGATAAATACCTGGTATTTTGAGTAATTATCTTTTTCACTGGCATATGTCTGAGGTAACTTGTAACTCCTCTAGTCATTTCACTCGCTTTCCCTCCTCTGTTTTCATGGCCTTCTTAGCATCTGGTTCTTCTTTCGGTGTTCAGACCCTTAAATGACTGAACTGTACTTAAAAAAAAAAGGAAAAAACCCATCAGAGGTATTTGCTCTTATTTTATACTATATCTACTGGTTAATTATTTGCCAAAGTATTCAATATTTGCCAAGAACATTTGAGTGATTCTGAGTTTGCTGTTGTTTGATTTGGTTAAAGCCTGTTGCAACAGTGCTGATGAGCAGCAATATTAAATTTGAAGATCTTGTATGTTCTAATTGCCAGAGTGTGGAAAATAGCATGTGGAATTACACTGGTGAAACATGTGTCTCATAAAACGTGTATCATTACCAAGTGAGATTCCCCTATAATGAGAAGCATTTGCTGGCAATGATTCGTTTTGAACTGTAGTTCTTATTCTTTGCTCTTATTTTTACCATGTTGTGGCCTTTGACCTGGAAGTGAAACTTTTGTCCTCTTGACACTAAAGGTTAACGGAGCAGGAAACTAGATCACTGTGTGTCCCTTCTTCAACCAGGATCATTTAGTAATTGTGCAATTATCCGAAGACTCCCGTTCTGATACTAAAAATAGTATTAAAAATTACATTAATGTGATCAAGATTTTCTAGGTCCAAATGAGTCATCTGTTTTCTGGTTTTTGCAATTCTATTCTCTTGCACATGAAACCAAATTGACTCCAAATTTTCAGAGCCACTGGTCTTTTGTGGAGAAAAAAAGTGTTTTCACTGCATCTTCTGACCTGGGTCTTTCACCAGTTGGTGTTTGGTGGATCTGCAATGAAGGGTCTTTTTCTCAATATACTGTTCCAAAAACTTAGGTAAATCTTTTGGGGCACTTTACTCCACCAGTGACAATGATAAAGAAATTGCATTATGCTGGGGTATGTTCCCAGTGATGGTCTGAGTTAAGGTATATGAAGAGTGATGCTCGTTCTCGGGGACATAAGTGTGCACAATGCTGCATATGTGGTCTTCGCTGAAGTAGGAGCTAATTTTTTTCCACTGCAATAAGACTTTATTCTACTTTTCTTTTTATAAGCAATCTCAGGACCCACCTGCAGTGAAGGGCCTGACCTTGGCCACCAAGGTGCGTAAAACCATGAGCAGCCGCGTGCACGAGGCGGTGAAGGCCATCGCGCTGTGCCACAACGTGACGCCCGTGTACGAGTCCAACGGGGTGACAGACCAGGCTGAAGCCGAGAGACACTACGAGGACTCGTGCAGGGTGTACCAGGCCTCCAGTCCTGATGAGGTCAGTGTCTGTTTGGGTGTATAAAAATGTAAATATGACCTTGCTTGCTGCTGAAAACAAACCAACCCCAAACCAAACAAAAAAACATAACCAAAACAAACAGACAAGATCCACACAAAAAAACCCACTACGATCTTTGGCGAAAATACTTCATTCCAGTGAAGGGGATAATATCTTAATGCATTTATGCACTGATAACCCACAAACAGACAGCAAGAGCCCTCTCAGCTGATGTACTTCAGCCAAATCTGCCTCTCTACCTGAAGCTATAGAGCTACTTGGTTGCTAATATCTGGCTGTTGTATCAACCTCTGCATCACAGAATTTTGCTCGTATTTCTGCACCTTTTGTCCAGGGTATATTTTACATTTCAACATCGTGAGTCCCTTTTCCCACGTTTTGTAAATTATAGGCAATCATATCTCGTTGGGCAGGAGGGTGACTTGTGGGAGGGGGTTAGAGCACTCCCAGAAGTCAGCTCGTTCCTGGTCTGCAGAGTGTTTGAACTTCCAGGCCAAGTGAAAAGCTGTAAATCATGCTGAGCAACACCGCTAACCCAAGACACGTCCCTTCCCATGCGGATGGGACCGAGCCGGAGCACGAATCAATTCTGCGAAGCAAAGCGCACAAGAGTTTGTGCCAGGGCAAAGCTGTGCCTGGCCAGTTCTCTGCCGGCACCCGGTCTATGCGGGCTGGTACAGTAGACACAAACTTCGCAGCTTTTTAGAGACTTGCTGGAGACTTTTACTGAACACTTGCGAGAGCAGGTTCAATACAGGACTTCCAGTTAAAGTGCTCTTTGCCACTGTCTGCAAAATTTGGAGAATCTAATTAGTGTTGTTTCCTTCTGTGCAAAGATGGGGAACGAAATATGGTTTTGTGTATTGGTTATGCTTCTTAGATGCATCATCTTTAGTGCAAGCAAGGTAAAACAATTTTTCTGTTAATTTGTACAAATACACTTGCTCTATGCCATTGCAAGAAACTGAAGTTTAAAGTTTCCCATAAGAATCCTACTGATGGTATGAGATCATATTGCCCATTTGACTGCACTCAAAGGGTTCTTCCCCTTACTGCCCCAAATAAAGCAGATTTGCCTCTGATAATAACCTTTTTGCCTTTGACATCAGAAGAAGAGCTGGCTTTCCTCATTGGTAGAGGTGAGAAATTGTTTGTATAGAAATGAATTTATTTGTTAGAAGCCAAGCTATGTGAGGATTTGGAAATTGTTGCATGCATTACTGAAAGTCTGGCACACAGAGTTAGTTTCCATATTTTGTGTACGTTCCAAATATTTCCTGTCACGTTTGTATTTCCAAGTAGGCAATTCATTCATTTCCTATAATGTGTCCTGGTATTATACCAAAGCTGCATGTTTGCTTTTTACCCCCTCATCTTCACTGATGCACCTATGGTGACAATAAGCCCCGCGTCCTCCCTGGCTCTGGGGCTGGTGAGCAGTGTGCACGTGTGTCCTCTCTCACCACATCAGCTGGGGCGGTGTTTTGCTTTTCTCTTCTAATGTATTGCTTTCCCTCATAAAGAGAGCTTCCAGAATTAAACTGCCTTTCGATTGAAACAAGTTCTGAATGGTTTCCAGATGGTAATTTTTGCCATCTACTTTTAAGTGGGTGTGGGGGTTTTTGTTGTTTGGTTGGTTGGTTTGTTATTTTCTAAAGCATTTACTGGTTAGTTTTGCACATACCTTCTCTTTATTTACATATATATAGTGGTATATAGTGAAGTCAGTGTTTTGTTTTGTTTTTCACTTTATACTATTCTGTCTTTAGTATATTTATGCAGCAATTTGTCTCGAATACCCAAGGGGTTATTGTTTGTTTGTTTTACTATAGCATGATAACTAATCCTTCCAAGATTATTGTTTAAATTCTTTTTTCCTTCCTTTGTTGTGGTGTCTTAAGTACAGAATTACAGCGGGTTCAGAAATCAGATACGCTTTGCTGCACTGAGGAAATCTTGTCTGTAGGTCTTAAATGTACAAATATTGTTTAGACATGCTCTGTGCGTGTCATACTACATGGTACAAACTGCAGGATCAGCACAAGTCGGGGCCTTGGGAAGAGAGCGATGCTGTTAAATAACATTCCCTGTAGGGGAATGGCTTTGGACTCCTGTTAAAGCCAGCCTTTGAAATCCTATATCAATAAAATATGGCCATGACAGGGAAGGTCAGTTTATGAAATGAGTACAAAAACTTGTATTCTCTTTACTTGAACAGCAAGGGTAATTTCTACCAGTTGGCACAGGATTCATTTCCTGTAACAGAAAGTAGGATTTCCTAAATTTGTTTCCTGTGCACGCTGCCGTTTAGAAGTCTTGAAGTATCTTTATTCAGATATCGGTTACAGCCTTGGGGCTCTGCAAGCGTGTCAGTTGTAGCCATACAGTAACTAACAGGGGAAATGAAATAGATATAATCTGATCAGAGATAAGAGTGCCTGGGATTCCTGGGCAAACAGTCTTTAACCCTGACAACCCACCGCAGCTGCCAGGACATGAAAGGGTGCACCGATCAATTGGTTTCTGCCTGTTGTCCGTCTGCCTAGGCAACCCTAAAGGGGACATTTGTAGAGCAACCCATGGCACAGAAGGATCAATTTCTCTCTTCAGAATGAAATTTATTAGTCGATAGCCACTTCAGTGGTAGCTTCGGTAATTTAATTGTGGGAAAGAGCAAAGTTTGGGGGATAGTGTGCTGCGCCGCTCTAGCTGCTCCGCTTTATAATGCTCAGATCTGTATCTGACTTGGCCTGGATGGGGCTGTGACTCCTGGAGTGTGGTCAGGGACTCTATTGATTTCCTCTCATCAGTGAGCATGGGCTCTCTTGAAGCTGTTGGAGGGATTTCAAGCCTGCTTTTAAATCTCCTCAGTTCAAGTTGTAAACATATTTTTGCATCTTGAATGTTTCTCATCTTCTCTGTGTGACTGAGAGCACCTTATCTGTTTGTTCAGCACAGAGTAAACCTCTTCTGTCTCGCACTGAGCTGGGAACGTGCTGCCCAGACCCCGCCAGAAGAGCCATTGGTGCTTTTGCTGCTGTTGGCATTGTCACCGGTGTGGTGGCGCTTCCCAGAGTCCAGACCCATTGTGTTGCCTGTTGAATGGGGACGGTAATTTCAATGTGTTTGGTACATCTGATAGGAATGCTTCAAAATTACATCACTTTCTCAGTAATTATTCATTAAGAACTATAGAGGCTGGGAAGTGGCGTGTTCAAAGGGGTCAGCCCCAAGTCCCCTCCGGTGCTGAATGCGGTTCACCTGGAGGGGCGCTGAGAGCTGACAGGACCCACGCCTGCTCCTGACCAGCATGGGGAAGGAGATTTCTATCATTATTCTTCCCCTTCCGTTGACGTACCTTTTTGTGGTCTTAGGGCCATCTGAGGTGGCCAGCTCTATGCAATGCAGTCAGTTTGAAGCGTGTCACGTGCGTGATGTAGCATCTGACGTGCTGTTCTTCCATTTGTTCCTCTGTGCGAGGGTTTTCTTTTGGGAGGTTTAAATGCTTCCTGGCGTAGGATTTAAATGAGACGTTGGCAGGGAAGAAAGGTGGACATGTCTGTGACAGAAAGTAGCAAAGGAGATGCTTTAATGGGCTGAGGTGCAAGCAGGGATTTCTATCTCCAGACATTTGCAGCTTACCAACATGGATATATCAATAACCAGTGCTGTGCACGCTGGACATCACGTAACATCATGCTGTGAAAATTTCTTGATAATTATTTATTAACCAGAGCATTAGAAACCCAAATTCCATCTCTGCTGTGGGAGACTGTTAGGAGGATTATCTAACCGCACACTTTAATGCACTAAGGAAGGCTTGAAGAAACTTCTGAAAAAGATAAGCTTGAAAGAGCCTTTGATTTGTTGTAATCTTTGTGAATAAGCCTGCAAAAACTTGCTAATATTAAAACAAATATTGATTCAAATTGATTTAAAGGTGTTTCAAGACAAAGCCAGCTCAATTTTTTTTTCTTTTTTTTTTTAATCTGGTGATTTAAGACTACTTTATTAAAGGAAAAGTTTATTTAAAGTTGTCTTTTAGGCCTAATTGTGGATGAAAGGGAGGTGAGTTCACAAGAGATTCTCTGATTAGACCCAACTGTATCAGTTCATCTAGTAAAATCTTGACTCAATGCAGTGATTTATGGATTCCATTTTTATCTGTGTCTCACATATGTGATTTCCAAAAATAAATTCTGCTTTTGCCTCAGGTATTTGTGGTCACTTAAGGCAATAAAAGCAGAACCTGAAAGGCACAAGGGATAATTAACCTTCCAAGTCAGCAGCAGCCCTGTGCCCAGCACTGTCATGCCTTTAAAAATGTCACTGTAAAATACTTCCAGTATTTTGTGTCTGTTTGGAGAAAGTATCCCTGGATCCTTTCTTGGAGGCCAGTGATATATGGGCTCATGTCAGCTGCTGCTCCCATCTGTTACTGCCAAGACAACTTCTAGAGTTAAACCCCCGTATCTTAGCAGGCTCAATCTTGGATGGATGTGTCAGCTGAGGTGGGGATTCTAGGGTGACCATCAGGGATGCAAAATAAAGGCTGTGGTCTCTATCATGATTCTGGTTGTAATCTGGTGAAAGCTTGTAAAGAATTTGATGTTGCAGGTCCTTGAATACTACAAGCTGCAATCAAAATGATAGCCGCGTAAGCTCGATTGAATGAGTTCTGGTGTGCACCTTGAAAAATCTGTTTGAGTTGGTTTGGGTTTTTGTTTGTTTTGTTTGGTTGTGGGTTTGTTTGTTTGTTGTTTTGTGTTTGGTTTTTATTATTATTTAATATTTGGGTAGAAGGGGTTCTCTGCTAAGAAGTGTCTGTGAGCCAGCCTTCAGCTGTCTTGCTGATCAGTACAGACGTTGAAAGCTGTTGACGAATTGTTACTACCAAACAAACAGAGTGTAACACAGCCCTCATTTTGCTCATTTGCTTTTTTAATATCAATTTTTAATGCACTCTGCATTAGTGTTTCTGGCTTTGATGCTGTAAATCCAGGGTGAATGTATCATTTTGATTTCTTGATTTCATACACAGCAAGCTGGGAAAAAGCACATTCAAAGAGTGTTTGTGAAGAGATGTACCTGATGTGCCCAAGCACAGCTTTGAGCAGCCCAAGCCTGGGTGAAGGGCTCCTGGGCCTGCCCGGGCTGAAGCGTTGGCCTTTGGGATGTGGCAATCCAAAATACTGTTAGTTAGCTACTGATTGCAGCAAAGAGCCATACA
The DNA here is from genome assembly GCF_037038585.1 of Patagioenas fasciata. Taxonomy (NCBI): domain Eukaryota; kingdom Metazoa; phylum Chordata; class Aves; order Columbiformes; family Columbidae; genus Patagioenas; species Patagioenas fasciata. The sequence goes on along the minus strand of NC_092535.1, from coordinate 11,248,951 downwards.
TGGGAACACCTGTGTATATGAGCAGAGCCATTCTATAGCACCACTAAAGACTAATGAACTTCTTTGCAGCCTGCACCTGCTGTCCCATCAGGGGAGGTATGGTGTGGGTTGGCCAACCTCACCATGGCCTTCTCTTCCCAGGTGGCCCTGGTACAGTGGACGGAGAGCGTGGGGTTGACGCTGGTGGGCAGAGACCAGTCCTCTGTGCAGCTGAGGACACCGGGTGGCCACATCCTGAACTTCACCATCCTCCAGATCTTCCCCTTCACTTACGAGAGCAAGCGCATGGGGATAATCGTTCGGGTAAGTAGCTTTGGGTAAGCTCTTGTGTCTTTGTGAATCTCCTGCTAGCACATAAAACACTGTGCTGTTTTTCCTGGCTGAGTTTTGCAGTCTCTTCCACCTCAGCCTATAAGCCGGTTCTCTGTTTTGAGCCAATAGCATCTCACTTCTGGGTTTGTTTAGTGGTACATCCCTTTCCTTGGCCATTTTTGGCAATAAGTGCCGGGACATCTTTAGTTTATTGATCATTGGTCCCTTGCTCAAGGAAGGAAGGAGGGGACCCTGAACAGATGCCACAACAAGTAACTTTTATGATATTGTTAATGGGTTTGTAGAAGTGCTCCCTAGGTCTTTGTCAGGCATTGAAACTCATCTCAGACCCTGTGGAAGTTGAGCACTGCAGGAGGCTTGCAGGAGCACTTGTGGCTGCAGGGAACTGGGGAGTTTTTTTTTGAGCTATTTAACAGAGTCTGAAGCCGTGCTGAGGACACAGTGTTGGGAGCAGGGTTTGAAAATAGCTGAGTTTAGGCTAAAGGGTGCATTTGTGCAGGTACCTTTATCAGCAGCAGCAGGCACTGCGCACGCTACCGTGCCCAGCCCAAACTGTAGGCATAATCTGGTGGGTTTATAGACAAATACAATGCAAGACAGAACTCTTAAAAAAATAAATGCCTTAACAAGAAATTAGAAGAAAGTATGTGTGTGTGTGTGTGTGTGTTAAAAACAGTTGAGATCAGTTGTCGCCGTTATCACAATGAGTTTTCAAGATAGTGCTGGAAAATCAGTGTTAGTAAGATAAACAAACCCAGCTGTGGTAAGGCACTTCCATTTGCCTGCAAAGCAAACAAGGTGAAGCAGTTTGAATATTTCTTTTGGAGATAATTAAAACATCCTTGTTACTTTTCACTGAGAGTACAGACAGATAATTGGTACCAGGAATCTAAAACATGAATATGAAACGTGTAACCCAGGGAAAGATAGTATTTGTTGTATCATTTCATGGGATCTGCAGCTTTGTTATTTAGGGTGCGGAGAATAGGCAAGATCGGTGGGGTTTTTGTGTTGGGGTTTGGTGGTGGTTTTCTTCTTATCTTTCTTTTTTCTTTTTTCTCCCTTTTTTTTTTTCCTTCTTTCTTTCCCTCCCCTCTGTTTACTTGGTGGCAAAATGGGGTTGCTGCATGTTTATTTTGGGGTTTCTGGAAGCAGACTGTAAAGATATCTTTTGCCTGGTGTATTTTAAGTTACAAGAGTAGGAAGAGTAGCCTTTGTTCTTAGTTAGAAACAGTCAGGATCAGTATTGCACACGTGGGCCTCATTGACAGCAGATTAACTAGGTCTGGTTTATTGGATGCTGTTTGGTAGCTTCACAAATCTCCGCTTCTCTGGACTCCTGGACGAGCACAGCCCCTGTCAGAAGCAGCATCGTGACGGGATGATGTAAAATGGAGCAACACAGTGCTTGTATTCAACAACAACAAATATTATAGAGGACTTCAGTATTCCTGTTACCAAGAGATTTGGTGATAAAGGTGGAAATGTAATATGTGCCTATAATTATTTTTGCAAACCCATGAAGGACAAGCTGCGTTTTGTGCAGACTGAAAACCATTAAATCTCATGCAAATGGTTGTGCTTGTGTTATCCAACCTGAGGATTTTGGACCTGGATCTGCTGTTGCTCAAGGAACTGCTTTTTAGTTCTGGATCACACCTTACAGTACGGTGTAGGGAGGAAAAAATTGTATTTCAAGTTACTCCAGGCTTTGGAATATTAAAACATACCCAAGGGCAGGAATGTTAGTTGAAGTGGGCTAATAGGCTGAGCCTGTACAGAGTAATCAGTGTGTTAAATCTATGATCTAGAGTTCCGACTGAATGTGTTTGAACATACAGTCATCAGTGTTCCCACAAACGTTTCGTGCTGCATGGGATAGCTGCAACAAGTGTAGTGCATATCCACTTAAATACAGCGAGTGTAAATTCTTCAGATTAATTATTTTTATAGAGAAAATGATGTGAAGAATTCGGGCAACCTTTTCAAGATCTACAAGAAAAATATTAGCAATAAAAGCAGGAGAACCCTCCTCATTGCTCACCTTTGGTGAGGTGCTGCTTTATCCAAGATGTAGGAAAGTGGACTAACCATCAAAGGCAGAGTATGCTTCATTAAATTGTGTTTATCTGCTCAGCAGAGAAGTGGATGCTCTTAATTTTTCTCATCTAAGAGGAAAGGAGTCTTTTCCTCTTTGATTTGAGGCTCATTCCTTTTATATTATCTATGATCTATATTCTCCCCATTTAGGAAGAAAAAGGTTTCTGGTTTGCATTTCTGTATTTAGAATATTACTGCTGCCAGAACCAGCAAAGCTCCTCATTGTGGTCAGTGGGAGCAAGATCAGGCCCAGATCCTGATGGTGAATACTGTTCATACAAGCGTTGGCCCCTCTCTCTAGTGTTTGTTAATGGGGTGTCTTTATTTTGTAGCTATTGAGCTGCTGCTAAGCCACTAAAATCAGCTCCCTGTGCACCCTATGCAGGAGCAGGTTTTGAGTAGCTGATGCTGGCTGCCTGGGTATCACTTTGCCATGTTCCTTTATACTTCAAAATAGTATTTTCAAGCAGCGTTTTCATTTTCATTTGGAAAAAAAAAGGTGTGTGGGGGGGTATAAATAGGTAGTTGTCAAGCACATTTTTCTTTTATTAAACATGCATGTATGCATGTGTTTGGTTTTGATCCACAACTTGCAAGGGGTTTACCTCTCGTATCTTCTAGAGCTATGCTGTTTAAAAAACATAAATAAGGGGAGGGAAAGTAGCGTGAAGGATCCAGAAGACAACAGACACAGCAAGCAGCCAGGAGGGGAGGGAGAAGCTGCGAAATGAAACTGCACTTGGGATTGTAGTAAGCAGAATTCAAACGGTAATATTTTTTGCTCAACTATACAGATATTGCCCGTTTTTATAAACTGCAGTTTTGGGGGCTAGCGGCAGCCATTGCGATGGCCTTGCCAGGCTTGCTGTGCAGTCTGGGTGTAGAGTTTCAGGCAGCGATTCACACGTCCAGCCCGGTAAGGCTGTTACTGGAATCCTTGGCAGAGGTGTCTGTCTCCCCTGCTGCTCCTGCCCGCTCTGGCTCCTATAAAAAGATTTCCTTCAACACATAACTTAGTAAATAACGTAGTAGTTAATACTGAAAACAAGTAGCAGATGGTACCTCGTTTGGGATATTTCTGCAATATCTGCTTGTGTACATGTGACCAGCTGTCATTTCTGTAGCTGATTATTTCAGTTCTAAGAAGTCTTGTTCTACCAAAGCAGCCGCTCTTCGCCATACTGTGTACAGATTTATCTTCTTCTTGAAAGAAGCCCTGTTTGTTTGACCACAATATTTTCCATTCTTCTTTTTCTTTGCGTTATTTTTCCCCTTACCCGTGTGGAATGATCTTTGTTGTAAAGCAAAGATAGTGCTATTGTCATATCTGGAATTGAAAGAAGCCTTTGAACTGTGGCCAGAGTCAGACCACGGTGGAAAAAGATGCCTCTCCAAAACAATATAACTGGCAAATCTCTGTGTAGATTTATAGTGTGATCTTACCATAATATGAGAACGCACTAACCTCCTATTGAACTCAGTGAGAGGAAATGACTAATGCAAGGAGATAGCTGATACAGTATTTATATTGGACAAAAAAGTCTAAACTATCTTCAGCCAGTTCTGCAGCACGGGAAGTGGAGTCTTTATTCGGTTTCCTGCAGAGATGTTGTTAGACACTTTTTAATCAAATAATTTAATAGATAAACCTTTACCTTTGGCTACTGCCAAAAGCATTGTCTTTTATTTAAGCAGATTCTCGTTGTTTTGGTATGGTGACACGCATTTTGCTTTGGGCATGTGGGATGTGTGGATATCAGTATTTGAAGGCTGGATGTTTCAGGACATTGCAGACCATGCTTAAGCTTAATTATGGTCATCTTCCTTGTGAATATCCCTATGAGCCTGGCGAAAATGCTCAGTACAGGAGCTTTGTTATCCTTGACTACTTCTTAATTTCACTAGCAAAGATACTTGGGTACTTCTTTGCACTTTTAGTATCCACATCAGGTAGATGTAAACTCTATTTTGCCAGTGCCACAGGATGTTTGGCTATTACCAATCTCTTCACATGCGAGAACCTTCACCTCTAGTTTCTGTAATGGTGGGACAGACTGATACGTATGTTAAATAGTGTGAGAAGGAAAAAGTGTCCGCTGTGCTTTTCTTTCATTTCTTTTTTTCCTAAAGTGCTTTCCCCCGTTGTTCACAGCTGCCTATTTCCAGATTTTCCTGGGCTTTCTGGTTTTGCGTGTTAAGTTTATTTTCTTCCTATCCCTGGTGGCTATCTTGGTTTACAGAGCAGTTTGTTCCTTACTCATTGTTTTGTCTCCTTTGAGGAAATTGCCAGGGTTTCCATTAGCTTGTAATACTAATAGCTGTGACCTCCTTAGGTATCTGCCTGGTTAGAAGGGATTTTTTAATTTGTGGTAATGTAAATATACTTTGCTTGCAGCCTACAAATTACTCGGATCAGATAAGGCAGGCAGCAATCTAACCTTTCTTCGGCAAGCATAAACTTTAATTATGTTCGTGCCATATAATGTAACAGGCTAAATTAGAGTAAAATTTACCCTGTTAAGCTTCATGCATCTGTTTTATTGCTTCAGGTAAGTATGAAATAAATTTTCAAGGTGAGGACTAGAATTTATTCCAAAGGCACATGCAGTCAGGACTGAACGGTATCTGCATGGAAGTCATGTGTTGGTGATTAAAAGCAGATCATCCTTGTCTAAAGCATTAATTCCTTCTGCAAGTAACCAAGTTGCAATTGAATAGGCAACTCGTTTTGGCCTCGAGATGAGATGCTGAGCCAGATGGACCTTCAGCCTGACCCTGTGCAGATTTTGTGACTGATGTGCAGAACACTCGTCACTTAGCTTGCTGAGGCCACTCCAAATAGGCTGATATTGGCCCAGCTTAGACTCTTCTGTTTCTTATCTGCAGGATGAATCAACAGGGGAGATCACCTTCTACATGAAGGGGGCTGATGTGGTGATGGCTGGGATTGTGCAGTACAATGACTGGCTGGAAGAGGAGGTATGGGGCCGTCTCTCCAACGTATGGAGTTTCTCGTGCAAGTGCTTTTCTCCTCTCAGGGCAACCCAGGACAAAGCTTGTCAGTGTAGTAGAGTGGACATAACCACTAAAACATCTGCGAGCCAGAAGGCCACTGATCTTGGCAATTCATTGGGTTAGTCTTCCGCCAAATACATATGCAGTGGCAAGGAAGTCAGGCGGCGAGCTCAACATATTTCGTGCAGAATAAGTCCTGTAAATACAATGGATTTTGCTCAAAACTGGTTGCCACTCAAGATCACCAGGTTTGTCCTGGGCTTGATCCTGTGTTTAGATTTACTTTAGACTGAAAGGTCTAATTTCAAAACTATATTTGGCAGCTTTGTATTGGGACATGTTTGTCAGGTTAGTAGTAATGTTGACACAGAGTTCATAGCAGTAACTTCAGTTACGGGTTCTCCGCACCCCCAAAACCTGGTGTTCAAAGATGTAATAATACTGTGGTCTTATTTTAAGAGCTCGTAGACAAAGATGTGAAGTCGAAAAATCAAAGAGTTGTGTCGTTTTCCTTAGAGACAGTGAAAATGAAATCAGTGGGCTTGTTTCTGCCACACTGGTGTAGCAGAGAGGATATTTTTTGTTTCTGATCACTGGGATAGATTACAAACCATTGCAGATCTCTTTTTTTCCTCTCAGGTTTATCATGCACTTTATCAGATGTTGCAGACTCACTGGGGTTGCTCAAATGGGATGGTTATTGTCTTAACCTGCTATCTTATACTGCCATCTCTGCACTGCTGTGCATAAGTCATCTTACTTGAGATGTATTTTATGGTTTACAATGTGTTACTACTTTCCAGTGTGGTAACATGGCTCGGGAAGGCCTGAGGGTTCTTGTCGTAGCCAAGAAGTCTCTGACGGAAGAGCAGTATCAAGACTTTGAAGTAAGTTTTTATTTGTGTTTTTTTTCTTTGTTTTTAAACAAACAATCACTGAAGTAATTCTGACAGACCTCTCCTGATAATCCCACCTCTCATCTCCTTAGGCTTTCAGCTAGAATTGTCATTCTGCAATGTCTTGCTGTTCTTTTAATCAGAGTGGCTTTAAGTGACGTGTATTTAAACTGGATCCCAGCCAGGACCCTCCAAAACAGTTCCTGAATCCTGCCTTACAATACTTTGTGTTCGTTTGTTCAACAGGTTTTGTTTGTATGAGGAAATGTGTTGGCTTTTAATTTTCATTGATGCGTTGTGACATCCAGGAAAACTACAACCAACCAGAATATAACGCAGCCGGGCTGCATGGGAACACAGGCTTCACACGTAGGGTTTTGTTAGATGGGTCTCTATGCACAGGGCTCATTTGCTTGCCCCAGGCAGGCAAAACATGAAGGACTGTTCAGTTAAATGAAGAGATGAGATGGTGGAAATGTTTCGGATTCTCTCTTGCCCTTGTTTGCCCATTGCAGAGGCCGTGGTTAGAGCTGTGGTGTGAGGGTTTCTGCGGGTGTCACTCGAGCAGCTGCTCTGCGTCAGTGTGCCCGAGGACCCGCTGTGCACCGCGCTGCCGGCCCGGCCCGGGGCAGGAATGTCGCGGTTGAGACGGACAAACGACATAGACCAAGTTCTTCAAGGATGAAAGTAGTAGATGCCATTTATTGCCACAAGTGCATTTTTGTACAGTTTTCCCAATTCACGTGTCCCTTCACTGTTGGTTACGAGTTACAGCAGTAACATCTCATTGGCTAATTTTGCTATCGTCAGTGTTGCTCTTCTACTCCCTTCTCTCTCACAGGTACACCTTATTATCTCCGGATACTCCTTTACTCCCATCTTTCTCACGGGTAGGCCTTAATATCTTCAAGGCTAATTTCTGTTCCCATGCCCTCCGTCAGGGAATCCACGGACGCACCGTAGTCCCCCACACAGGCACAAAATGACAAAAACTTTCTGAAATGTTTTCCGCCTTACTCTGTAACGTGTTCGCAAGCCATTACATGCGGCATCCCTGAATGACAACAGAGGGAGGTGAACTGGTTAATCCTCGTGCTGGCTAAGTCTGTATTCCACAAAAACGCGGGCTGGCCGTGAGTGACCGTGGCTGTCTGCTCTGTCCTCAGGCACGCTATGTCCAGGCCAAGCTGAGCGTGCATGACCGCTCCCTGAAGGTGGCCACCGTCATCGAGAGCCTGGAAATGGAGATGGAGCTGCTGTGTCTCACCGGCGTGGAAGATCAGCTGCAGACAGACGTCAGACCCACTCTGGAGACGCTGAGAAATGCTGGCATTAAGGTCTGCCTAACCTAGTGCTACTTCTAGCAGGGACACTTAAACCTCTGGAGTATGTGGCACTGTCCTGCTGACAGTAAATTTAGACAGTTTGGGGGATCCTGTCAATGTGAACGTTTCACCAGATACCCTTTGTGAATGGGAAGAGTGAGGCTGGCTGATTTGTTTTAGCCATCACGTTGGGAACGTGCTAGAAATAGTAAATATTAACTGAACACGTGAAAGCACATCACCTTTTGTGCTTTTCTTCCCCTCACATGCCCTAGCTCCTTCTGCAGAGAACCGGGTGCGTAGGCAGGAGGGCGGCTACAGGAGACTTTTGGGCAGTTGTTTCTTTCAGGTGGCTGGATGAAGCAAGGCCGGTTGGGATGTGTTTGGTGCACCAGCTCCCGTGTTGGGGTTGAAGCCCTGAGTTGTGTCTGTGCATGTTTTCAGTAGCCACTAGAGGGGGTCTGAGCCAAGAGAATCAGGGACTGGGTTCTCTTCTCCAGCTTTTTGGACTCTGGCACCTAAGAGTCGGTACGGCCTGAGCTGTGCTCAGCGGTGATGGAGCCAGTGTGATGCCTGCTTAGTTTTTCTCTCTGAAAACTTGTCAGTAAGATACTGGATCTGCAAAACAAACAAACAAAAAAAGATGGACTAAACACTCAGATTTGGGCAAGAAAAGTAGATGAAAGATTCTGGTTTTGGCTTCTCTGCTTTAAGTAACAAAGTGACCAAAATGTTGAGCCATGCCATGAATCCAAAGCAGCGCTGTGTGTTTGAGATTTAGGTAGGAAGTGGGATTCAAGGCTTGGGCCAGACTTCCAAAAGCGCTTTCTGTTTTGGAGCCATCCCTGTAAACAGCAGGGACTTGAGTAGAGAAGCGAGATGTGCAGATTCAAAGCTCCTTAGCAGCACTCTGGCTTTTTCCCCCTGTGACATAGACCAGGGCAGTTATTCCGAAGCAGTTTAAGTATTTTTTCGCTTCACCTTGGCTGGAGTTGGTGTCAGGGTGTGGAGTGTGTCATCGCACAGCGAACGCAGCACTTTCGAGCACTCCTTGCAATGGTATGTTCGTTACAGTATTGCATGCAAGAAGTAAATCAAGAGTGAAGGCAGTCTCGTAATTCATTACAGACACCATCTTGTTAAGATCAAGTCTTTTTCCAGCCCCAGATTATTAAACAAATAAATGAGTCTTTGTGTGTTTGGTTTTGTTTTTGTTTTTTGGTGGATTTTTCTGGAGGTTTTTTTTAAAGTTTTGTTAAATATTCTTGGGTGGTGTCTTGAAAGCAGAAAAAAAAAAGTGGAAAAAAACCAACAACCAAAAAAACGCTGTTGAGGGAATTCCCTGCCAGATTATAACAGGGTATTGCTGCTGACGTTGCTTTCTAATGTTCCCCTCTCACCAGCACAAAATAAAAGGAGCAGTGTGTATTTAAAAAAAAACCCCTCCAAGCAGCTTAGTCTGTTCCAGACGCACACATCAGCAGTGAGCTAACCCCAGTTGCATCATCCACATTTCAGGCAGGGCCGTGAGGGATCTTTCTGCAGCAAAGTCCGCTTATTTCAGCATACGAGCAATAGCTGGGGTGGGACACATTAACACACGCATATACATTCTTTAGCTTGCATTTTGTGGGTTTATCAGCAGAATCTTGAAATATTGCAGGTGGGAAAAATGTTATACGTAGCTTGTAACTTCTTTTGTGTTTCAGCCTCCGTAAAAGTGTTGTTTTTGTTCAGCTCTGAGAATTTTCTTGTATGTTTTAAAATAGGGCTTTTTTAGCAAAATAATTATGTCTATATTTTAACAGCCCTTTTCTATGCCTGAACTGGCAGATGGTACTTGTAGGTGTCCTGCAGACGTGGTTGTTAAGTTTTGTATTTAATACATTAAATATTTGGATTTTAGGTGTGGATGCTGACAGGGGATAAGTTAGAGACAGCCACGTGTACAGCCAAGAACGCACATTTGGTGACGCGAACACAGGACATCCATATATTCAGATTAGTGAGTAACACCCACCTTCCCCTCTCTGAAGACTTGTTTGGGACCCCGAATTCTGGGACAGGAGGGGTGCTGAGATCACAACTGTTTTCCAGCAGTAGCCCCAGAATATTTTTATTCTTTTGACCCAGCTTTCTGTCACCTGAGCTTTTGTTTATCCGCCTGTGTGTGCTCTGAATAACTCCACGTGCTGCCTGTCTATAGTAGTTTTGCTCCCTCTGAGACTTGTTGGTTTTTTTCACCCCAATGAAGAAAACCCCTCCTCAGTTGCCACCTCTTTCCCCAGGTGACTAACCGTGGAGAAGCCCATCTAGAGCTGAACGCCTTCCGTCGGAAACACGACTGTGCTCTGGTTATTTCTGGCGACTCGCTGGAGGTGGGTTCCAAATGCCTGGGGCTGGTCAGCGACAGCCCCAAATCACTGTGGCTGAACTGGGATTTTTATTTTCAAGATTCTTTCGTAGCACAAACATCAGTGATGCTTCTGATCTCTGTAAATTAGGTGTGTCTGAAATACTACGAGTACGAGTTCATGGAGCTGGCTTGCCAGTGCCCTGCCGTCGTGTGCTGCAGATGCGCCCCAACACAGAAGGCCCAGATCGTGCGGTTGCTCCAGGAAAGGACCGGCAAACTCACCTGTGCAGTAGGTAAGGGACTAGTTAGGGGGGAATTACCATGCAGGATGGTGTCTTTATTGTTTCTTCTTTTGAGTAAATGGTCCTGTGTCATAAGACCTGGAAATGCTGAGCTAGGGAGCAGTAGTTCTGTGAGGTGATTGATGAGATGAAGTTTTGCATATGGGAACTTCAGTGATGAACTACTCGTAAATATTTAAGGTGGTATCTTTGCAAAACAGAGCTTGAACATGACCAAAGTGCCATTGTTGATCTGTGAGCTTTATTCCTGCATTGTAGGTATAATAGTACACCATAAAGTGATCTGTGGCCTGAATTCGTGTGCATCTATAAAAAAAACTTCTTAAAAAAAATCTAAATTTCCAATTTCTGTTCGAAATCCTGCTTTTGTTGATAGGGTTAAATGTTTCTTCTAATATTACAGACTGTTGCAGATGCCTTTGGTGGGGTTACAAGTTGCCTCTGTTGCTTAACTCCCAACATCATTTGTGCTCTGACCTGCAGGTGATGGAGGGAATGACGTTAGCATGATTCAGGAGGCTGACTGTGGTGTTGGAGTTGAAGGAAAGGTGAGATTGCCACGTGTTAACAACACTTCCAGTGGTAATTCAGGAGCTAGTTCACAAGCGATTCTTAAATGGATCCTCAGAAATTTGTGCAAGAAGGGGAAAAGCTTCCACACAAATAATCATCAGACCAATAGCTGTATCATGAGAAGTAAATTGGCTGTATAGGAGGCTGCTCTTTTCCAGAGTTCAAGTTCATTATTTTGCTCTTGGCAGATTGCCTGAATTTGGACCATTGTGGTTGGTTTTGGGGTTTTTAATCACACATAGATGCTCCAAATGCTGGAGTTATAATTACTCTGATAACATATACCCTGCCTATACAGTTTAAACCTGTTTATTTTAGTTTAGAAGGCACACTCTGGGTTAGAGCTCTGGTTCCTGCTTGCAGAGCTGCTTGGAGTGACAAGACTGGATTTGGCGGCAGTGTAAAGACTCCACTTGCAGCCAGTGCATTAACATTGCGCGAACTTTTGAGACTGAAAATTTATGTTTAAAGCTGACTTGATATGAGTGTCACGTTAACATGCGTGTAGTGAATCATAATCCAGAGAGCTGCTTAGACTTGGAGGCCAAGGTTCAAATGGGAATTCTCCTCATATTTTTGCTCTTTGCTTAAAAGCCACAGTGAAAGGCAGAAGTCCTGAGGTAATATTCTCCTCCACTTAATGTATTGGAAATTTTCTTGGACATTCTATCGGTGATAACTAAATAATAATATGATAGTTCTTTTCAATAATGAAATAACCTCACTATGCTTTTACTTGGTGTTGTACACAGGAAGGAAAACAGGCATCGCTTGCAGCCGATTTCTCTATCACTCAGTTTAAACACCTGGGTCGTTTGCTAATGGTGCATGGAAGGAACAGTTACAAACGGTCTGCAGCTCTCAGTCAGTTTGTCATCCACAGGAGCTTGTGCATCAGTACAATGCAGGTAAGTGGACTGTCACAAGGGCTTTTCCAATGGAGAGGTGAAAAAGGAAAATCAAAAAGTAAAGTTCTGCACTTCATTTTGGATGCATATATTTCTTCTTCTGAGATTTTTCCTGGGTTGGAGATCGAGGTTGTTACTTGGGTGTGAAAACACATAAGAAAGTTCCTGGTATTGAACAAACATCAGCAACTTCTCCAAAATTAGACAAACAGTAATCTGCTTTACAAAGCACTGCTGTGATGCAGCGTGTCTTTGCTATCATTTAGTAATTCTAGGAAATACTGGGAATCTGAAGCAGGGCAATGCTCTTTAGGTCTCCGCTGAGTAAGTGCACTTCTTTTCAGGTGTGTTTTAAGTAAGGCCATAAAATAGTGCAGCCAAAGTTAAGCAACTGAGGAGGACGTGGCTCAGGCCCTGAGGAGGTTACCGAAAGCTCGGCCAGATGTGCTGCGAGTGTGTGCAGGAGCCGTGCCAGAGCCTGCTGAAGCACGTATTGACCTTCCTCACTGCTCGGCAGCTTGCTGCGGGACCAGAGAGCTGTCTGTTCCTCTTAATTTCAATGGGAACCTTAGAAACGTATTTGGTATTCACGAGATGTACGTTGTTCATGTGTGCTGAGCCTCAGTGTAACAAAAATGCAATTGCCAATTGACAGAGAGAGTTGAAAGAGTTCATGAGCCAAATTCCATTCTTAGCTCTGGTGACTTGAGTGAGAGTCACAGTTAAGGGCAGAGATTACTCTTTGGGAGTTGTATTTCCGTGCCATAGTGTGTTGATGTATTCTTTAAAAGTACTAAGCTTTTCTTTGAGTAGAATACTTGATATTTTTGAGAGGGCTGGGTCTGCCCTCTCCACTTTTTAGAATAAACACAATGGAGAAGGATGCATAGAGACAAAAGGCTAAAACTCGTGTGGCAGTCTAGCTTACTCTGCAGCTGAAAACCAGAACACGAAACAAACCCATAATTTCTGACCCAAAAAACTAAAGTAAGCTTGAACTCTTTGGAGTTTGCATTAGTGAATGCTAACACGCTAACTCTTTTTATGTTGTGAAAGCATCATCTAGGCATAAATCAAATATGCACCTGTCCTTCACAACATCTGGAGATCTTTGATCAAACCAGCAGGCTTTGGAGGAAACTCTTTATGTTCTTCTGTGTGGAATTACATTACAGAAAGTTTTCCAAGTCCAGCTCTCTGGTGTTTGCTATTAAACATAGCTGTCATCCAAGTATTGCATAGGAATAAAAAGGGTTGATATTACATTCTTCTGTCTTCGTTTCAGGAATTTGGAGAACCCCCTGCAAGTACATTCCAGTTTGAACAGTCTATTTTTAAGCTGTTACGTTTACTTCAGTATCTTAACACTTGAAAAGCTTATTTCTTTTATTTTCTTTTCTAGGCTGTTTTCTCATCAGTATTTTACTTTGCTTCAGTTCCTCTCTACCAAGGCTTTCTCATAATTGGGTAAGAGCTCACTTTTTACTAGTAGTATGTAAAACCTGTGCACAATGAGTAGATTTGGGTTAATGCAAGGCCTGCACATCTCCACCCTGTGTCTTCCACAGCACTGCTCCAGAAGATGGATGTGCTCCTTATCCCTTTCAGCTCCCCTGTGCTGAGCAAAGCCACTGAGGCAGTGCAGGCGCTTCTAGAAATCTTTCCAGAAGGACAGTTTGTCACATGTGGAATGTGAGAAGCGAGCAGTCCTCCAGAAGTGCTCCTTTGAGCCCAATAAAAAGCAGAGGAATGGTTGTTTATCATCTGGTGCCTGCGGAGCAGAGAGAGCCAGTGCCCAGCTCCTGACGGGTCAGAATGGGGACATAACCCAACCTCCAACAGGAGGAATCAGTTCCTGTCTAGAACATGATGAGATTACACTTGTAATCCCTTGACTTTATAGACTTCCAAGTACAATTTTAAAATGAAGAGCAAATTCATCTCCACTGTCTTCTGATGCAAACAGAATCAAGGCAGAACTGTAGAGCAAACTTTGGAGTGGGCACAGGTCTGTCCTTGGCTCCATTAACGGCAGTTGCAATACTTGAACCAGTCAGCTGTGTATGAGTGTTTCTAATCAAAAGCCATTCAAAAAGCAAAGCCTGCAGGTTTTTCCTACATGCAAAACTCTGCTGTGTTCCATTTGCAAGTTTTCATAATATGTACATCATTTGGCACTTCAAGAACGCTGTATTTCCTTTCTGAAGACTGGCATTTCTGTTTGCTTATCTGCACCTTAGAGAATTTACTAATTTTTCTACCTTCTTCCCAGGTACTCCACAATTTACACCATGTTTCCAGTGTTTTCTCTAGTCCTGGACAAAGATGTTAAATCTGAAGTTGCAATGTTGTACCCAGAGCTCTACAAAGATCTTCTCAAGGTGCGAGAGACCCTTGTTTGTCTGATTTGGTTTAAGGCAATAAGCCTGTCTTGATTTGAAACTCTCTGAAAGTGTAAAGTCAAATATGTTATCAGCAGACACAGAATTTTATCATGAGTTTTCAAGCAAAAATGTTTTAAAGGCAAATTTGAATTAACAGATACAACCAGATTTCCTGGCAGTTTGTTATTGAATGCTACATAAAATGCAATTTATTAAAAACGGCTGGGGAAATTTAAGTTCCATTCTGTGGGAAATTCTAAGGATTTAGTATTACTGGTTTGTTCCAAAATAAAGGGGAAAGATAAATTGTTGGGGATTTGGCACTATCCTGAAGCCAGAAAAGGGGATGGGGGAAGGGATGTGCTCATTTGATGGAGGGAGGAGGTTATCACATAGTTTCTTGAATAGAAGTTTGCCTTCAGGATGATGTAAAGGGACCTAAAGGTTTGGTTGCTGTGCCATTTTTGTAGCTTTAGCATGAAAGTCAGGTCCTTCTCTTTAGACAAAGGAAACTTTATTTGATATTTACCGTAGAAATATCAGGAAGGTAAATCTTGTATTGAGTTTCTTTTTTTTTCTCGTGGAGAATTTTTTGAATAACTGGAGTATGCAAACTGGGAACATCTTTCTTAATTGAAGGAAAGGGTGGACTGAGTCTTCAACAGATCCTTTCCCTCAAGGATTTCTGTTAAACAGATACTCTTAGAAGCAAAGCCTGTTTTTCCAACAGCCTGAATAAGTCTCCATCTGGTTTCACTTGTATGTTGTCTCTTATGTCATAAACCACTAATTCTCCAACCATCCTTAGGCCTGGTCTAAACATAGGGGGTTTTGTGCTGGTGTAGCTGTGTTGGCTGGAGATGCTTTTTTAAAAACTATCTGCCTTCAATATGATGGTGATTTGTGTGTGTATGTGTGTCTAGAAATATAATATTAATGTATTCGTATATATGTGTACACACATCTTATATTTCACTGTACAATGACTAAACTCATGAGACCTCTTTGCGTTGAATTAATCATGTGTGCGGTAAGGAAGAGGTTGTACTGTACTGTGCAAGCAGCGAGCTTCCACAGTCCCAGGCATCGTGAAAAATGAGAATAGAGACACAGTAACTCAGGGTTGGTGGATTTGTTTTGTTTTCATTCCAAATCACCTTCAAATTCTCTTTTATTAATTTCTGGCCTGATCTGTAAGTGAATGTTCATGAAAGAAAACCTAACAGAGCTTTGTCTTTTTTTTCCTGCCTCCCCCCCCACCCAGGGACGACCATTATCCTACAAAACGTTTTTAATTTGGGTCTTAATAAGCATCTATCAAGGTAAGAAACTGACTTCTGCTTGTGCCTTTAGATGTTTTAATGAGTACACTATATCTAATTGTTTGTACTGCAGGAAGTTGAGTAAGATGTGAATTTAGCAGTGCATCCTTGGGATAATGAATAAATATGGGTTTTTTTTGTCTCAGAGAATGTTGGCAGCATTACCAAAGGAAGAAATTATCTAAAACTAAGTATTGGCAGCAACTGGTCAACCCTGTTGTAGGCAATGATGTAGGAGTTCAAAGTGTTATGGCTCCTCTAACTGGGCCCATCCTTTCTAGTTTTGTGCAAGTTCATTTTAGTGCTTTAATTGTTCTATCTGTAAAGTAGAGCTTGTGGCTCTCACCTTCTTTTGAAAAAGGTTTTCAAACCTATAGATTATACAGGTTACTGAGTCAGCATGCTAAATAGCTTTGTGTGTTTTATCTAAACCCTGTCTATTAGAAGTGGCAATAGTTCTGGTTATTTCATGGCCATCTGCATTGAAGAAGTAGAGTAGAGCTCAGGTTCTTGATCATATCTCATACACTCTAATTAGGCTGCTAAAACAGTTAAGCAAATGCCTTAATTACAATGCATTTGTTTTCTAAAAGTGGATGTAGTAATTGGCATATATGACTAAGAAGACCTTTTCTTTTAGTTTGTCTTTTTTTATAAAGTAACCTCGAACTCAAATACTTTCTCTAAGTGTCAATCAGAGGAGCATGGAAAGCATGTAAATAACATGGAGCTACAAAGCTCAATGGCCATATGATTCTGTGAGAAAATGTCTTGTTTTCCAAAGGTCCTTCACCAACAGGAATCAGAATACATGTGCCAAAATAAGCAGCTAATTCTCACTGGTTTAATTAATATTACCATCATGTTACTGTAAATAACATGGAGCTACAAAGCTCAATGGCCATATGATTCTGTGAGAAAATTTCTTGTTTTCCAAAGGTCCTTCACCAACAAGAATCAGAATACATGTGCCAAAATAAGCAGCTAATTCTCACTGGTTTAACTGATATTACCATCATCAGGAGGGAGTGAAACCAAGAATACAAAAGTTCTCTTACTGTTATCTTCCAAAACCTAGTATGGTAGAACCCTACAACAGGGATGGTCTTCTGATGCTGTACAAATATGATGGCAAAGCCAAGGCATTTATAGAAATCTCATGAGTGATGAAAAGCTAAAGCCAGAGGGTGATGCACTGAGGGAAAGATTTCTTCTTGAGCTAAGACCACTATCTGGTTACAGTAATTGGTTAAAGTGACTTCACCTCTGATGTGCTGAACGACTAGAAGACAGCAGGCCAAACAATGGGGCTAGTTGCTAGCAGAGATGAGCCTGACCAAAAACTTGAACTTGGAAGTTCACAGCTGGGTTTGAACTTTGTGGCTCCAGCTCCAGTCACTCGCAGGTTTTCCCTTCCGAAGCTGGCCTGGTGTGATGGATGTCGGTGCGGATTACTCATGCTGCTAACATGAGTTATTTGTGCAGGTGGCTGTGCGGGGCGTTGTGAGCATTCCCAGCCAGAATAGCAGCACAAAACAATGCATCCTTACCAGTGCTTTAACATGTACTCCCTTGTCGGGGGAAGTGTAAAGAGGAGAAATCTTGGCCAAAGTAGTGCAAGGAGAGGTTAACTTTTCAACACCTCGCTTCTGTCTGGGCACTGAGGCAATGCAGGAGGTTTTCGAAGTATTTGATATCTTTTAGCTTCTGAGTAGTGACCAGCTGCTTTTCTGGGAGGATAGAGTTTCGTGATGTTAGAAATCTCTGGTTGCCAAAATAGCATGTATTAATTTCCTATCTCCGTGTGTCTATGAATATGATAGACTGTTACAGAAGTCTAGCCACCTCTGCTGTAACTTTTCCCTGTCTTCTCATCAGTTCTGTCTCCTAAATAGCAACTGTTTCATTGTCATTACATTCATCAGGTTTCATGAAAAACAGTCTCAAGACATAACTATGTTTCAGCCTTTCCAAGACCTGGCAGTGGGTTTTAGAGCTTAGACTGGTGTTTGAATAAAATACCCACGTGCTCCATTCTCTTGCAGGTAGCATCATCATGTATGGAGCGCTCCTCCTCTTTGAATCTGAATTTGTGCACATTGTCGCCATTTCCTTCACATCCTTGATTCTCACCGAGTTGCTGATGGTGGCGTTGACGATCCAGACCTGGCACTGGCTCATGATAGTGGCTGAGCTGCTTAGCCTCTCCTGCTACATAGCTTCTCTGGTCTTCTTACATGAGTTTATTGGTAAGGTTAAATGCCTTTTCTCCAATCAGTTGGTTTATGACCTGAACGGTAACAAGACTGTAAGGCCATGAATTGAATTTAAAGGCTGTTGGTGAAGCCAAGGTAATTACAATGTCAGTGGTTCTGACCAAAGTAAACTGTTTGATTTGAAAGCACCTGAAAGACATTTTATGGTTTCTTCTCATAGTGAAATGGTAAAGGAGATAAAGGTGGTCGGTAAACTGTGTGCTGCACAGAGAGTCTCATCGCTGCTTTCAGAGCTCTACCATGCATCAACTGTCATGTAATAGTGTTTTTTATTTCCTGAACTGAACTTGAGAAATTTGAGTCTCTGTTGTTGGATAGAAAGATTTAGTGTTTTAATTGGGTGAAGTAGCTGCCTCCTAAAACTTAACTTATTTTAGCTGCTTCGCTGGGGCATTGGGGCCCTTTTCTTGTGCATTTGGCATTTTTTTTGTTGGTTTTGGAGGGGTTGTTGCTGGTTTTTTTTTTTCTTTCCTTGCAAGAGAGCTAATCTTTTCCCTGGCTAAAGGAAAAAGGTAAGGAACTCCAGATTCCCCCAGTAGCTATATAGTTGCAAATTTCAGTTCCGTAAGGTTTCTTCCAGTGTTTGTTCAGGAACCACAAGATGTCACTACTTCTTCCGTAAAGCTCTTTGCTAACTCTGAAGGCAATGAGGATAACTTCCCAATGGGTCACATCTGTATCTCTTGCATATGGGTATACCGGCTCCATTTGGAACGATGCTTCAGCTATTTTTGCAATGATTCTGAGGTTTTGTAACTGGGTCAAGAGATGCATTTGCTGGACGACCAGCAAAATAGCAGCGGGCAGTTCCGGAGTCAGAAGACGAGTGGCCCATTTAAAGGAAGCTTAGTGTTGCCAGGAGATGGAACCCCCTGTTTTGGATGGGGTATATTTGGGCACTTGTCTGTGGAGAGTTGCATGTCTTACTGAGCTGTGCTGTGCACTAAGCTGTGTCTTTTGTGGAAGAGAAGGGCAGGCGAGTGAGGAACCAGGGATCCTATGAGGTTTGAACTTGCATATGGAGAAGGTGAGGCTGTTTAAGTATTGGTAGATTGCATTGCTTTTCTGCACCTCTTCCCAGAGCGTACTTCCCATCTTCATGGACTCTGTGCTCTTTTCTTTTTACAGATGTCTACTTCATTGCAACTTTGTCGTTCTTGTGGAAAGTCACCGTCATCACTCTGGTGAGCTGCCTTCCCCTCTACGTCCTGAAGTACCTGAGACGAAGGTTTTCTCCCCCGAGCTATTCGAAGCTCACATCCTAGGGCTGCTCTCCTTGCACACCAGAGACAAATATTGCACATGGCTGAGAGACAAAATCATGTAGTTGTTACTATAACGAATGCGTCTGATATTTGCATAAGGATCATGTGGTAATCTTTATTACATGCTGCTTTATTGAAAAAAAGACTTCACAGCTGCCGTGAACAGAAACCTGACGATAAAAGGGAATTTTTTTGAGGACGGAGGCACTGGTTAGTTCATCCAGTTTTTGTCTGTCATTTTTGTTCAACTTAACTGGGGTCAAATGCACGTAACTGCAGTGATGATGGGTTTCTCGTGCATGGTTAAAAGCTGCTAACTGACCTTGCAATTTATATTTGACAAACTTAAGTTCCTTTTTTAAGTATCTGTGCTGTCCCTTGCATTGTGTTATGTTGTTTTGTATTATTTATCTTTTTTATTCAAGTAGTTATATTCTTTTTACATCGTGGAAATACCTTAAAGTAGGTGATGCACTATACTGCTGACAGCTGATTCCTGATTTATGGCATGCTGTTTCCATAACGGGGCTCCAGCATGTCGGATCTACACACACTTGCGCTTGTCTGAGATTTCCCTTCAGTTGAAACATGGTCACCTTAATGATTTTGGATGTATCCAGCCATTGATAAATACAGAGAAATGTAGTCCAAAGTGAAAAAAAACAATTTTGTTTAGCTTTAGTGCTTCCCGTTAAAAGGAGTTGCTGACGTGATAGCTTGCCTCTGTATTTATTTGTATAGGAGAAAATTATCTAAACTAAAGCAAATCCTCTTTGGAAAAGAAATTTGCAGTTGATCAGTCTTAAAATGTGTCGACAACGTGAGAAGAGACTCGTACTGTTCTGCAGACAATGTGGCAGACGTGTCTTGAATCCTTGGAGACTGAAAGGGAAGGTCACAGAGCTGCTGCTCCTCACAGCTACACGAAATCTGTTTCCTGTTAGGGCAAAGCTGTGAAGATGAGCTGCAAATGAGCTGAGGCACTCCTAGGTGGATGTTGTTCATGATCCGCTCCCTGCAGAGAGGCGGTTTTTGAGAACATTGCACTTGCTTTGCTCTAAAAGCCAAACTTGAATAGCAGAAGCAGGAGTGGGGTTTGTATGAAGGCGTTAGGCTCGTGTGCAGGGCAAATTTTCTTACTGTTTTTTAATTTTCAAAAATTAAACTCAGTGAGTTCTGGTTTTAAATAAGCATTGGCCCATGCCATAACACCATGAGGAGAGCAACACCTACATAGGCTGTGACAAGAGTTACGGGAACCTTTTGCTGTTGGGTCCACGCATCAGACATGGATGAGCTTTTAGTGGGAGCCATCCTCAACTAATGGCTGTTTAGTCTGTGCTAAATTTGTTGCTTACTGTCTCATTCCCACATCATAAAAACCACCGTTGGAGCTGGCACCACTTGGCTGCATGGAGGGACCAGGAGCAGCAGAGCCCAGAGTCTGAGCTCCTCTCCAAGGAACCTTCCAGGTCAGGACAACCACACTGGTGCAAGGAGCCGAAGCTCCCTGGTCGTCTCTGCATGATGCTGAAGCTCTTTAATGGACTGCCAGTTTCTGTTGCCATTGCTCCAGGCGTTCCACTGTCGCAAGGGGCACAATGCTGCGTTAAAAGGCCTGGTGTGAACTTCAGTGGAAAATGGGAGTGTTGTTTTAACAGGAGAGCTGGAGTCTGTGTTGACCCGCAGTGGTACTGAATTTTCAGATCTAAGACAGCCGTGGCTGATGTGTGCTGATTGCTCTGGGGAAGGTTTTGCACAACCTGACCTGCCTTTCTTGCTCTCAGTTCCTGTGAGTAAATATCAAAGAGGAGGGGAACCAAGTTCCAGAAGATTTAGAGAAAAATTGGATGTGCTTCATAATGCGTGTGGCTCAGGGTGAGAGGAAGGTGCAAGTGCATATGGCCTTGTTATTTCATGTGGGGGAAACTCTTAATTTAGAAAACTATGTTTCAAGATCCTTCAGGAATAAGAGCAGCACACACTCTTTAATCTAACTTGTTGTTTTTTCTTTTGTGTGAGTCTTCTGATTAGGCTCTTGTCTGAACTCTACTTAGAAGTCGCCTTCAGAAACAACCTCCTGGCTAAGAAAGGGTAATCCTTAGTATCCACCTTTCGTAATATTTTGAAAATTGGCCTTTTTTCCCCCCTTCTATTTTTTTCCCCCCCCCTAAAAATAATGCTATATGTTTCTACCTATTTGACATGCCTGTTCGTGTTGGGAAGGGCCCTAGAAGTCCAACACTTCTCAGTACTTTATCTCATGGAGGAAAAGCGGTGCCTGAACAGCCAGTCTATGGGGGAGTTGGACTAACAGCCTCTTGGAATTGTGCTGCTTTGCCAAAACGATGCTTAATGTTGTCTTTATTGTGACTTGCTACAGCTCCTGGACAGTGTTGGCCATGCAGGTGTTCTGGAGTCCCCGATCAGCATTTGATTTAAGTAGATTTAAATACAAGAATCGGTAATTTCTTTTTGCAACTTCTTATTATTGAGGAGTCCCTCTTGTCTGTTGGCAAACACATCACATTCTGCATCTTCCCTGTCCCTATCTAGTGTGAATTAGTAGTAAAATGTCCTGCAAGAATAACAGTGCCATGCTACTGTATGTAAATATTTGAGACGCGTATATGGTAGAATTCACTGTTTCCTGAAGTCAATACAGTTTACACTGAGTGGACCATATTTGCAAAATATTAGCTTACACCAAGAAAGGGAGTGATTTGTGATTTTGCTTATATTTATTGAATCATAACTTTAATAAGGAACACATATTTAGTGGAATTTATAGTAATCTGTAGCTGTGTTTTGGGGTGTGAATTATATTCCTTTGCAGCTAGTTTTTTTACACAAGGTTGTAAATCCAGGAAGTAATTTCTGTCTGGGTATACACTGCATTTCTTTAAAGCAATCAGAACATTAAAACTGCCATCTAACAAGCTGCAGGAGAGGGGAAGGATTGTTGTATTTTTCAAGTTTAGCACTTTATGTCTGCAATCTATTTCTCTTAAGTTATTTTTAAAAAAATGTTTTTAAAAGCAAAATTGAATACATACGTTCATACTTACTGTACATTTGAATAAATGGATTCTCTGCTGGAAATTTAATTTAATCTTCTTCCTCTAGTATGCTCATAATTTGTGCTTATTGGGAGTGAAGCATTGTTTTCTTCTTCTACGTAGTATCTTATTTGTAGCCTTACTTACTGTGCTTTCTATTCCCTTTTTTTTTGCTCTGGTTTATGTGCTGTATGATTCATATATTCATGTGCTTTGGGACTGTGCTCCCAGCGATGCGGCAGGGTCCGTGTGTCTCTGCGGCCGACGCTCCGTCCTGTGCTGCTGCCATGGTTCGTTAACGTGGGGTTTTGTGACATGCACTCTTCTCTTCTTGCACCTCTGCAGTAATTCCAGGTGTGTCGCAACCCTCTTCATTTTTTTCCTTTATATTTGTTTCCTCCACAGAGCTTGTCCTGTTTATCTTTGCGAACATTTCTTTTGCTCAGCTCATAGTGCAATTGAAATGCAACGTTCTTTGTTCGACAGCAGCAGCTTAAATCTGTGCAGGCTCGTATCAGAACTGGGCTGGGGAGTGATGAGTGACATCCCTGGTGTCCCCTCGCTGTTGAGAACTACGTGCTGAGAGCTACAGCTGTGGCCGGACCAGACTCAGCAGCACCAGAGGCGTTTTTCTGTGGTCTAGTGAACTATCGCAATTAAACGCCCTGCCGGCCTCTCTCGTCCTCTGCAACTGCTGAGGAAAGTTTTGTTACAGTTGAGCTGAGTTTGTCAGGGAGCCCCAGAGAGCGAGATGTGTGAGTCCCTAAAGCTTGTCTTTTGGCTTTATCTTTTGTTGAAAGCTGCTGCACCATCTGACGCGCCATTAAATCCTTGATTTGCAGAAGCCGCACTGCCCCAGGGCTGTGAACTCCCCTGGCACGCAGCTCACCATCGCGAGTTCTTTCCACGCAGCTGTTCGGATGGGCTTTGGCTCATCCCCACAGTTGCTGGGGCCAGTCCAGTGCCCACTAAAATCTTCAGTGTGAGCTGGATGGGCTCTTTTTTTATTTCTTGTTCATTATTTCATAATGAATAAACCCTTTAATTTGCATGAAATCCTGGGTTCTACAGCTTTGCCAATATGGTCCATTACTACTGCCGACTACAACTTGTGTACTTATATGCCTTTGAGAACATTTTTAATTGTTAAAATTGTTAAAAAAATAAATGTTAATTTACTTTTTAATTGGGGAGATGGATTCTGGTGTCAAAATGATATTTACTGTGATGCCGATGTTTTGTACCTGTCCTCTAGTTAAATAACGTGTAAATACTCTTGATTCAAGAGAAATATGAATGCCAATTATTTATTGTTCTGTGGAGTTACATGTTTCAGATGTGTAAAAACTTAAAAGGGAATGTTGTAAAACAAGGTGGAGAAAATAAATTTTATGCAACTTCTTTATTTCATCCATATGCACTGTGTGTGATACCCCTGAGTCAGTCCTGGCGTGATCAGTCCAAGATGTATTTTGACAGAATCTTAAGTATATAGGTTAAGATGCATTGTGGCCCTTTAACTTGTCTCCAAGGGAAATGCATATCCAAAAAATGATCCATGCGTTCTGCTTGTTAGCGTAGACCTGCTACGTTAAATTCTTTGCTATAAACAGCTTTCGAACTGTCTTAACAGGAAAGGCTTTTGGGAGTAGATTTTGCTTGGTGTTTTGTGGAGTTTTGCTGGATTTGGTTTTGGTTGGTTTGTTTTTTAATATTGGTATAAAACTTTTTCTGCCCTTCGCTTTATTAATGACCTCTTTCCGGGTTGCTTTCTGCGGCCGTCGTTGCAGTTTGATGGTGTGGAATAGGCCGGTGTGGAGCACAGAAGCTGCTGCTGGTCAAATCATCCTCACAATTTTCAGTGCAACCCAACCAAGGAGAAGACGGTCGTTCCTGCTGTTGCACACCGCTCTGCATTTTAGGAGCGAGTCTTCTGTTTAAAACATATATATGCCGCTTTTGGAAAAGCAATGATGCAATAGCGTTAGGAACAGCCTTTTTTGGAATGCTCTCATCACTTGAATGTTCTATTAAGAGCAGTCCCGGGGCTGGGGCTGCCTGTCCCACTTCTGGGTCAGAAACGGGAGGGAAAGGCAGGAGTTTTAACACTGAATATTCCCTACAGGGAAAACTCCAATAACACACTATGATGATTTTATTTTACTAAAAATGTAATAGAACTATAAACGCTATCTCAAAAAAAAAGAAAGTAAATCTATAACTTGGGAGACTATTCAGCTAAAGCAGCGATAAACTATCCCTATGATCATTAAGCATAATTGAAGTTTTTATTTTAGATTCTATAGGATGCAGACACCAGCATCTTAACCTTTATTAATTTTTTGTATAAAATAGTTAATGCAAATATGAAAAGGACACTTTTGTGGTGTTTGCACACATCAAATGGATGCTGTAGTCTCCAGAAATTATAGCAACAGCCTTCACTCCCAAGTGTTACCAATTTCCCGCTCCAAATGGGTTACATAAGCCCTAGTTGGTGGTTCTTTTAATTTATGGATGGTTTCTTTTTAATGGTGAAATGTGTAATTAAAAAAAGCTAGAAATAGTTTTTCTAAACTCACTCTGGAAAGGGAAGGAGAATTTCTGCAATGTTTTTTTTCACCCAAACATTGCATAATAGTAGAAATGTCAAAGATTTCCATGGGGTTTAATTTCATTCTTCATGTGGCTGCGGTCAAACAAGAAGTTTGAACACTGCAGGGGTTGGCAGATTTTTGGAGGATCACGCATCCTGGGATAAGTTTTCAGCCGAGGCTTTACCAAAGAATGCCAGTGGCCTTGTTTTTCAAATTGTGGTTGTATTACACATTTGTGTGTCTTTTTTCCTTTTTTTCTTCTTAAAAAAATAGGTGCCACCTGGTAATTGTGTATCTTACCGTGGCACTGGGTGTTGTGTGAAGATGTACAGAAGTTCCCTTTACCTTAATCCATTTGGAGAGAAGAAAACCTTGTCACTATGTCCTCTGTCTGTGCCTTGCAATGACTCAAGTCACAGCAGCTGTGCACCTACTCTGCCTCTTCTCCGTTGCATTCCCATGGCATTAGATACCATTGTCATCATAAATCTTCACTAGAGGAAGGTAACTGCTCATGTCACAGGTAGGAGATGAGGGCAGAGCATCCCTGATCTCTGGGCTGCACCCAAAGTCAGAGCGCAGAGTGCTCAGCAATATTCTTGTTTTGATTATTACACTTTCTCCCCACCTTAAACATTGGAGTCAATCCTATGGGAAAGTTACTTATTGCACAGAGCATTCAGATGTCTTTTCAAGCCTGCAATCATTCCTAATTTTAAAAAAAAACAAAAAAAAACAAAAAAAACAAAAAACCTGACTTTATTATATGGAGTATTGATAAAACCCCAATCCAAAAATTTTGAGGGTACTTCCATCTTAAAGCTGGAACTGCCAATCCAGGTTATATCTGTGCTAGATATTTTGCAACTGCATGTGAAAACGGCGAGTTTCAGAGCGCGTGAGCAGCAGTTGGCTGCAGAAATAGTATCGCTGCGACTGCAAAAGGTAACGCGAGGAGAGCTTTGCTAGCAGCTCTTAATCCTTGTCCAGCACCTATTTAAAGTCAGTATCAAAACCGATGCTGTGGTTTCCTTGGGCCAAGAGCTGGTATTTCCTGGCCCTAAAACTGTCTGGGTGGTGTGGGGCTCTCTAGGTTACATGGTGGATCTCTGAATTTTTGCTGCTTGTAATTAGAGATGATCAGCACCTTGCAGGATCTGGCCTTCAGAAGAACATCCTTCCTTCTGCTGTTCTTCCTCCCTTTGTGGTCTAATACCAAACTGTTATTGAGTGAGTGGGTTACAGAAAAGGGCTTTAGAATCATTGCATTCCCACTTTAAAGCCTCCCTCTCTTGGCTTGCTGTAATTATGCACGTAAGGAGGAATATTTTGTGCTGTTGAGATTCTTTCACAGAAAGAAGTAGTAACAAGAACAATCTGTGCAAAAGAATTTAGCGCATTAAAGATGGGGGTAATAGTCATTCTCATTTGTCCTTTTATGTGAAACAGATTTTATTTTAAATGTACACTCTGAGTAGCTTAACCATATCCAGAAACTTGTTTACCAGGGCAAAAGTAGAATTATCCACAATATAAATTAAGAGCGTAAGTGGAGGTGAAGTGGCTGTGCTGTGTGATTCTGCGCAGTCAGCTCAGAGCTCCTGGAGCGCACACCTTGGTGGGCACGTGGGCAGCGGGTATCTTCTCCGCTTGAGATTTCACCAGACAGCACATTTTTTACTCGTGTTTCACATCTGCTCCAAAAAAGCTGCATTGTAGCTCTGCTGTGGGCATTACATTTCCCTGCCGTTAGACACGGATCTGTCCTCTGCTGGCTCTTGTGTTTTTAAGACGTGTCCCTTCGGGTTCATTTTGTACAGTGGCAGGTTCCACCAACGTATGACTTGTCAAAAAGTGAAGCAGGCTGCTATTGATCAGGATTCCTATTTAAAATGAGAACAAACCGTTTGCCAGTGATGCCGTTATATAAAATGCCATGTAATGGTCTCAATGAACCGTGTTCCGGCAGCAATGGCGTTTCTTTCCATGGCAGTTACATCATTCGCACTGTCCCTATGGGGAAGACAGGGACACTGCCCGCAGAGGCGGAATTGCTCTGCACCCCTTGTAAATTTGAGATGAAGATTTTGAATCAAAGGCACGTCTATAAGGACTGGCCTTTCTGCTGTCAGCATCTCTGCTCCAACACGGTGGTTTCCAACGAAGCACTGTGTCCTGCGTCATTGCTGTGACTGTGTCCTGGACCAGCACAGCCAGAGCTATCGCTGTCTCTCCAGACAGGAAGGTCCCAGGTGTGAACTGGCTCTCCTGGGCAGGCCAGGGTGCCCATTTGGGAGCTGGAATGGGTCATGTTCACAATGGTTTTATTACTTTTGGCTTCGATCTTGTTCTGGGAGTTAAAGGACATGGCCTTTGAGCTTTGAGGAGAGCCCTCTGGACCGCAGCAGATGCTGAAGCAGATTGTCACCTTGCTGTGGGGGCAGTGGCACCACCAGTGATCCCTTGAGCCCTGGAAATGTTTATTGCTCTCCAGCTGCACCTCTATCTGGCTCCATCCTGTTCTCCTTATGTCTGACAAGCAGCACACCATGAGCTGTAAAACTTTGTGCGGGTGCTTTGCGAGCCCAGGGAGAGCTGAGCAGCAGCCGATCCGGCCGAGGTTCACCTCCCAAATTCCTGGACAGCATTGCAGGTGTAGGTTCACCTCCTGAATCCCTTGGGAAGCATCGCGGGTGTAGGTTCACCTCCTGAATCCCCCCAGGCAGCATCACGGGTGTAGGTTCACCTCCTGAATTCCTGGGCAGGGGCAGCACCGTGGGTGTAGGTTCACCTCCCAAATTCCCCGGCAGCATCGTGGGTGTAGGTTCACCTCCCAAATTCCCGGGCAGCATCGTGGGTGTGGGTTCACCTCCCGAATTCCCGGGCAGCACCGTGGGTGTGGGTTCACCCTCGCAGTGCTCCTGCCCGATTTCCACGCGTGTCTTCACGTTGCCTTTGCATGTAGGTGTAGTTACAAATCGCTTGATTTGCACATCAGATCCTTTCTGTAATTTAATTTTTAAACATAACTGGAGCAGTTACATCCTACTGTTTATTAATGTTTATTAATTTAGTATGCCACCTTGGCTTCATTCTAGCCTGGAACAATTAGTTTAAGCCCAATGACAAACAGGAAAGTTATTTTAGCATTGAACGTGAATAAAATTAAACAAGAGCAATGGAATTTTTTCGCCTAAAGTGTGAGCTGGAAACTAACACTGTTTCTTCCTTTCATCTCTATTTGCCTGTATCCAAGCTAAGTAAAATACCTGCAGAAGCGGACGACCAGTTTTAAACAGGATCTACACTATTGTTGATTCTAGGAATGTCTGCTGTGACTTACTCCAAAGAAACACTTGTCAATCGCTTGCCATGTGACACAGGGACTTCGAGCTTCTGCACCCTGACAGCTGGGCTGTAAAATGGAAATTTCTGAAAGACCAACTTACACATTATCAATCCCTAATCTATTTTGCTTTCCCCAGTTGTGCCTCTTCCCAATCTTTGGGATCCTTTTCTTTATCTTTCAAGATGCATGGATGCATGCCTTCTAGCTGGATCCAGATAAATTAACCAGTGACAGCTTCCTTTTTAGGTTGAAAGTAGTGTTGGAATTTCTCAGGCAACCGTCTGTAGACTGAAGTTTGATTCAAAGCTGCCTATTTTGCTTCCAGGAAGTCTCAAGCCTCCTACTGATCAGATTTTGATATCTGATCTTTCCTATATACAGTGAGAAATGAGCCAGAAACCAAATTTTCTGAGTGAAATTGGTATTTGCAACACTTAACCCATAAAGAGAAAATCCTTCCAAAATCAGATGGAAAGAAGTGTTGGTATCTTGGTGGAAGATCCGTGGCTGGTGTAAACAAGCAGGTCACACGTTCATCCACACCCTCACACAATCCTCAGGTTTTGTCCAAGTCTGAGCTTAATTCTTGTGAGTCCTCATAACTGAAGTGTGGAACTAATTTTTACAGGTGCAGTGTTCACCATAAATAGCCTTCAACAGAAAGAAACATCTTGTATTTCACATGTGAATGACACCTATTTCCTTCAACAGCCTACGTGTCTCTTGTGATCTTTCCCCGTCAAGATACCATGCAGGGCAGTGATTTATACAGGTTCCCACTCTTCTTTCAGCTCCTGTTGCCATTCCAGCTCCGAAGGATATAATGCCACAAAGCCTTCAGTAAAAGCAGAGCCTGGAGGAAATATCAGGTGTTAACATCCAATAAAAAGTTAACACGCTTGAATGAACTGGAATTGCAAGGTACCTCTTGTATGGCTCAAGCAAGGACTGACCTAATGCAGCAGTTTTATGGTGGTAGCAGGTAAGGACTAATTATAGACCCTGGACTCCATCACAAACTGACTTGTCAAGTTAACTTACCGACTAAAGTACCTACAATCACATTGCAGGGGCTTTGTGCTCCTTTGTATAACTGGATGCAGTTGCTCCTGAAGAAACGTGGCAAGTAAATCTGAGGTGCTGAAAGAAATACTGCACTAGAAATTGTGCTGCAGGGAATGTTTTATACGCTTTGGGGTAAATTAATGACCAGGTTTGAGTTTTTTAGGAAAAAATAATACAACAACAAAACTTTGTGCACAAATACATACTTTAAAATATATTTTCTTTCAAACACCAACTATTTTAACAACAGTGTAAATCAGATTTTACAGACCACATATTTCAAGTATGAAGTTCATTAAATGTGTGAAATTCTAGATTAGCTGCCGGGTGTGGCTAGATCCCCAGTAATGAATCATAAACTGTGTTCAGGATATAATATCAGATTCCCTTGCCCTGGTGGTGATATTAAAGGGATAAAACCACCTTTCCAAAACAGTCATAACCTTTCTTTATTATCTTTATTTAGTTTACCTATCATATGGTATAGCAAATGACTGCATCAGTGTTTCCATCCTCAACCTAATGTACAGGTGTCTAACTGGATTGGGTCATGTTTTTATTATTAATAAACCAACTTATGTCCTAATGTAACTGAAACAAATGCTAACTATGCATGCGTTTTTGTGACAGTGGGTAGTAGTCTGTCTTTAGATACAAGAACATTGCTCTAAACTGTAATTCACTCTGAACTTGTGTGGAAAAAAATCACTTTGCTGTGTTCTCCAGCCAAGCCAGGAGTCGATAGCTGTGAGCACTTGAGTCCAGGTAGTCTGGGAGCGTGGTGCGTTTCATAGCCACCTTCTTGCTTGGGGTTTGCTGAGTCCTTTCTGGACTAGCTTTCAGTCAGGCATGCTTTCCCTTCCCAAAGGCTTTGCAAACACCCACCCAGCCCCTGGGAGAGGGACTTGCTGCTGTGTGGGACTTGGAGGAAGCTCCATGCTGAGAACTGTGAAGCTGCTGGGGCCTGAGCATTGACCTGGGGGATGTTGAACCCACCCCCTGCAAGGAACAGCTGGAGAAACATGCTCATAATCACCTGCAATCAGAAGCACCTCTTCCAATTCCTACCTTAGTTCTCTACAGTAATTCCCTGGAAGGGGAAGGTGAGTTGAATATCTGGGAATAACAATTAATTAATGACGTTGTTCTCATTCCACCAACTTTTCAGGGAGCTGGAAACAAGGTGCAAAAGTGACCACTTATTCCCTTGTACTGCTGTAACAACTATAATTCAGGGGACAGGCGCTCTGTGTCCAGCAGGACAGGGTTCCCAGTGCCGCTCTGCCCGGGAAGGGCCGGGGCCAGAGCAAAACGGGGGCTGCGGATGCCTGGGATGGCACAACCTGCTCTGGGCCAGCATATGCTGTTTCTTCCTCTCCCTTTTTTCCTGTGCTATGCAAAACGGATTCACAAGCCAGTTCTGACCCTGGTATGACCAATAACGGGAACTCCCCAGGTAGCAACTTTTGATGGGGCTAAAAGTCCAGGATTAAGAAAGTGAAGAATTGGCATTTCTCATGCATGGCTCTGTTGGATACCTCTTCCAAAAGTGTGGCCTGGTGACTCCAGTTATTTGAGTTCTACAAGAAGCAGTTAAATGGTAACATGTTGCTTACTTGCCCACCCTTTCCAACACTCCAGTATGACTAATGTTCCTCCTAATAATTCCAGAGAGTAATTACTCTGTGTAGCTGTCTCTCTTTTTTTTTTCTGAACCTTCACTTAAAATATCGGAAAACAAAACCCGATGGTTTTATAATCTTAAAGAGAAAATATCTTTGGCAAGAAACTTAATGACTTTATAGCCTCATCCAAAGTTCTTCTTTGTTTAATTACTCTTGCTTTTAACAAAGGTTATAGTTCAATTTTATTCTACATGCTAGTCTGCAAAAAGCCTCGGAGCTGCTAACTTAGTCATTGGTAGTAGTTTGTAAGGCAGTGCCAATCTGGAGGGCTTAAGTGTTCCCTGCAAACAATGTTTGATGTTTGGGTAAAAGCATAAATCACGGCATATAAACATCCCTCTTCGCACAAGTTTGCTCAATCAGGGCGCACTAAGAGAATTTCAGTTTTGAAGCAGATCTAGTGCCATTTGCAATCCAGAAAATTAATGTATTGCAGTGCTGCCTCGGCCCTTTCTGCCCCAGATGGATGTGGGGAAAAGATGTAAACTCTGGGATTTTCAGCTGAATGGTTGTTTGCTTTCTTCTCTGGCATGAAAAAACCTCCCAGGAGGACTGACCCCTTCCATGGTACCCAACGGGCCATCCTGCCTCATTTTCTCTCGATGATGCAAATGAGTTTCTGTGCCTCTAAAATTCCTTATCCAATAATTAATGCGGGCTCTTGGCAAATTGAAGGGGCCAGGGTAGAACAGAGCCGTGATTTCGGTCCCAGGGTAGAACTGAGCGATGGTTTCAGTCCAGAGGTGAGAGCTGCGGTGGGACACTGGGCCATTGTGGGGATGTTGGGGGATGCTTGGGGATGCCAGAGGGGCTGGAGGATGCTGAGGGGCCGGGCAGGTCCCAGGTGGGCTGAGCTACTTGTCTTTTCCCTGGATGATAAAATAAAGCAAGCACACACACAAACAAACAAAACACACACACAAATCAAAACACACCGCCAGGCCAGCACCAGGTTGGGTTTTTCGGGAGTCTGAGGCTCAGAGTAGGTTTTCCTGCAGGTGCAGATCTGGTACTTCTTTCACATGTAACCCAACATGAGGGTGTTGGACATTTCCATGTACAAGCGGTCACAAACTCATGCGTCTGCTTTGCAAGTGTGCTCCGCTGTCTGTCTGCAACTCTGCGGAATTCCAGGAGACAGGCACAGTAACAGGTAAAATGGGAAATTACACCCTGGGATGGTAGCGTATCAGGCCAGCTGAATTAATTACATCCTCCTGGTCCCATAAGAGGACACTAATTCAAGAGCTGTCTGCCTAAAGACAGCGAGAGTGGGGCCCTATTGTTCTGTCAGGGAGTTGAAAGACACTTTTTTTTCCTTTACAGGAAATTTTCGAGAGGCGGGGAAGAGAAAGGATGTTCCCTACACTTTCTTCAATATCTTTTTATTTGCGGGTTTGTTTTCTGAGGTTGTCTTTGTTGGGGAAAAAGTAAAATAAAAAAATATACAAAATATTTTTAATGTTCACAAACAGAATCCATTTACTAAAAGTCAGTTCATAGAGGAGAAAAAAAAATGGAAGAAAAAAGCTAACTCAAAAAATAGTGTTTCAGTTTATTGAGAAAAAAAAATTTCAACCAATTTTCATTGTAGATGAAAAGCTATTTCTCATTTGGAAAAAATGTTTTGATGGGAAAAATTCAAGCACTTTTAGTTCCAATCTCGGAGAGCTTTATGTGGGCGGATTCCCCGGGCCACGTGGAGCTCATTACAGGATCAGACACTCCGTTTGTAACTTAATTGAGTGAGTGAATACGTTATTTAGACAAGTGCATTGTCAGAAATAAGCTTGAGTTGATTACATGTAGTCATGATGCTCTAAGACTGTTATGAAAGCGGCGAGAGGTGCCAGTTGGCGTCACTTAAACCGGCCGAGCTGCAGATGTTGGATGGTTTGGTTCTTGTCGGGCTCTGTTCGGGAGCCCAGCTCAGGTGCAGTGAGCACACACCCGAAGTGTGTAAAGCTGGAGTTTAGGCACGGCTCTGCTTAACAGCTTAAACCTGTCGAGGTTGCGCTGGGGAGAACAGTATTTACTTTGGAAAGGTGAGGAGCTTTTGTCAGAAATACTTATTGTTGCTGTGAGCCTGAAATACTTTTTGCAAGATGAAAACAGAGATGTCTCCGTGAAGTCTGTGATGATAAACTCCGGGCAGCTGCCCCAATGGCCAGAGAGCACATCCTCAGGAAGCCTTAATGTCTTATCTCCTGAAGAGCATAAGAATTTTAAAAAAACAAACAAACAAAACAAAAAACCCCAAAACAAAAAACCAAAAAAACACAAACAACAATACCAAACTACTTCGTTTTTATTGCCAATTCAGAGCGCGGAACCGGCCGGGGTGCGCTCATCCTGCGGCGGAGTGGGGGATTCGGGACCCCTCGGGGCCAAACCCCCGGTACCGACCCCCGGGAGCCCGCCGACCCGGGCTGCTTACGGGGAGATCATCGCTTTCCAAACCTATCCCCTGAGGTAGGGAGCGGGAGAGCCGGGACACGCACCTTCTTCCCATCCCCAAAAACCGGGCATCCTCTTGGCAAATCCCGCAGGGTTGCCGTGGGGAGGTGGGTCCGTTGTTTGGGGTTAGGGATACAGTCCAGAATGTGCCCCTGAAAGGAAGAGGAAGTATTCTCCTAAAGAGGGAATAACTAGCTAAAAATATTAGCTATTAATAGCTCCTTACCTCCAAAAATAAAATCCCTTAGTGATACCAAAATAAGAAAGCAAAGGAAAGTCGGAGGTATTTGGCCTTCCTTTGAAAAGTGAAGCTAAAAATAATTATATATATATAAAAATTTCTCGTTTCTAGGGAAAGTCTCTGCCCCCGCATCCAGCTTGCAGAGTTATATAAGACTTGAACTATATCCCCTTCTCCGCGGCCGCTCACAACGCTCTGGGAGCCGGAGCCAGATGGAGAAAGGTTCCGTCAGGAAAGTTTAACTCAGCGGGGAAGCTGCAGCCAGTGGAGGACACGATTCTCTCGCTGAACTCTCCAAAAGCCTTGGAAATCTTACAGTTGTGTCATATGCTGGTTTGGGGAATACTAGCAGTCCGGAGGCAGCCGCCAGCCCTCTTTCACTTCTTTATTTATTTTTTTTTTCGCTTTGCACTGAGTTTAATTTGGGTAGCAGGATTCAGCATTTTCAAGTTGGAAAAAACTTTGTGGAAGAAGATATTTTAGGAAAACCCTGTCATGTGAACTAGCGGGAGCCGATCAAACTGAGCTATTAAAAGAAAGACATTGTATTTTTAAACGGTCCAGACTAGGGAAGCCAACCTGTGTGCCATAACCGCTGAGCTGTGACTGCTCCCCCCCGATTATAGCTCAGCGTGGGAGGAGGCGAAGCTTTCCGTCGGGGTCGCCCATTCTCCGCTCGCTCCGGGATACCCTTTGGCAGAGCCCGGTGCCCTCGGCCCCCCCAGGTTGTGGGTGTCCCCCCCTGCACCCCTGTTCGACCTCAGCCCCCGCCAGCTCGCCCCTTCCCAGCTCTGCTTTAGCGCTCCCCCTCATCTAAAGCCCCTTCCCCAGCCCCTCTCTTCTGCAATTATAACGAGTGATACTGGGGCGACCACAGTAAGGAGTGTGGGTGGTGGGGAAGGAATAATAATAACTATTAATCAAAAATTGCTTTGCTCTCCAAGCAAAGCGACAACTTTGGTTTCCCCTTAATGTTTCGAAATAGAAATCAAACGGTTCCGACCACACTTGATGCCAATAATGGGTCTAATCGAACACAGCAATTAACTCAGGTGCGACACCTCTGCAAAGGAGCCGAGAATTGCGGGGTGCGGCTCTATCCACGTTATCTCTCGCTCCCGCCGTTTTTTTTTTTTGCGGGATCTCTCTCATGAACATCGTGGTTTCAAAGTGTCCCGTTGAGGTGGGTGTTAAAGGGCAAAGAAGCCAGATTGAGTCCGTGTGCCAGGAGCAGTTTGTCGGTGCTTCTCTGCCAACCCTGGCGCTCAGGTGAGAAAATCTCGGTGTAAACGCGGCCGAAGAGCCATGTTTGCAAACGGCATCGTTGCTGGGAGAGCAGAGGTGTCCCGGGGCTCAGTCCCTGGGGGGACGAGGAGAAAAAGTCTTCCCTAACAGCCGGCGGGGATGTGAGGGGGGTACGGGCTGCGAGGGAGCTGAGGGGTGCAGGGTTACCGGGACGGGGCTCCCCAGCATTTGGGGGGGCCGGTGGAAGCCGATTCTATACTGGGCCCGAGGAGTTGGGGAAAGTATTTCCGCCTCAGCATGTCCAAAAATGACAAAGGGTAGGAAAGTGAGGTGCGCTGAGTTTCCCTGGCCTGCCTGCAGTTGCTAGCCTGCAGGACAACAAACCCGAGAAGCAGAAAGTTTGATTGTGATACCTCCTTCGAGTCGATTTTGGGACTCAGGGAGTGAAGAATGGAAACGTGGTGCGGGTGCCAGCCAGCCCTCCGTGCAGCTCCGGGCCAAGTCCAGATGCACTGAGTCACTCCCGCTGCTGCCCGGGGCTCCGGTGACCCCGGCTCCTCCTGCACAGCGTTCCGTGGGGTTATACACAAACACTCAGGGACTGCAGAGCTGTTACGATCCCCGAAAGAGCATTTTATAGATGTGAACCTTTGATTTCTTCTTCTGGAAAAAAAAAAAAATATATATATATATAAGTCTAGTTGCGGGGAGGTACTGAGCCCGGCGTGGTATCAATAGGCTCGTTAACACACCAGTGAAAACTATACGTTGTAAGAAAACACACAGTTCACGACATCTTTGACTTTATTTTCCTGTTTGCTTTTTGCTTTATTTTCCTGTTTATACATAGTATGTGTAAACACACACGGGTTGTCTTGGTTTCGGAGGCTTCCTTGGCTATTTCATTCTTGCTGAGCTCCACGTGTTATCAATGGAAATCCATGGGGTTGCTCCTCTCCTAAATGGATCTAAAAATAGAAACAGAGAAAGGTCTGTGAAATGCCACTAAACAAATTAACCGTGTTGTGTTATTTTTTTTTCTTTCAGTCTTCTGTATGAAGAATTGAGCCAATGGTAATTAGAAGCCAAAACCTGTGCCAGTAACAAGATGGATATTAATAGGGTGCTGGTGAATTTAAAATACATAAATACAAGCTGGGGACTTCAGTTTTCTGAATGATTTATTCAAAGGTAAAAGCAGCAGCAGTTCGAGCTTGTCTCTGCTGGGAAGAAGGAAAACTTCTGCACAGAAGCCCCGTTGCTTTGAAAGGCTTTGCACTGCCTGCAAGTTTTGTTTAAAAAGCACACACTGGGATTTTTAACATCATCCATATTTCTTTCTTTCTCGCTCTCTAACTTTCTGCTCAACAATTAAGTGCTTGTGCTGCAGACTGAGAAAGCCGCAGAGCTGCCTTGGCCCAGAGCTGCGAGACGTCATGGATTCCTGAGTGTGAAGTTTGCAGGAAAGCCCTCAGTTTGGGAGATGGAGGCGATCCAGGGGTTTCCATGGCACTGGGATAAACAGGAGGAAACAGTGAGGGAATCCCGTTATTTTACAGCATTCAAAGACTATAAACACTCGGAGCAGGGAAGGAAGTGGCCTTTCCCTCTCTAGTAACCCTCATCTCAGAGCAGAGAACTGACTTCACTTCAGGAACAAGCTCAGCCCAGTTCGGATCCCTCTTTGCACCTCCAAACACGTACGGAGGAGGCGAGCAAGAGGGGTTCCCTCTGTCCGGGCGGCACTGGTTGAACATGGTTTAAAGAAGATTTTTTTCATTCTCCTTTTTTTTTTCCTTTTTCCTTTTTTTTTTCTATTTTTTCCTTTTCTTTTCTTTTTTTTTTTTTTTTTTTTTTTTAATTCCTGATGCAGAGAGAAACTGCCTGCAGGCTGGTACATTACCACCACATCATGAGGTCTATGGATCAAGGTAGGGTCTTACTCCTGCGCTGTGTGTCTGTGTGCTGTGTGTGCCCTCCCGTGCGTTTCCCTCCCCCGAGGGTCTCTGTAGGTCCCTCCGCGGGCCAGGTGGTTTATCCCGCCGGGTTTAGCCCGCTCGCGGGCAGCTCGGCTGGGCGGGCAGGCAGGGTTTCGTGACGAGAAGGTCCCTCGGGGAAAGGACTGGACTGGCTTTAGGTTTGGTTTGAAGCGCTCCGCGAAGGCGATACAAATCTGTCTGGAGAAACCTCCTTTAAACTTCAGCCAGAGGGACTCTCCTCTTCCAAGCCATCACCCCAGGAGTCTCGCTGACTAACCTCCCGGCCGCTTAACCCTTCCGTCGCCTAGCCAGGTCCGGGGGGTCGGGGCGCAGACGGCTCCTGCGGGCCCGGTGGAGCCTGGGCAGCGCTGGGCCGGGGCCGGTGGCTCCGCTGCCCTCGGGGATGCCCGCGGCTCCCGTCGGGGTCGGTGCGCACGGCGGGCGGGCGGACAGTACGAGCCGTGCCGGGGGGCTCGGGGCTGCCGCCGCGCTCCCATCCCGCGGCCGCGGTGTGTCGGTGGAGGCAAGAGTTAAGCGCGGCGAGAGGAGGAGTTTGCCCCGCTGCCAGCGCTCGGTGCGCGCCCGCTCCGCACAGCCCGAGGGTCCGCTCCGACCCGAACCATCGTCCCGCTCTGCAGCGGAGATCGCCCTGCTATGGCCCCGGCCCTACCGAGACGGGGGGGGCAGCCGTCTAGGAGCGGCTACGGCATTCTCCGTCCTTCCCCCGCGGCGGCGAGCGGGGCTGTGGGCCCCGGGGAAGGGCGCGGCGCCGGGAGCGGCCCTGCGTGGGGACGCAGAGGAGGCGGCGGGCACGGCAGTGGCTCTGCCGTGCCGGCGCGGAGCCAGGGGAGGGGGCATCTCGCTGGGCCATGCTGGCGAACAGGGAGGGGGTCTCCGGGCACAGCTGTGCCTGGAGCTCTCGGCGTCGCCACCAGCGGGGGATGCTCCGCGCTAGGAAACCCCTCTCTGCTCACAGCCCGATTCTTGTAAAACACCCGCGGACCAGCCGGCCCGGCTGCTCCCCCCGGGCCCTGCAGCCCCCTGCCAGGCAGCCTGCCCGCTCCCCGGGGTGCTCGGCGCTGCACCCCGCGGGCCGGGCGGGAAGCGCAGGTGAGTCGCATTTTTTATAGGGCTACCGGCCCAGGGAGCAGGACGTGGAGAAGGGAAACACTTTTCCATCGACTCGCTCCACTGTAGATTCCCCCGCTCTCCGCTCGGCCGCTGCCAGCGCTGGCACCGCCGCTCAGCAGCTGACTCAGAGCCGCCCCGGGGATTTGCTGGGTGTCGGGGCGGATGAGGTGGGTATCGCAGGGCTTCGTTTGAAGGGCTCTTAGTAGCGGTTATTTGTTTTCTCCTGCCGTAGCAAGGTCCCCAAGCACCTGCCAAAATACACTCGTTAACACCTACACCCAAAGGGGATCATCCGAGAGCTCCAATTCTCGGACAAGCCAATGGAAAGAGTCTTTAGTGGCTTTATACCGCCCTAAGATCAGGCCATTGCCCTGCCTCGTGTATCCTCAGCTTTCTCCAGACAAAACTCCTTCTTTCCTGAGCGCTTCAGCTGCTCTTAGTCACTCTCACAACATCCCAGAGAAGTTCTTTTGCTGCACAAAGAGCAGCAAAGTGAATGATAGAAAACTTCTTGCACTTCTCAGTGCTGGCAAGGTCCCAGTCTCACCTGCTATAGGGTAGCAGTGTACCAGAGCACAAGGCAGAGCTCTGATGGCAGTTTTCATGGTTCTTTACATTGCTATGGAAGAGTAGCTGTTCCTCAGAGCCCTGTTCACAGAGCAAAATGAAAGGCACTGATTTATTTTCTTTTTTTTTTCCAGATCAAATACTTGAGACCACAATAGCCAGATGAGCAGTGCAGTCAGTTGCATGACACAGCCTAGAGATACTTCAGAAAGAGTATGCCCCTGGGACCCAGCATGTATTTTCCCTTTATGTGAAATGCTTGCTTGGGTTGGTGGTATAGGGGCGATGGCAGCAGACCCTGGCACTGAATTGCCTTTGTGTCACCAGTCTGCTTTTCACAAAGAGTGAGCTGCATGAAACTGCCAGGGGTTAATAGCACACGGCACTTTTGGGATCAGTCTCTGGCTTTGGCAGGATTTCTGCACCCATGACAAAGTGCAAGAATCTCGTTAATGTAGGGTGTGTAAACGATGATGTGTTAATAATTTTGGGCCCTAGTCCCTTTTTATGATTAGAGCAGGCTCAGAATGAGGAATGAAGACTTTGTGTAGCTTAACACACTGCCAGCAAAAAGATGCTTCAGTAGCTTTGCTCCCTGAGCTGTGCTTCTGGCCGTGAGTCCCTGTGACATCTTGTTGTCCCATATCTGCTGCTGCTCTGTCCGTCAACGAAGCCTCTTTCTAACTGTGAGCCCTGCAGGACAGTTACACCGGCTGACAGTCAGCAAAGGATTTCGGAGTCTTCCGAACAGGGTAGGAATCGCATTCACAGATGGGACACTGACATAATTGGAGCACTCTTTTATAGCATTCCAGTAGATATTCTAACTGAAATGTTTCATCATTCATTTTTTGAAAATAGCCAAGGATAATAATATCTTAGAACTTCTTTTCCACTACTGACTTAATCTATTTTTTTTTTTAAACTATGATATGTGCATTCCTTTGGTTTGCACAGCAGACTTCAGAACTTAACG
Organism: Patagioenas fasciata; assembly: GCF_037038585.1. Classification (NCBI taxonomy): domain Eukaryota; kingdom Metazoa; phylum Chordata; class Aves; order Columbiformes; family Columbidae; genus Patagioenas; species Patagioenas fasciata. Next base: position 11,209,545 of record NC_092535.1, on the reverse strand, counting down.
GGAACATGGAGATACGAAAAATTTTTCCATTGTCCTTTCTTGCCAAACCACTTTAAGCCTGAAATTTGGGGGTAATATCTCTGACTCAACCTGACCCCAAAATTGAATAGTAGCGTGTGTGCTTGTGTGCCTCTCAAAGGAAGTACCAGATTATTTCTCCCTCTCTCTTTTTTTATTTCCCCCATCTAATAGCACTCCCCACACTCCAGACCAAGCAACTAGTCACTCACAGTCTGAGCTCATTTTAAAGAGCTTGGATTAAGTCCATGTGCAAGTTTTAGTTGCCTGTTAAATTTCTAATGCCTGCCACATACACCATTAGAAAACTTAGATTAAGACAGCACTGACTTTAATTTTCTTTGGGTTTTAGCTGCTAAATAGATGTGCAGCATTTTTAATCTACATTTCTCTTCCTCCTTTTTCTTGTAAAAAAATAATACGAGGGTATTACAGTGTTACAGATCTAGTGTAAATTAAATGTCATGTGGTACACATAATAATTAGCACTGTCACCATATTTATGAGATCATCTGAAACTTTCTTCAGCTCAGAGCATCATCCAAAAACTTGCATTAGTGAAGTTTACAGGTACAGGGAATACAATGGGATGGTATAAGCAGAAACTGAAAATAGCAAATGATAAATTAGATCTGCAGTGAATTGAAATACTGAGAAATATGTTAAATATTTTTTAAAGTATAGTTTGTGTTACAGTAGAAACTACTCCTTCTTAGCTTTGTTTTTTGATTCCTCGTCCCCTAGTACCTAGGTAGTCCAGTACTCACATACTTTTAAAGTTTATTAAAGCAAAGCTCTGCCAAAGGCAAGCACTGATCCAACTATGTGGAAAAGGACTCCTTCCACTCTCCAGTTCCCTGAAATGGCAGCACAATGTCTTTCCAGTTATACTCTCTGTAGAGGCTGCTGCAAGTATACGTGGCTGCAATTTTTGTTAATGCTGCCAAGGACAGACTTTGCTTAAGTTCTTGAAACACCTTTTTGGCTCACGAAAACAGCTTTACGGAGGAAAAAAAAATAGGAGTTAGTGCTGACTCTCAGATCTCTAATGTGGGTGCTGTGAGCACAAGCAGAGTTGTCACCAACGGCCAGGGGTTGTGGCCGTGTTGGCCCTTTGATAGCGGCAGCAGGAGAAATAAATGGAGGATCCTTGTAGAAAGGAACTGATTCTGATATTAAAAAGACCGAGATTTAGGAAAACCAGCTAGTCTATTTAAGCCTAGTAGTTTCCCTGCCTTTTCTTCATCACTAATTATTAAGGACAGACTGTGGGCAGCATTTGTCAGTTATGTAGCTATAACAGCTAAAACTTAGACAATGTATACTATTTTACTCTCTTTGTTGGCTCAAGAGCATGTTTTGGGTCTAAACTAAACTATACTTAGCCCTTGGAGGTCTTCAAAAACTACAGCTGTCACTTGAGCTGAATTCTGCAGCTGCTTGCACCTAGTAATGGTTTCATGCATCTCTAATATTTAGGCCAGATTTATATTTTGTGGATTTGCACCATTTCTGCTTGAAATAACACACTGGTAGGTTCCAACACAGCCCACAGAGGATAGTGTTATAACTCACACCTCTGTGCACTCAAAGTCTGTGGAAAGTGTTATTCCTACACGTTATGCCATAGCGGTCATATGGGACTGATGTCCTTATGTGCCCTGTGAGCTGCAGAAGGGAGCAGAGGGAATCCAATGGATTGTGTACCTGATGTATATTGTTCCTTGACATCTGTCAAGTTGTCCACTGGGCAAAAGAGTTGAATTCCATAAGCTGAGCTAATTCCTACATTTCCCTAACACTTTCCTCATTGCTGTCTTGTCACCTGAATTCCTCGCCAGCGTCAGAATATATGATTACTTGTATTAGCGGTGAAACTATTTTGAACAGCATGGTCATCTTGGAAAGCAAAATGTACATTTTTCCATTTAGGGAGTATTACTAACTCAAGGAGTAGCTGAGGATAAGTTTGAAAATTCCCATGCTTAATGGATTGTGGGCGAGATAGGAAATAAAGGATAAAGGGTCGGATAAAGATTTAGCAGAAGTTGGGGTCATTTCCCCATGCTCTCCTGCCAGCCACCCATATCTTACTTAAAAAGGCCAATGTTATTGTTCGTGTCTTTTCTTTCTGTGGTTAAAACAAATGATGCTATCCAATCGTGCTCCATGTGTTGTTAGCTGCAAGGATGACAGCTCTCTTTAGTGCTAAGCCAAGATCAGCAAGTATATTTGGTTTTTCTAATGAATTTTAAATAGAAGGGCCAATGATAAAAGCCTAGCACTCCAGCAAACGGTAAGCAACGTTTTAGAACAGATGCATATAAACAGGCCAATTTAATATATGTTTTCTTCGCATTTAAACAATTGAGAATGAATCAAGCCCTCAGACAGAGCAGCATGTGTTCCCCATGCACGTTCCTAAGAGCAAGAACTCAACCCTGTCTGCAGCTTTCTGGGCTGGCCTCATTTCTGAATGCCGGTAGCCAAGACCACTAATCACCGGCTGCACGGGCTTCCCCATCTGTGCCCGCCGCAGCAGAGCCCTGGCTCTGGTCGAACCAGGCTCTACAGAACTACAGAGAGCAAGCGCCTTGTGTAGTATTAAGACTCTCTGCAGGCGAGGAGGTAGATCTTAACTGTGGTATCCAGCTCAACTGCCGGAAACGAGGTTGGAGCACGGAGGGGCTTGGTCTCTTCTCCCAAGTAACAAGTGATAGGACAAGAGGAAATGGCCTCAAGTTGCACCAGAGAAGGTTCAGATTGGATATTAGGAAAAAATTCTTCACGGAAAGGGCTGTTGGGCATTGGAACAGGCTGCCCGGGGCAGTGGTGGAGTCACCGTCCCTGGAGGGGTTTAAAAGACTGTTAGAAGAGGTTGTTAGGGACATGGCTTAGTGCTAGACTTAGATAATTGGTTGGACTCGATGATCCTCAGGGTCTCTTCCAACTGAAATTATTCTATGATTCTGTGATTCAACCACAGGGTGACCACTGGATCCCCATCAAAACAGGCTTCAGTGGTCCCTGCCCTGAGCAAGGAGCCACGTCGCGTCAAGAGGCAGCACGGTGTTGCACACGAGGAGATGTACACAGCCCACGACTTTTTCATGCTGCTTACACACGCGTGTGCAGATGCGCACAGGGCTGTGGGCTGACCAGGTGGAAATCCAGAAAAGTGCTACTCCCGGTTGTTTTGGCAGTACGTGCAGGAGAAAGTTCAAATAGTTTGGCCCAAGGAAGATATTGTGTTATGTATATTATGCATTAATAAGAAAAAGTGTTGTCCTTTTAGTCTCTGCTGAGTTAAAGTATGGCAGTGATTGCAGTGAAATCACTCATTAACTTAGAGGCTGCGAATATGGAATAATGGCTTTTCCCTCCCCATTTAAACTGCATTCCAGCAGGAAACGCATAGACAGAATTTACCTGTTGTCCTTACTCCCCTTTCAGAGCCCAAAGCGCTGTGCAGTGTTTTTTCTCACCAACAGGTGCCTCCAACACCTCCCAGTAGCTGGTACAAAGCTACTGGTATTGCCGGGGTTCTTCAGAACCTCAATGTAGAAAGTCATTTCAAAGCACAGGAGAAGCCCGAGTTCTTGCCCTCTGGACTGGCAAAGGATGGAGCAAAAGAGTGTGGTAAGAAGGTGATTTGTCATTATTTGGCTGGCCGTATTAATGATAAACATGAGGCTATAAAGCCTAAACATAGAGCTCCTGGTTCATGTGTGCTGTGAAACAGACTTTCTGTGACCTTAGACAAGTAATTCAGGGTCAGGTTTGTAATGTAGTTAATGCTGTCACGCTAACAGGCTTAGCAAATAAAAACAAGTTGAAGTAAACACCAAAATACTTTTAAAATTATCTTGGTCCCTCTGTCTTTGCCTCCCTTCCTTGTCTACAGACGAAAAGCATTTTTCAAATTCACAGACCCAGTGACAGCCACCCATACACTAATAAAGGGGACCACACAAACAGGTAAGCAAAGGAACAGTCTTCTGACCACAGATGCTCTAAACACAGGGATTTGGGATCTCCAGTCACCCGCAAGTGTAGTCATTGTTGTTGTAGCAACCGTTGGAGGGGTAGAAGGCTGTTGGGAGGCAGCAACCAGCACCCTGTGAAGGGCCTAGGGAAGATGTTGATGAATAGACTCAATGTGGCGAAGGTGGCCGAGGGTACCTGGCTGGCAGCGCTGGCCATGTGGTCAGCAGGGAACACGTCGAGAGCCCATTCCGTGAAACGCTGTTTGTGAGCAAGGCAGGGGGAGAACAGAGGCCTTGTGCTTGATGGACTCGATGTTTCTAAATGTGCTCCAGTTCAGAGAGGTTGGGCTGTGAGTGCGGGAAACACATTCAGAAAGCAGCAACCTGTGATGAGAGGCACGAGCATGTGGTAGGGGAGACGTGAAGCCCAGAGAAGGCATGGACAGCACATGGGCTGCTTGGAGCTGCTGGGGACCCTGGAAATCTGAATAGAAAGGGGCTTGATCTCTGAGAAGGCAGAGGGTGTGTGCAGGACAGCAAG